>NC_133324.1:733095868-733422980 GCF_042186555.1 Aquarana catesbeiana
CAGGGCATTAGAGGTTTTTCCAACAAATAAGGATTTCCATTTATCCTGGGAGTTCCTATCTTGCTTTCCAACCTAGCAGACATCCAAGCACATTTCTCCCACTGCTGTCCTCTGCCTGATTCTGGCAACTCTGATTATGTGACAAATCACTGGAGTGGCCAGGGACACTAGGGTGAAGATTTTGGTCAGTAACTCCAAAAAAGATATACGTAGGGATTATTGAAGGAAGGGAGAGAGGAGATAAATGAAGAAAAATGTGGTGGAAATGTGGCCATGGGAGTGGACCTTTGAAAATGAAAAGTAGGCACTGTATGGAGAAACACAGTACTCATATGACTTCTCCGTACATAGAAATAGAATTGCTGTATTGTCCCCGCTTTGCATTACTATTTATAAAATATAGCAAGTGCTGCAGCTATAATAATCGAGTTCGAAATAGTACAGGGAAGGTATTATGAATTGTAGATTGGCATATATATTAAACTATTTTTTGGGTGGAAATTGAGGACTTTGTTGGAGTTTTGACATAAAGTTCCTATTTATATCTTCTCAAATCAGTAAATGTCATTTTGAGGGAAGATTTCACATTGGAGTCAGAGGGACACGCTTACGGGGGGCTAATGGAGGAAACTTTGTAGGGGTGAATCAACATACTGGATAACTTTACATGTGAATCACATTCCACCTAATATCAAGGGATTAGATTCTAGTAGAATTACGTTTTCTTTTTTTGGTAGCTTTTCCATTCGGACTGGCAGATTTTCCATCATCTGCTCATCAGTGCTGTGTGACATGTTTCAAAGCACTCACCTATCAATGAAAATAAATGGATTTCAGAATTTACTGTCATGGTTTAGATAGGGATTTACAAATGCTCATAACTATGGATCTCTAGAACTTAAAACATGCACGTTTTAAGGACTTGGAAAAGCTTATTCGACCATGAATGTGTCTTTTTTTTTTTTTTTAAGTTTGTGTTTGAGTCTAGTCTGAGTCATTAATCGCTTTCTCTTTAAAGATGTTTCAGTGTTATGTTGCCAATTATAGCAGCTGGTGAAATGTAATATTGTGGTTGCTGCCTTTTGCAACAGGTCAACAATTTATAAAAGTTTATTTTTTCTCCATTTATGCAACACCTGCATTCTATATGTACTATATGCCTTACACAGCACATTTTATAGTGGATCTGCAACTGTGCTTTATTCTGTATTTATACAATGTCACTACAGTCTTCTAAAATGTGCTCCTTCTTTAATGTCTTGTATATAATAAAGCATTTATTAAAATGGAAATGCTCTACATGTTTTGTCTTGTTTAGATCTATAGTTTTGTTTCAAATAAGAGTACAGTCTTTTGTTACAGAGGGATATTACACAACATTTTAAAGAATAACTGAACAGATTATTAGTATACTCGATTTGTATAGTGGCAATGGTTTGCGCAATATAAAGAGACGCAATGGGGGTTATTTACGAAAGGCAAATTCACTTTGCACTACAAGTGCAAACTGCACTTGAAATTGCACTGAAAGTACAGT
Source organism: Aquarana catesbeiana (assembly GCF_042186555.1). Lineage (NCBI taxonomy): Eukaryota > Metazoa > Chordata > Amphibia > Anura > Ranidae > Aquarana > Aquarana catesbeiana. Next base: position 733,097,406 of record NC_133324.1, read on the forward strand.
CGCTGTAAATCTGAGGGGTAGATCTGAAATGAGGGGAAGCTCTGCTGATTTTATTATCCAATCATGCGCAAGCTAAAATGCTGTTTTTTATTTTCTTTGCATGTCCCCCTCGGATCTACAGCGACTGCATTTGTAGTTTGCACTTGTAGTGCAAAGTGGATTTGCCTTTAGTAAACAACCCCCACAGTATGGCTACAATACAATGCAAGACCAGGAAGTTAAGCTGGCCATACACCTATAGATTATCTGCAGATTTTCTATGGTTAAATGGAAAAAGTGGGAGATTCCTCCATCCACACAGTTTAGCGAACATGGAGAAATCTGTTGCACTTTTTCCACCTAACCATAGAAAATCTGCAGATAATTTATAGGTATATGGCCAGCTTTAGGAAGACCTTGCTTGTGAGAACTTACAATCTAAAAGGGGAAGGTAAGTGAATAAAAAGGCAATAACTATGTGGGGAGAAGGTAAAATTTAAGTTTTTAGGTGAAGGCAAGATAGCAGAAAAGTCCATCTTGCAGGAAAGCCTATCCTACAAGATAGCCTATTCAGGTGGACTCAATGGGAGAGCTTTCCAGATTGAGGTAGAGAATTCCTGGGGATGGGAGCAGCTCTGGAGAAGTACTGGATGTGGCATGGAAGTAACCAAACTAGTGAGCAGGAGGAGTTGGGAGGAGTAAGGAGGGCAGTAGGGGTGGTGTTTTGAGACAAGGTTAAAAAAATGTTACCCTTACCATGTTTGCTTCCATAACCAGTTGTTGCCTGCTTGCTTGGTAGCCCATGGCTGTCTAATGTAATGGATCCATTCACATAGATGGGTGTGTTGTGTTAAAGCAGTCCACTCACTTTAAATGGGCTCTTAATAAGTTACAATGCACAATTAAATGTACATGCACTATAGTTGTTCAACACAGCACGATGCACAGTGCTTTCAGTGTTGTGGTGCACTAAAGGGCCAGTGGGTTTAACACTGTTGGATTGGTGTGCCATTTTTAGAATGTACTTCAAATCAGATATACTATGCATTGTGGTTTGCTGCCTTAACATGCATCATAGTATATGAGCAAATAAAGCCTATTTGTTAGGATGGGCCCTTACCAATGACCCCTATTTCTCTCAGTTGTCAAAGATTATTTTTATATAATGTAAGTGGTGCTCAATTAGTTGATTGGTAATTTTTGTGTTAAATCTTTTAAAACACCCTCTTTGCAATATGCTAAAATAGAAGGAAAAAGTGTATCTTGAATATTGTAAAGTAGAAAGTGTTCTTTAATTCACAGAACATAAAGAAGTGCTGGTGTGTATTGACCTGCATAGATGATATTGGCATGGGATTACCAGCTCTGCTTGTACTTCTTGACAGGGCCAGGCAGAGGGTAAAGCAGAAAAGGTGGCCACCTTGGGCACTGCAGCAGGAGGTGGGGAGATCAAAAATGGGCAGGACCTACAACTTGTGCTCCTAAGGTAGTTTGCAGCTGGTGGTGGTGGTGGTGGGGGGGGGGGGGGGGGGGGGGGGCATTTTTTCCATAAGTCAGCCATAGATGGTTCGCGTCTTGGCTGGTTCAGCAGGAACCGGCCTAGATTTGAACCATGTATGTGCAGCATGAATGTACCCAAGTTGATAGATCAGTCAACTTGGGTACAACTAGCCTGCCAGATTTTACATGCAGCTGTTTTAGCAGGCTAAAGAACTTTGTTCCAGCTTGGGCAGCAGGAGAGTGTTGGGTAAGTCCCTGAGACAGAAAAAGAAACAACTGTACTTTGGTCATTACTGGTGTTTAGTTATGCACTCTTTATGTCTTTACCTGAAAGTTGAAACAAACAATAGCGGGTTTCCAAATTCTATTTGCACATAAGTAGAGAACAGAAAACTGGTGTGCACAGCATGCTAGGTTATTTAATGTGTACAAAAACACATTGGGGTTGATTTACTAAAGGCAAATCCACTTTGCACTACAAGTGCACTGCAAATGCACTTGGAAGTGCAGTCGCTTTAGATCTGAGGGGAAGCTCTGCTGATTTTATCATCCAATCATGTACAAGCAAAAATGCTGCTTTTTATTTTCCTTGCATGTCCCCCTCAGATCTACAGCGACTGCACTTCCGAGTGCATTTGCAATGCAAAGTGGATTTGCCTTTAGTAAATAACCCCCATTGTCTAACATAATTCCACTATAGGCATTTAGTTTAGGTGGCAGTCTACTGTGTAAATATGACTTAAAGTGTATGTAAACTCTAACATTATTTGTTTTCTCATTTGCTTCTTTATGGACTCTAAAATATACTATTAAAAGCATTTTGTTGTATCTGTTCAACAAATGCAAAAAAAAAAAAATCTGTTCATTAAGCCAGAAATCATGTTAGCTCATACCTTGCCCTTTGGACAGTTACCAGTTGGCAATGTTCCCAGCAAAACACCTCCACCTATTTAATGGAAGGGAGGTGTTCTATAACACTAACACACTAAGGTGATAATGCTGTTCCTACTAACAAGAAGTGTGCTCCTGGCAGAGTCACCAGGTACAAATGAAGATACAAATGTGAAAAAAAAATACAGCCACCTCATCTAGAAAGGTAACGCAGTCAATTTTTGTTCTTTGGTTTTAGATACATTTTAATGCTCAAAACAATTCTGGGTAATGTATTGCAACTTTCTTACCAAGGTATTATTAGAGAAATCTTTGAGCCTGGCAGCTGGAGATTGATGGAATCATAAAGTGTTTATCAGGTGAAAAAGAAACGGAAATTAGACACGAAATGGCTAATTTACACATCCTGAGCAATTGCACTGTTTAACAGAATTTTATTTTAATATTTGGATACTTAGATGGAGGATACAGGATATAGGGTAATCCAGCACATCACAGGCTTACAGGAAATGATGGAGCAATTTTTTGGACTTTTAGTGTCCCTAGATACTGAAGGTTGAGTATGACCAGTTTGAAGAATAAGTGCAAAAGCTACCAACCCTTGGTAAGCCACAAAAGGGTATGGAGCTCGCCTGTGGTCCTGTAAAAAGTTCTAGCTTTACTAGCAAATGGCTTAACTGTTATTGCACTCGTATATTACTCTACAGGAATAGACTAAGATCTTCTGAATGAACGTTTCATCCCTCCCAGCATTCCCTGGTGGCCTGGCTGTTACCACTGTGCCAAGTGAAAAAAGTTCTGCTCTCTTCACAGTGACAGCTGCTGTTATGCAAGCCAGAAGCATTAATCACATTGACATGACTGGACTTGTGCTATCAACCACAACTCACTCCACCCAGCTTTTAGAATAAGTAGCACATAGCAAAACTAGCCTAAACAGCTACATAAAATGACCTTACAACATCTCTGCCCATGCAACGGGTCAACTTCAAGAAGCATTTTCTTTAATTCAGTATCCAAAGACATTTTGCTTGAATAATCTTTGTCACTGTACATAATTCTCACAAGAGGTTTAGCACTGGATCATCCCAGCAGATACATTTATACTCCTGTTAGGATTCCCATGAAGCATGCATAAATATTAAGTCATTGTCAGAACCTCTGCTCTAGTATGTGTAGCTGAGACCTTCAACCAGCAGTTCAGAAGCCACATTACTCGCCTACCTATGATTTGGCTACTAAACAGACTCAGCTAACAGGAAAGGCCGTTTATCTGTATGCTGGTCTGACGGACCAGATACGACGCAAGTGCAGGGTACTACAAACATAAAGTTTCCTATTGCGAAAAAACGGCGTGGGGTCCCCCCCAAGATCCATACCAGACCTCTATCCGAGCACGCAGCCCGGCCGGTCAGGAAAGGGGGTGGAGATGAGCGAGCGCCCCCCCCCCTCCTGAACCGTACCAGGCCGCATGCCCTCAACATGGGGGGTACCCTGCGTTAGTCGGAAGAAGACCCCCGGAGCTGTCTAATAAATTACTTTAAAAACCTGTTTGGTGTGTTTTTTTTATTGACACTTTTTTTCCCTAGGTGAATGGGTAGGGGTACCATGTACCCCATACTCATTCACATAGGGCAGGGGGCCGGGATCTGGGGGCTCCCTTATTAAAGGGGGCTCCCGGATTCCGATAAGCCCCCCGCCCACAGACCCCGACAACCAACGGCCAGGGTTGTCGGGAAGAGGCCCTTGTCCTCATCAACATGGGGACAAGGTGCTTTGGGGTGGGGGGGCGCAGGTCGCCCCCCTCCCCCAAAGCACCCACCCCCCCATGTTGAGAGCATGCGGCCTGGTACGGTTCAGGAGGGAGGGCGCTCGCTCGTCCCCACCCCCTTTCCTGACGGGCCGGGCTGCGTGCTCGGATAGGGTTCTGGTATGGGGCTTGGGGGGACCCCACGCTTTTTTTTTCGGCGTAGGGGGTTCCCCTTAAAATCCATACCAGACCTAAGGGCCTGTATGCCCCGCGACAGGGCTCGCAAAGGTGTCAATCTCACCGATAAATGCGGCGAGATTGACTTACTTTTCTAATCCCGTCGTACCCGGGTCACGTTCAAAATGAACGGACTTGTTCGTGTGTGGGCAAGTCCGTTCATTCAGAAAGTCCGTCGTAACTCCGTCGGGAAGACCGGCAGACATAGTCTGCCGGAAAGTCCGGTCATGTGTAGGTAAGACCATCCGTAGTTTAGTCTTGTGTAGGCAAGTCCGTTCGTAAAAAAAAAATTCCGGCGGAAGTCTGTCAAAAGTCCGGCGGAAAGTCCGCCTGTGTGTACAGGGCATTAGTTTTGGCAAATGGTATAGAATAGTGTTCGGACGTGCACTGATGTTGGGAAACTAAAGCCGGCCACAGACAGCGGTTTTCTTTCCTGCAACCAAGGGGCAGTGCTGAGCCATTGTGTTCCACTGTGTTCTCCCAGTGGGGACAGCAAGAACACAGTGATTGCAGTGCTGCTAAAAAAGCTGCTAGCAATAATCGCATGTAAAATCTGACAGGCTGGTTGTACCCAAGTTGATCAATTCAGCCTGCCCATGCATGGTTTGAATTTCGATCGATCCCTTGTTGAACTGGCTGAGATTCAATCCGTCTATGTTAGTCTTTACTCTCACCAAGCTACTTTGAAACAAGAAAGAAAAACAGTAGGAACTAGTTACAATTTGGTAATTATGTGGTTGTGGTAACAAGTCGAAAGGTGAAACAGTGCATTCCACTGCTAGTGCAAAGGAATTTAAGATAATATAGTTTAAGAAATTACAATAATAGATATGTTGTATATCTTATAGCATGTAGTATTTGTTTGACATTTATGTCGGCAGAACAAGAAGACTTGGGGATCGGTTGCACGATCACCTTTATGACTTTGGCTACATTAGTATAATGGTATTTCTAAAAACACTTCAGTCAATGTCATGGAGTTAATTTTTCTGCTATAAGGAACGGTGTGTGAGATGTGTTTCAGCTTCTCTACAGGAGAGAGGTATACTGGATATTTAAGTGGGATGTGACCTATTTTTATGAGTGAACTGTGTGTACCTCTGTCTTGTATTAGGATTTTGGTGCATTTATCCTCTCATCGGTGTTTAATTTGTATTATTTTCATGTTAGGATATCTGGGTTATATACATGAAGTGTGTTGCTTGATATTCTATATACATTTCATAGGTATTGATTCATTCTCTTGATTAGTGTTTTTATGTCATTGATTTTATTTGTATTGAGACAGAGTACCCAATAATAATAATCAGCTGTGGGAATTACCATTGTGGCTAACTGGGTATGTTTATAAGGATGAGGCGCAGCATGAATGATTAAGCGCTGTTTAATGTGAAATGTGTTGGACATCTCATACCTCTTTCTGTATTGTCCTTATAACTACATTACAAAATGAAGACGTAGTTTTAGTGGAGTACAGTCAGCAGGTGGCAGTCCAGCTCATACTGAAGAATGAGAATAGATGATATCTGTGGCAGATAAGGGTGAACCAACCTGGAGCTGTATTTTTTCATTACAGTATAGTAAGTACTTTTTTTTTTTTTTTCCATTCAACCCGGTGAGCTGAACGAAAAAAAAAACAAAAGCGACTGCTGTACAATCTCCTTTGACGGGGGTAGCCCCCCCCGACAGAACACGCCAGTCAGCGCTCGCAACCATTGGCTGCCAGTATTGAGCAGCTGTTGGTTTTCCCAACATGCTTGTTTGACAGAAGCGGGTCGTGAGATCGGGTTGTCAAACAAGGAGCTGTACACATGGACTGAATGTCGGCCAATATTCGGCCTCTGTGTATGGGGCTTTAGAATGCCTACCACTTACTATATATCGGTCAAACAGAGTTTTTTGGATTAGCACACAGGTTCTTCAATTGTTTTCATATATTTTATGGATTTCCAAGCTTGGAATTTCCATGTGTTGTCTGCGTATTTGGAATGACTTCATTTTGACTAAGTTAGGGGCAAGTCATATTATATTTTATTAACCGAAGTCTATCTAAACCCAAGAACAATAGTATAATATACTGCTGCATACCAGTCCTTCATTGTGATGGATGCATTGGTTTTGTTTGTTTTTTTTTCTTTCAGACTAAAGCCTCATACACACTGTTCGATTGTTGGCAGGGGATTGTCTGTTATCCTAAAATCTTACCGTTAGTACGCTCCTTTCGACAATTGTTGTCCAGCTTTCGGCCAACAAATGTTGGATGACAGACTAATACATTTTTGGCAGACAACGGTTTGACGTCAGATTTTCGTATGGTCAGTACACAAATCCGTCACACAAAAGTCGAAAGTACAAACACGCATGCTCGGAATCAATGCTCACCAAACACAAAATTAGCAGAAGGGGCCTAAAGGGTGGCGCTCAAGAGCTGAAATTCCTCATAGTACGACAATTGTGTAACATTAGTATGCAAGACAAGATCCTGGCACATGCCCTTTTGACAAAAAAATCAGACGCTTGGTCAACAATCGTACCATGTATGCTTAAGAACACTTCAGTTATTCAAGCTTCTTGTAATTTTCTATTTACTAAACTGAAATCAATGTCAGCTTTTCCAGCACTGCTCCTACATAGATACAGTAGAGTGAGCACTGTCAGCCTAGGACAGGGAAAGTGTATTACAGGCAGGATCACCAGGTGAGAAAAAAAAAAAATCCTTAGAAAAGGTAAAGTAAACCATCCATCACATCTATGGACTGGTAAGTTGTAAAGAGTTACATTTTTGATTTGGGATTTAGAAATGTTTTAAGTCTTTATCACACTTTTACATAAGGTTCTTCCTTGAGAACTTTTGTCTTCTTCTGCCAGGCAAAGCTGTTGATGAACCAACCAAAAAAGGGAATCTACTCTCCTGAATGGCCACGCGTGGTTTCCAAGCCAGTACCTGGAGCAATGCACAGCAGGCTGAGTATTGATCTCAAATGTCTGCACAGGACATACACTTGAGCACATTCATCCTTGGATTAAATAACAGTGTGAAAAAACTGACATTTTAAAGCTCATATAATCTAATATAAAGTTAACCCTCATCTACTTTTACAGTACAAATTTCTCATAACTATGAGTTAAAAAAAATTCTGTTCAGCCAAGTTATTTATAAAACAGACCAGAAAATATTTAACACAGACAAACTGGTCTTAAATTATATGTTACTTTTTTTTTTTTTTTAAGCGACCATTATTTAAAAATATACAGTTAGCATTATTCCAAGAAAACACATTTTTGCAGAACGGTTTTGAAAAGTGAAAATATATACATTCTACCATAAAATTCCCAGGAATAATACAAACACAACTACATGGAGCCATATGTAAATTGTTATTGCTGAAGCCGTTTCAAAGTCATGCTGACATTGCTGTTCTGGAAATGCACTCCAAGGAGGAGCTCCTCTCCTTGTCCCACATGAAGAGGACTCTCCAGGACAAAGGCAGCTTGTTTCCAATGTGATGACTCGTGGGAGGTGTCCAAGCTAATGTCTTCATCAAGGTGGAGATGATACCAAAAGGGAATGGCTGTCACTTGTCCCGATTTACAAACTTTGACCTACAGCAAGACAAACATATTCAATTTACATAGCGTGTAAACTCATAAGCAGCAATTTCTTCGTTAGCTATAAAATTTGAAGTATAACTAAACCCAAGAACAAAAATGCAATATATTGAAGCTTACGCTTATTAGATGTGGTGATTGCATATAGCCAAAGCTTTTTTGGCTATACTTTTCCTGTAAGTCACAGGAGTGCACTTAGTTCTGCTCTGTGACCCGTTTTCAGCCAACAGAGGGCTAAAGCGTGCTGTCATCTGACATCATAGAGCTGGTCCAGGCTCTGAAAAGGATCTTGATCATATGGTCAGGATCCACAGATGCCTAGCCAGCAGCTGGTTCAGTGATCCTCTGTGGTGACTGAGCCAGCCGCTCCTTCCCCCTCCACAGCCCAGTGCTGTAGTGAGTGCAGAGCTAGCAGTTTTCCTCATTGGAGCACTGCAAATACATCAGCTAAAAAATAATGGGGGGAAAAAAAAAAAAAAATCACCCCCATTCACAATCAGTATCCAAAAGAAATAAGAACTCTGCAACAAAGTTTGTTAAAATCGTTGCAATGTATATAGATCACCCAGAGGAGATTTTTTTTTTTTTTTTTGAGAAAAAAAAAAAACAACAATGGGCGTTAGGCCTCATGCACACTGGATGTTAAAATAACGTTATAAAAACGTCAGTAGCTTTCCAGTGAGTTTTTCAGCGTTTTTTTTTTTTTTTTAATTTTCAATGGATCAAAAATGTTTAACACTTTATCGGCATTAGAGCGTTTTTACAGCTGAAAAACGTCTCTCAGAACCCACTAGTTTTGTTTTTTTTTTACTGCTCAAAAAACGCCACTGCCCAAAACTGCTCATAACAGCCTATGTGTGCATGGACACATAGGATAACATGGAGAGTTTAATGACTGTAGAAAAAAAAATGTTTAAAAGCCAAAAACAGCTGCTGTAAAAACGTCAAAAAACGTCCAGTGTGCATGAGGCCTTAATCTTGAAGTCAATTTTTGTTCAATGAATACGCAGCAAGGAGTTGGTAAGTTGAACAGTTTATATTTGGCAACAGTTTCTTTAAGCACTAGCAATCAGGCCAAATCTGACATTTCTCTCATACATGTAAAAACATTTTCTTCAAAAAAAATTACTTAAATATTTTATATACAATATACAGTCAGGACGGAAAGTATTACATTTTTCACTCTTTGTTATATTGCAGCCATTTGCTAAAATCATTTAACTTCATTTTTTTTCCTCATTAATGTACACACAGAACCCCATATTGACAGAAAAACACAGAATTGTTGACATTTTTGCAGATTTATTAAAAAAGAAAAACTGAAATATCACATGGTCCTAAGTATTCAGACCCTTTGCTGTGACACTCATATATTTAACTCAGGTGCTGTCCATTTCTTCTGATCATCCTTGAGATGGTTCTACACCTTCATTTGAGTCCGGCTGTGTTTTATTATACTGATTGGACTTGATTAGGAAAGCCACACACCTGTCTATATAAGACCTTACAGCTCACAGTGCATGTCAGAGCAAATGAGAATCATGAGGTCAAAAGGAACTGCCTGAAGAGCTCAGAGACAGAATTGTGGCAAGCCACAGATCTGGCCAAGGTTACAAAAAAAAAAAAAAATTCTGCTGCACTTAAGGTTCTTAAGAGCACAGTGACCTCCATAATCCTTAAATGGAAGACGTTTGGGACGACCAGAACCCTTCCTAGAGCTGGCTGTCCGGCCAAACTGAGCTATCGGGGGAGAAGAGCCTTGGTGAGAGAGGTAAAGAACAACCCAAAGATCACTGTGGCTGAGCTCCAGAGATGCAGTCAGGAGATGGGAGAAAGTTGTAGAAAGTCAACCATCACTGCAGCCCTCCACCAGTCGGGGCTTTATGGCAGAGTGGCCCGACGGAAGCCTCTCCTCAGTGCAAGACACATGAAAACCCGCATGGAGTTTGGTGAGAAATAAGATTCTCTGGTCTGATGAGACCAAGATAGAACATTTTGGCCTTAATTCGAAGCGGTATGTGGGAAAACCAGGCACTGCTCATCACCTGTCCAATACAGTCCCAACAGTGAAGCATGGTGGTGGCAGCATCATGCTGTGGGGGTGTTTTTCAGCTGCAGGGACAGGACGACTGGTTGCAATCGAGGGAAAGATGAATGCGGCCAAGTACAGGGATATCCTGGACGAAAACCTTCTCCAGAGTGCTCAGGACCTCAGACTGGGCCAAAGGTTTACCTTCCAACAAGACAATGACCCCAAGCACACAGCTAAAATAACGAAGGAGTGGCTTCACAACAACTCCGTGACTGTTCCTGAATGGCCCAACCAGAGCCCTGACTTAAACCCAATTGAGCATCTCTGGAGAGACCTAAAAATGGCTGTCCACCAACGTTTACCATCCAACCTGACAGAACTGGAGAGGATCTGCAAGGAGGAATGGCAGAGGATCCCCAAATCCAGGTGTGAAAAACTTGTTGCATTTTTCCCAAAAAGACTCATGGCTGTATTAGATCAAAAGGGTGCTTCTACTAAATACTGAGCAAAGGGTCTGAATACTTTCAGTTTTTATTTTTTTATAAATCTGCAAAAATGTCAACTCTGTGTTTTTCTGTCAATATGGGGTGCTGTGTGTACATTAATGAGGAAAAAATGAACTTAAATGATTTTAGCAAATGGCTGCAATATAACAAAGAGTGAAAAATTTAAGGGGGTCTGAATACTTTCCGTCCCCACTGTATATATTTTTTTTTTAAGCAGAGGCCCTGGAGATTAAAATGATGGTTTATGCAAATAGTTTTACGTCACTCGAGTTACGTAAACATTTTTAAAATGCAAATTTTTAGCAAAAAATACACTTTAATGAATTTTAGTGCCCACAAGCACAATATAATACAATTTTTGGGTAAAGTTTAAAAAAAGGATGTTGCGCTGAGTATATTAATAACTAACATGTCATATGTTAAAATTGTACACGCCCGTGGAAGAGCAATAAACTACAGTACATTAAATTATCCATAGGCGACACTTTAAAAGCCTTTTTAGGCTACCAGTTTTAAGTTACAAAGAAATTCAAATGAATGCTCTCACTGACATTTGCAGTGACACCTCACGTGTGGTGTGAGCACTGTTTACATATGCACGCATGACTTATGACGTGTGACCACAGGGAAACAGGGGCATTATATATATATTTATATTTTATCCTCTAAACCAGAAACATTGGGGCGTCAGCGGTAAAGCTCTGTTAGTTTTAGCGGCGATTTTTTCGGCTGCTAGCGGGGCGCTTTTAACTCCCCCTAGCTTCCGAAGAAAGGGTTAAAAGCGCCACTGCCGAAGCACTTTGCAGGTGCTTCAGCAGAACTGCCCTTTGATTTCAATGGCAGGGGCGGTTTAGGAGCAGTGTATACACCGCTCCCAAACCGCCCCAAAGATGTTGCTTGCAGGACTTTTTTCCTTGTCAAAAGAAGTTTATTGAGTATACAATGTTATAAAGATACATAAAGTAAGTTTACAAGGATCTATAAAGTAAGCTCATTGTTTTACAGTAGGGTTTATATAGGTAAATATCATGAAATTTCAAATATTAAACATTGGGTTCACGTAAACCTAAATTAAAGATATATATATAATTTCCTTAGTTACTTTTGTAGGTATTTAAATGATTTATACCTACTATACATATTGTTTACAAGTAGAGTGTATATAGGTCAAATAAATTCTGATAATGAGCTTTAATCGTAAGGTGGAGAAAAGGAAAGAGAAAGAAGAAAAAGGGTTGAAAGGTAGAGGTATGGTCCACAAGGTTGTCCCGCTCGTCAGTTTATTATTCTTTTTAGTTCTCTTTGAAGCCTTAGAATGAGTGTCTCTGTAAGTCATTTAATCTGTTACCATGGCAACAGGACAGAGTCATTGAAGTTTGACAGGAACTGTTGTTTTATCCAAGGATGCCAAAGTTTTTCAAATTTTGGAATTTGATTTTGATCGATGGCTACCATCTTAGCATGGGACATTGTATTATTCATTCTGTGAATTGTTTCTGCTAGTACCAATGTAGGAGATTTCCATGCCTTGGCCACTGTTTGTTTTGCAGCCGTTATTAGTTGGATCATTAGTTTGAATTGAGAGAGTGTTAACCATTCCGGTTTTAGATTAAGTAAAGTTAAATATGGATCTGGTTGTATTATTTTTTTAAATATTTTAGATGCAATCACGAAGACTTCCTTCCAGAAGGTTTGGATTACTGGGCACGTCCACCATATGTGTAAATATGTGCCTATTTCTGGGCATCCTCGAAAACAAAGAGCTGAGGTATTAGGTGAATATTTTGCCACTCTAGCGGGTACAAGGTACCAGCGAGTTAGGACTTTATAATTTGTCTCCAGTGCCAAGATGTTGGGTGAAGATGACTTAGATGTGAGCCATATGTTAGACCAGTCCGTGTCTTCTAAAGTTCGTCCCAGGTCCTCCTCCCACCTCTGAACGTAAGAGGGTCTATTAAGATTTGCTACTCCATATAATTGATTATAAAGTGATGAAATTGTACCTTTAGCAAATGGATCTTTTGTACAGATTGATTCAAAAATGGATAATTGGGATAATGATGTATCCCCCTTTAGGAATGGTGTATAGAAATTTTTGATTTGGAGATATCTAAATATCTCAGAGTTTGGTAGATCATATTTTTCTCTAAGCGATGGGAATGAAAGGAATGATTTAGATGCTATGAAGTCATTTAGTGTCTGAATGCCTGATGTTGTCCAAGCTTTAAAAGAATTTGGGTAGATCCATGCCGGATAAAAGGCCGGATTTCTGATAAAAGAAAGGAGAGGATTGTGTGGAGATTGTAACTGATATTTGGTTTTTAGTTTATCCCAGAGAGATAAGAAGTGTTTAGTTATGGGATTATGAATTTTAAAGCGGTCTTTAGGATCAAGCCATAATAAATTTGATATTAATAGAGGGTCATTTTCTGAAGCCTCTATAAATACCCATAATGGGATTTCCTGTTTTGCATGGTATTTGGACAGACTGGCCAAATGTGCTGCTCTGTAGTAGTTAGTAAAATTAGGGTATCCCAGGCCTCCTTTATTTTTGGGAAGATGTAGTGTGTGTATATAGGTATACGTGGTTTAGAAGAGCCCCATATAAACGAAGTTGCTCTTTTTTGTACTATTCTCAAAAAATAGGAAGGAATTGGAATAGGGAGGACTCTGAATAGATAAAGCAATTTGGGTAGAATAGTCATTTTGATTGCATTAATCTTCCCCATCCAGGATAAAGGAAGTTGCGACCATTGTTTTATTAGATTTGTGATCTGTCTTAATACAGGAGGATAATTGGTTGAGAATAAGTCAGAATGAGATGCTGTTAAATGAATTCCAAGATATGGGATTGATTTTTCGCTTGCAGGACTTTTTTTTCCTCGTCCTGCAAGCGCACCGCCCCAGAGTCAAAGAACTCAGCTTTCACGCTGGGGTGGCTCGAGAGGTGCTTTTCAGGCGCTATTTTTAGTGCTAAAACGCCTGAAAAGCCGTCCTAGTGTGAAAGGGGTCTAAAGATTCCTAAAAGCCATAAAAGAATGGCGGCAACCTTTAGATAATACAACACCTTTAGTTCATTAACGAAGTTGAAGTTGTTTGAACACGGGTCCATAAGATCCAGCCTGAGCAGTTCTAGTGGATCACTTAGAGAAACAAAAGGCAGGGTGGATAAATTCAAGAACACCTGGACAGGCACCTGCAAAAGAAAACAAACCACATCTAAAGCACAGACTGCAGTGGTATTCTAACATACAATTGTGCTAATCTACACATACAGCACCACATCTATCTTAACGATGAACTCTAGGCAAATGCAAAGCAAAAATAAAGTTGTGCATATCCTGGCTGTTGGCATTGATATTGAAAATATGGGGGGGGGGTTGGCACAATCGGTCATTTTTAATTTAAAGGGATAAAAAAAAAAGTCAAATTTTTTCTTTAAAAAACAAAAAAACAAACAGGTTATACTTACCGGCTCTGTGCAGGGACTTTGCACAGAGCAGCCCAGATCCTCCTCTTCTCGGGTCCCACAGCGGCACGCCTGGCTCCTGCCGAGTGCCCCCACAGCATGGAGCTGAGGCTCGGTCCCACCTCCTCCATCCCCCAATTGGCTCGCTAGCTGTAATTGCCAGCAGCAGCAGCCAAAAGCCAATCAGGAGTGCCAGTCACCGGAGAGCAGAAAGATTCAATAGTATGGGGAAAATGGACAGACTATAAAAAAAAAAAAAAAAAAAAAAAAATAACTGTAAAGTATATAGAGAAACTGATAGAATAGGGGTTGGAAGGGAGGAAGAAACACTGCAAAAAAAATATCCCAAGCTTTGAACATCTCACAGAGCACTGTTCAATGCCTCATGCAAAAATGCAAAGAGTATGGACCCAACTGCAAACCTACCAAAACATGGCCATCCACCTAAACGGACAGGCCGGGCAAGGAGAGTATTAATCAGAGAAGCAGCCAAGAGGCCCATGGTAACTGCGGAGGAGCTGCAAAGATCCACAGCTCATGTCCACAGGACAACTATTAGTCGTGCACTCCCCAAATCTGTCCTTTATGGAACAGTGGCAAGAAGAAAGCATTGTTGAAAGAAAGCCAATAAGAAGTCCTGTTTGCAGTTTATGAGAAGCCATGTGGAAGGCGGCGCTCTGGTCAGATGAGACCAAAATTTAACTTTTTTGGCCCAAAAGCAAAACGTTATGTGTGGTGGAAAACTAACACTGTACATCACCCTGAACACACCATCCCCACCATGAAACATGGTGGTGGCAGTATAATGTTGTGGGGAAGCTTTTCTTCGACAGGGAAGCTGGTTAGAGTTGATGGGAAGATGAATGGCGCCAAATACAGGGCAATCTTAGAAGAAAGCCTGATAGAATCTGCAAAAGACATGAGACTGGGGCAGAGGTTCACCTTCTAGCAGGACAACGACCCTAAATATACAGCCAGAGCTACAATGGAATGGTTTCGATCAAAGCATATTCATGTGTTAGAATGGCCCAGTCAAAGTCCAGACCTAAATCCAATTGAGAATCTGGGGCAAGACTTAAATTGCTGCTCACAGACGCTCTCCACTCAATCTGACAGAGCTTGAGCTATTTTGCAAAGAAGAATGGGCAAAAAGGTCACTCTCTAGATGTGCAAAGCTGGTAGAGACTGACCCACAGAGACTTGCAGCTGTAAATTGCAGTGAAAGGTGGTTCTACAAAGTATTGACTCAGGGGGGCTGAATACAAATGCACGCCACACTTTTCAGATATTTGTTAAAAAAAAAAAAAAAAAACAAAAAAAAAAATGTATTGTTTTCCTTTCACTTCACAATTATGTGCCACTTTGCGTTGGTCTATTACATAAAATCCATTTACATTTTTTTGGTTGTAACATGGAAAAATGGGGAAAATGTCAAGGGGTATAAATACTTTTTCAAGGCACTGTACATTCCACATTAATATTTATGCTACCAACATTGGTGTGTGCTGTAAATTGCCTCCAGCATTGTTCCGGTTTCTTCTTGCTGGAGGCTGCCATTTTGCTGAAGTCCAGAGCCCCTGAACAGCAGTAAATCATAAAGCAGAACTAAAGCCTTCAATTTCAGTTTAAAAAATAATAAATAATAATAATGTTACATTCCTGGAATGCCAGGGTTGATAACTGTCACATTTGCTTGGGTCCTCTGTCAAACCATCAAATGGCTGGTGTTATAACTGATCACATGTGCAGCACATGGCAGTTACAGATCAAACAGAAGCAGCTTCTTTGGTTGTAAAGGATAGGGGGGTTTAATTCTGCCTCAATGCTGTCAGCAGATTCAGCAGTGCCTAAAAATGGAGACGGACAGCACTAGGCAAAATAATACAACCCCAACAGGGACAATGAGTGCTGCTGTGTAGAGGATTACAGGACAAAAATCTCAACACAGATTCAAGCGCTTCAGGTGCTCGTTTTCTGTAGGATACATTTTTAGACCTCACTTATACTATCTATTCGGGGCAGAAAAACCACGTGATTGAGATGCGGTTCTACCACCCCAACATCTCACCTGTCAAATGCTCTCTGAAGAGCTACCCAAAACGCGGATCGATCTTCAAAGTGCAATCTACTGTAAACTATCTCTAAAAGTCCTAGCTTGATTAAATGGTGTGTTAACATCTGCCTGGAGTTAAGCTTTAAATGTACCCGTATATATACAAAATGCTGCAAGTTTTTTTTTTTTAACTTAATCATACAGGTCAGGCCACAAGGCTGTATATTCATAGGCTGGTACTTTCAGGTGTCTGGACACTGGTGAGCTTTGGAGGGCATGTCCTTCCTTAAACCTTACCCATTTTAGCCTCAGTTTTTTGCGTGGACTGGTGCAGGTAAGCATATCTGTTACTTTTATACAGAATGACAATTTACAGGTAAATCAAAGTATAACTTGTTGCCTCTCTCTCATTCAGATGCTTTGGCTTCAGTACGTTGAGTCGCTAACCTAAAACAAATATGTAGATTAGAAGACCCAACCTCACTGGCTACCAACTTGTTCTGGGCCTGTGAGCATCAAAACCCAAGGTATTCAGGCAACCAATCTTTCAGTATATGCTGGAATGATATGAACATCGCAGGACATGTAGATCTGTTCTTGTCATGGGCATAGACCGGGAGCTCCTGTTATCTGATTACATACCCTGATACACTGCATACTCATTTATGATGTGATATTACTTGGTTACTGTGACTGTTAGCTTAAACCCCGCCTTGAAGATTGTGCTGGGTAGATCGGATGATTCTTGGTCATATATTGGTATCCTTACCTGAGAGGCAATGGTTTCCAGCTTGGCTGTTTGGGATGCGCCTCCAATATTTACATGATGTTAATTCCAGCTAATTGCATTGTTTGGTACCTTTTTACAAAGAATAAGTGTGGGTTTCAATGCATTGATTCTTTCACATGTACTCCTGAAGAAGAATTTCTGAAGTCTACAAGTGAATGGTGTTGGAATCTATACATGTTGTTAACCTCTAAGTAGAATGTTTTTTAATATGTTTTGTAATGTTTTTAACAGAGTTTAAATAAACTTTATGATACTCAGTTTCTCCATACTTGGCCACACAAAGTCTATGACTACAATTACTGTTGGTGTTATTACTTACAAAGGACGTGGACATATAGTACACACACGGGTTGATTTACTAAAGGCAAGTCCACTGTGCACAACAAGTCTACTGCAAGTGCACTTGGAAGCGCAGTCACTGAAGCTCTGAAATGAGGGGAAGCTCTGCTGATTTCTATCATCCAATTATGTGCAAGCAAAAATGCTGTTTTTTTTTTTTTTTTTTTTTTATATTCCTTGCATGTTCCCTTCAGATCTACAGTGACTGCACTTCCAAGTGCACGTGGAGTGCACAGTGGATTTGCCTTTAGTAAATAAACCCCACAGTCTTGGTTTCAAATGTATATGAATCCTTCAGAATAAGATCACCATTCTAAAATAAAGAGCTTTGATTTGAAGGCATATTATTCATTTCATAAATTTCAAGTGAAGTTTTGGCAATTATAAAAGTCCCATATTTGGTGAGAATGTACAAAAATAAAAGGAGTATTGGTAGGACATACGATGTTATGTAAGGGAAATTACAGGGGAGGACATTTAAAATGACCCATGGGTGTGCTTATTCCACAATACAAATATTACAAGGAAAAAAAATATTAGAACCCGCCATAAAGGAATGGTTCAAAAGAATAGAATATATATCTAGAATGGAATATCTTAGTAGTAGGGGGAGGGCCAAGCAGGAAGATTCAATAGTATGGGGAACATGGACAGACTATAAAGTAAACAAACAAACAAAAAAAAACCCCATAAAACTGGAAAGTGGGGGGGGGGGGGGGGGTGGAAAAATGGTATATATAGTATATATACACATACATATTTTATTTATATTGGCAGAATTTATGATTTCTTGGCTATTTTTCAGAGAATATGTGTGTTTAATAATTTTAAATCATAATGACAACAGAAACTACCCAAATGACCCTGTTCAAAAAGCTTACATACCCTGGTGATTTTGGCCTGATAACATGCACACAAGTTGACACAAAGGGGTTTGAATTGCTACTAAAAAAAGGTAACCATCCACACCTATGATCTGTTTGCTTGTAATGTGTGTGTGTGTGTGTGTGTGTGTGTGTGTGTGTGTGTGTGTGTGTGTGTGTGTGTGTGTGTTCTTATGGATTCTGAGTCATGGGGAAAGCAAAAGAATTGTCTAAAGGATCTGCGGGAAAAGGTAGTTGAACTGTATAAAACGGGAAAGGGATATAAAAAAAGATATCTAAGGAACTGAGAATGCCAATCAGCAGTGTTGAAACTCTAATCAAGAAGTGGAAAATGAGGGGCTCTGTTGAAACCAAACCACGGTCAAGTAGACCAACTAAAATTTCAGCCACAACTGGCAGGAAAATTGTTCAGGATGCAAAGAAAAACTCACAAATAACTTCAGGTGAAATACAGGACTCTCTGAAAACATGTGGTGTGGCTGTTTCAAGATGCACAATATGGAGGAACGTGAAGAAAGATGGGCTGCATGGTCAAGTCACCAGAAGAAAGCCAATGCCACCAAGTATACCGCTTACAATATGCCAAACAGCACAGAAACAAGCCTCAAACCTTCTGGCACAAAGTCATTTGGAGTACTGAGACCAAAATTGAGCTTTTTGGCCACAACCATAAATGCTAAATTTGGGGAGGAGTCAACAAGGCCTGTGATGAAAGATACGGAGGTGGATTGCTGATGTTTTGGGGATGTGTGAGCTACAAAAAGGCACAGGAAATTTGGTCAAAAAATACTGTAGGAACATTTGCATTCATCAGCCAGGTAGCTGCGCATGGGACGTACTTGGACATTCCAACATGACAATAAGCCAAAACACAAGGCCAAGTTGACCTGTCATTGGCTACAGCAGAATAAAGTGAAGGTTCTGGAGTGGCAATCTCAGTCTCCTGACCTCAATATCATTGAGCTACTCTGGGGAGATCTCAAACGTGCAGTTCATGCAAGACAGCCCAAGAATTTACAGGAACTGGAGGCTTTGTGCCAAGAGGAATGGGCAGCTTTACCATCTGAGAAGATAAAGAGCCTCATTCACAAATACCACAAAAGACTTCAAGCTGTCATTGATGTTAAAGGGGTTAATACACGGTATTAAGAACTGGGGTATGTAAACTTTTGACCAGGGTCATTTGGGTAGTTTCTGTTGCCATTATGATTTAAAAAGAGTAAACACAGTTGATAATAAATGGCTTCAGCCAAACACTAACCATGAGCGAAAGAAAATTTTGTGTGTTATCATTCATATTCTCTGAAAAATGGCCAAGATATAATATGCCCTGGCAGAATATATACACATATACATAAAAATAGAATATATGTGATAAATACTGCTGCAGCTCTCTTAAAATTAGACATAAGTGGATATGTACATTTTTTTTATACAAAACCATATAAAGTTTAAATAAATAAACACCAAGAAGAAGCTTTGTCTGTAAATGTGAAGATGTGTTTAAGCCAACGAAACTGTAATGATATGGTAAACATGCAGGCATATTACACTATAGCCAGCATTGCAATTAACCAGAAAAAAAACAAAAAAAAAAAAAACAAAAAAAATAAAAACACACACCACAGTAAAAAGGTATGAAATATAGTAAACAGGCAAAATAACCAACCTTAAAATGATTAATGAATGCTGCTATATTGAACCCGAGTGTAGGCTCTGTGCCTTGGACAGCACACTCCTGTAGCAAGGTGTGAGATTCTATCAACATACCATATATAACTATAGCCCGAGGGAATATCTTTCCTCCAGACTGAAGTAAGCACCTACAATAAAAATAAAATAAAAATAGAGCTTGGAATAGCAACATATCTGTCAAATAAAGCATACAGCTGTACTTTACCAAAACAATATCCTCAGTTATATATAATCAGTGCTGACCCCATACTAAACAACACAAATTGTCATCATATGAATGCACAACTCATGTTACATGAGAAGGGACACAGAGCAGTTAGTAACTACAATCTGACCACGACTGATCATCCACATGCTGACTGGGAAATAGTCTGGCTGTCTCTTAATTAACTGCCCAGTTCAGCGTAGACTTACTGTACATCAAAGCACTGAAATTCAGTCAGTTCTCTAAAATAAGATCTGTCATCAGATCTGCACACAACTAGATAAAAACTGGAGGAGATCAGATAGGCAGATTTAATCCAACTGCGGAATGATCTTATTTTTCAAATGACTGATGGATAAAAATGCTCAATTACCAAGAGCATGCATGTTCAAAACTTCCTGGTCACTTCAAAAACTGGCAAAAGAAAAAAAAAACAAAAAAAAAAAAACAACAATAAATTAAAGCGATTGTAAATGTTCATTTATTTTTTCGATTTTTTTTTAAATAACAAGACATCTATACTTACCTGCTCTGTTCAATGGTTTTGCACAGAGCAGCCCCGATCCTCTTCTTCTGGGGTCCCCCGCCGGTGCTCCAGGCCCCTCCTCTTCATTGGGTGCCCCTATGGAAGCCGCTGTCCATGGGGGCACCTGTGCAGGCTCGCTCCCGAGTCCTGCTGCTGCGTCCATTGACACAGACAACCCACTCGGCCCTGCCCCTCACTCCCGGGTAACAGCTTTCGATTGACAGCAGCGGGAGCCAATGGCTCTCGCTGCTATCAATCTGTCCAATGTGGAGAGTGACAATGGCTGGAGCCGCTGTGCTCTTGCACATCGCTGGATCGGGCTCAGGTAAGAAAAAGGAGGGGGTTTGGGGGGAGCTGCAGCACAGGTAGTTTTTCATCTGCATGCATTAAGATGAAAAACCTTATGGCTTTACAACCACTTTAAAGAGGAGGGCCCATCAAAAGAAAAAAAAAAATAAAAGTCAGCAGCTACAAATACTGCAGCTGCTGACTTTTAATTGGACACTTACCTGTCCCTGGGTCCAGCGATGCGGGGGATCAAAGCCCTGCTCGTCTCCCCCTCCGTTCAGCGGCGCCGGCATTGCAACTGTGGGTGCCGGGCCGTGGCTTCACAGCCTGGCACCCACTGCGCATGTGCGAGCGGAGCCGCGCGCAATGATTGGCCGCTCAGTCACCTGGGACCCAGATGATTGACAGGAGGGATAGCATAGCCGAGCTCTTCCTGTGCCGATGGGGAAGTGATGTCACCAGCCCAGGCACTGGAAGAGGCAGACTACGAGGGACCCCTAGCAACAGGCATTTAGAGGTAAGTAAAAAAAAAAAAATAAAAAAATTTCCAAATGTTTTTTTTTTATTTTTTTTTTTTTTTTTTTTTTTTTTAGGCACAGTCAGGAATTTTTTATTTTTTTTATTTTTTTTTTTTAGGGTGGAACACCACTAAGTCTGTAGAACATCATAGGGCTCAATTGGTTTAAAAAAACGTCAGCTGCCTTGGCAAAAAAAAAAAAAAAAAAAATACTCACATGTAGCCTTTTTGTACACATGTATAGGCGGGATTAGGAGAGTTTAGTGTTTTTTCTGCCAGAAAGCTCCAATCAGAAACGCAAACCAGAATGGTTTTCTTTTCTTGCCCCTAACGTGAAGCTTAAAATATGCCTCTTAACGTCCTAATGTGCATGGACACATAGGATAACATTGAGCTGCTTCTACAGGCAGAACACAAAACTCCTATAGAAGCAGCAATTTTTAAGCCAGTGTGCATGGAGCCTAATTGACAAAAGAGCCTTCCGTCACCAACTGAAAGGAATACATTACTTCTACATGAATAAATATAATATAATATACACGCACACACAATGAGTGCGCATCCACACAAATAAAAGTCAAGTAAAGAACATCAGTGATGGGCGGGGCTTAACTTGTGATGTCAGTGCTTCCACCGCGAAGCCAGCGGCGAAGCATCAGTACATGCTGTATTCTCTTTTACCTCTAATGAACTCCTTATTGTTTTAAATAAACAGTTTGGCGGTTTTACAGTATGTGTGGCCTCTGTTCTCCTCTAGGAGTGCGGATGCAGCCTGATCTGACATGCTGATCCTTGGAATCACTGGAACTGGAAGTTGGTGTCCTGCTATTACCATTCATGAATGTCTGGAAATCTGTTAATTACATGTTTGGCTGGTCTCTGTGGAGGGGATCTTTTTTATATTTGGTAAGAGGCTGGCCATCTTTATTTATTTGTGGTAAAGGGCACGAGTGTCTTGGTCATCTCTTCAAGATATAGTCACAGAGTCAGTGCATAGTTGAATGTTTTCATTTGTTTCTGGACTTTACTGTTTTTATTTATTTTATTTATTTTTAGAAGAATTACACATCGCTAAATGTTTTTCACTTGATGTTTGTGGACTTTTGTGTGGATGCATACTCACTGTGTATGTGTATATGGATTCTGACATCCAATATTCTGATGTTCAGTGGGTGCTGCTCTATGTACACTTTTTCACACTAAAGCACAAAATAATTTTAGTATTTTTTTTTGTACGTGGACTACACTACATTTTATTAAAGAAAGGGGGTATATAAATATGGGTTTACTGCTGCAGCCTGACTTCATCTAGAAAAACAAAGTGACCTGTAAAATGTAAATACAGTATCCAAAAGCTCCCAAATACTCTATATCCTACACCATTTAACTAGGGAACTTAAAAAAAAAAAAAAAAAAGTTTAGTTACCTTGCTATTGCTGTTTTTTCCATCACCTCTTGTCTGATCAGGCCACAGGGCTCAACCACATCTAAAATAATGATACTCCATAACTTATCCGACCTTGGCCTCCGTAGGACTTCATCATCTGTATCCAGCTGGTTCAGCCAGAACTCTAAACTTTCTTTAGCCAGGCCATTCCTTTCTGCCAGTTTTTGCAGAGCAACACAATGTTGTTCCTCTTCCACAGAGCTGTATGATTTTACTTTTCCTAGTTGGGCAGCAATTAAGGGTAAAATGGAAAATCCTTCAGATACATCAAGGACATAAAGTGCATCTGAGTAATGTTCTTCAGGCGATGATGCACCAATGCTGGCCCAATGGTCTCCTGGTGCCAGGGAAGATATAACTTTATAGATGGCTAGCTTGAAGCTCTCGTGATATGCAGTGTTGTTTAGGATGGCAATCTCATTAGGATCCAGGATGCACGGCCCTTGCACAATGTCCTCCTGGTTGCTAGTATGAAGGCTGGCCAAGGCATCACACAGCTCAGTCTCATTTCCAGACAGCATGTTACAAGAAAATGTGCCATGATCAAATTTTCCACCTCTAGCAATGGAGACGAGGTCCAATCTTAAATAGCAGTTAGGGCAGGAAACATCAACTACTACTATATCGCCAGGGTTCACAAAGTAGCCATCAGCTATAAAAAAAAAAAAAAAAGGGAAGGACAGAGAAATTAACAGAAGGAATATTCTATATAGATATTACCATTAATTTTGGTCACAAAAAGCATTTTATTTCTATCTGTGTTGCTGTTAGGAGAGATTTCCCCTCACTTCCTCTCCTGGGGATGACCTTTTTACCAAGCAGGAACTGAAGAAATATCCAACTGCAGTAAAACCAGACAGAAGTTCTAATCCTTCTCCACTAAAACTAATAAATAAATAAAACATTGGCTAATTCTAGTTTTAATTGTATTAGGGAGGGTCAAACCCTCTTCCACATTTTTATTCTCATCTGTTTCCTCATCTGGGGAGATTTACCCTCATTATCTGTCCTGGTCACAGAAAGAAAAATTCCAAAATGTTATGGTTGTCACTAGTAGAAAGCAAGAAATCTCCAAATAGCGTTATCTGTTACACTAATAATTGCAGAAAGTGGGAGTGAAGCAAAAAATAACAGAAGTTCTAATCATTTCCCACTACATCAAATACAAGAATACAAAACATTTGCTTGGGATTTTACTTTAGATTGGAAAACAAGATTTGTTGGTTTGATGGCTAGTACTCTGGACTTGATGGGGTGAGACATTTTCATTCCCACCAGGGACCCCATGTGCATGGGGTGTGTAGGTTTACCAGGTGTCATACTTTTCTCCTACAATCCAAAAATTTACTGGATTAATAGGCTTCTGTTCTAGCCAAAAATCAGCTCTAGTTTGTGGCTGTATGAGCAACGTAGGAATAGCAGACTGCAGCTTCCTTTGGGAGAATGTATTGCTATGAATGGTTCTGTGGTCTCTAACTCACTGTGGAATATATGGCTGCAAAACAAGCACAAAACACACTTACCAGGGAGGTTCTGAACAGGGAAGACTGCTTGCTCCCAGCAAGTCTCTTCACTGGGTCCAGTTGACAGATTGTGTTCCTCATCCAAATGCAGGACAAACCAAGTTATAAAACAATCAAGCTGTCCTTGTTCATTGATTTGAACCGGGATACGGCAGGTCTTCCCAGAAGCAAGGCTTTCCAAATTCTGGCAGCAAACCACAAAAATTATTTAGTACATGGAATACCTGTTCCCCCAACAATATGCACTCTGGAATCGTTCCCTACCATTCTTTATAAATAAAAAAGTAAAAAAATAAAATTCATACATAAAAAGTTCATAAAGCATTAGCATCATGTGAAAATATAAACAGGAGCAGTTCCGATAAGAGCCCTTTCACACAGAGCCGCCCATAGCGTCGGCAGTAAAACGCCGCTATTTTTAGCTGCGTTGTACCGTCGGATTAGCGGCGCATTTCGGCCGCTAGCCGGGCACTTTTACCCCCCGCTAGCGGCCGAGAAAGGGTTAAAACCGCCCGCAATAGCGGCGCTTTGCCGGCGGTATCCCAGCGCTGCTCCATTGATTTCAATGGGGAGCAGTGGTGGAGGAGTGGTAAACACACCGCTCCAAAGAAGCTGCTCACAGGAATTTTCCTGACGTCCTGCCAGTGCAGCGCTCCGGTGTGAAAGCCCTCGGGCTTTCACACTGGAGACAATGCTGCAGCTGTTTGAGGGCGGATTGCAGGCACTATTTTTAACGCTATAGCGCCTGCAAAACGCCCTCGGTGTGAAAGGGGTCTTATACATTCCCTTCAAAATACACTGAATGTTATGATTTAACACATACATTTGTTACAGTATATAAAACACAAACACACACACATGGAGAATTATTAAAACTGGAGCACGCAGAATCCGATGCAGCTGTGCATAGTAGCCAATCAGCTTCTAACTTCAGCTTGTTCAATTAAGATTTGACAAAAAAATTTGGAAGCCGATCGGTTTGTATGCAAAGCTGCACCCGATATTGCACTCTGCAGTTTTAGTAAATAACCCCTCAGTGTGCATTTACTTTTACAGGTACAGAAGGTCGGGGTACACAGCCCCCCAATGAAGAGCCTGTGCATCCAGGTCCATGCACTTCTGCCTGCATACTAGCTGGCAGCCTTAAATATCTGGTAAAGAGTTGCTTGATGCCAAAAAAGACCAAGAAGCTCTCACAGGTCCAGTAGCATGCATCTTGACAGGAAAGGGTAGAACTCAATCCTTCAGACCTGAAGCTTTGATTACCCTCAGGAAAGTCAGCAGTGGCTGTAGAATAGACATGCACAGTAAAAAAAAAAAAAATGAAGGGAAGGATGAATTGAGTCAAACAGACAGAAGGAAAATGTCACATTTGAGGCAAAAGGCTAGGGCTCGCTTAGGAAGGAAGGACTAGGACTCAATAAACACCATGACCCTGTGTAAGACCAGAAAAGCTGAGTAAATCCTCGTATACACGATCGGATTTTCGTCCGGAAATTGTGTGATGACAGACTGCCTAAAATCTGATCGTTAGTACACTCCATCAGACAACTGTAGTCCAACTTTCTGCCAACAATTGTTGGATGGCAGGCTAGTAAATTTTCGGCGGACAACGATCTGTTGTCAGATTTTCATATCGTGTGTACACAAGTCCGTCACACAAAAGTCCAAAGTACAAACACGCATGCTCAGAATCAATGCTCACACAACACAACATTAGCAGAAGGGACCCAAGTGGTGGTGTTTAAGAGCTGAAATTCCACGTAGTACATCACCACGTTCGTGTTTGTTGGGCAACAATTGTGTACCATTTGTATGCAAGACAATTTCCTGGCACATGCCCTTCAGACAAAAGTCTGACGCTCTGTTGGCCAACAATCCGATCATGTGTACGAGGCTTTAGAGACTTACTGGTCACTCCTTTTCTGAGAGCCTTCCAGGATAGCCCATGAGACCTAGGGCTCCTCTTACCAGGAAACACGTTAACCCCCATGTCAGTATTCGAGAACCGAAGGACGTCCCTGTAAAACATATGCATAATACACATAATTTCAAGACAAAACCGGGTGATAATTCGGCTGTCCTGGAAGACTCTCAGAAAAGGAGTTACCGGTAAGTCTAACTCAGCTTCTCTCCAAGTGTCTTCCAGGACAGCCATGAGACGATGAGCCAGAACTTACTAGTCTAGGGAGGGACAACTGCCTGAAGGACCTTATGACCAAATGCCTGCTCCTGAGCAAATAGGAGATCCAGGCGATAATGTTTAATGAAGGTACGAAAAACTGGACCATGTGGCAGCCCTGCAAATTTGTTCCGGTGAGGCTCCAGCCCTCTCAGCCCAAGACGCAGACAAGGCTCTTGTGTGTGCAGTGACAAAAGGCTGAGGAACTTCCCTAATTTTGTAAGTTTCAGAAATATCTTGCTTTATCTATCTAGCCAAGGTGGCTTTAGATGCACTCTTTCCCTTGTGTGCTCCTGAAAAGGAGGACAAACAAGGTGTCTGTTTTTCTAAAGGCCCTGGTGACCTCAAGGTAGACAAGAAGAATTCTCATCGTGTCTCCTCATGTCTACCTACCTATCTAAAAGAAAAACCTAAAAATTTTCTGTCTTGGTTGCCCTTTGGCAAACTACAAAAGGTTGGCAGTACAACGTCCTGGGATCTGTGGAATGTACTGGCCACTTTAGGCAGAAATCCTGGATCAGTTTTCAAAACAACCCGATACTCAAAAATTGCGAGGAAAGGCTCCCTCACTGATAGGGCCTGTAACTCACTTACCCCATGAGCAGAGGTAATTGCCACAAGAAAAAATTGTTTTTAAAGGTAAGTAACTTAACTGAAATATCCTCTAGGGGCTCAAAAGGGAATGCTACCAGAGTTTGAAGCACCAGGGACAGGTCCCAGGTTGGACAACTTCTAATCACTACGGGCCTGGACCTAGAAATTGATTTAAAGAATCTACCTATAGTGGGATTTTTCAAGAGAGAAAATTGGAGAAAAACACTGATAGCTGCCACCTGTACCTTTAAAAGGTACCAACTGAAAGACCTTTGTCGACACCCTCTTGAAAAAATTCCAAAATTGAAGGAACATCATGAGTTAATCTTTAATTTTCAGATAAGAGTTAAAATTCCTTCCAAACCATGGAATATATGGCTCTAGACTCTAGTTTTCTGCAATTTACCAGGGTCTTGACTACTTTGTCAGAGAACCCCTGGGTGCTTAGCATCTTTTCTTCAGATACCAGGCCATCAAGCTTAAGGAAACCACCTGTGGGTGCGACACTGGACCCTGCGATAATAAAAGTCTTCTCTCTTCAGAAGACTCAGTGGAGGCTCTGAGACCAGAGTCTGTAACAGGGGAAAACCTTGGCCTCTTGGGCCAGAAAGGGGCTATTAGGATAAGATCTGTTTCTTCTAGAAGAAACTTCCGGCATTAGCCTGATCGGCGGGAAGGCGTAACAGAGGGCGAATGGCCACAGATTCGCCAGAGCATCGATCCCCAATGATCGATCCGCTGGGTGCAGAGAAAAAAAAAAAACGTCTGTCTTGCGATTGTTCTGATCTGCGAACAGGTCCGCTTCGGGACATCTCCATCTGCCGGTGAGACCAGCAAAGATTTTGGAAAGAAGGCAACAATTGTATCGACATACCCGGTAGCGGCTGAGATAATCTGCCAGACAGTTTTGTGTCCCCTTCAGGTGCACTGCTATAATTGAGGCTAGATTCCCTTCTGCCCATGATAAAATCTCCTGGGCTACAGACTGAAGTACCTGACTCCTCGTACCTCCCTGTTTGTTGAGATACGCAACCGTAGCGATATTGTATAGAATCTGGAGATTGTGACCCCTGATTTCCACCCAAAATGCCTGCAAAGCTCTCTGAACGGTTAGAAGCTCTCTCTGATTCGATGAAGCTCTTGCTTCCCTTGGAGGACCATTCTCCCTGTGCCATTTTGTTGCTGAGGTGGGCTCCCCATCCCCAGGAACTCGCATCCGTTGTGATCCTCTCGGATATAGGAATGGACCATGGTAGACCTCTTGTTAGGTGCAGGTGTGTCCTCCACCACCACAAGCTTCTTTTTACCCTAGAGGTTAACAAGACTCTTGATTCCAGTTCCTTAGTAGAAACAGCTGTAATGGGCGTTGATGAAATCTGCGCATGGCACTGCGGAAAAGCAAGCGGTCATGAGACCCCCACTGCTCTTGAAACCTCTCTCAGCGAGACCAATTGATTGGTCTGTAAGGCTGACGCTGTTTGCATAATTTTTGAGACCTTTTACTGCAGGAGAAAAACTTTTTGGTCTACTGAGCAAAATTCGTACCCCAGATATGTCACTTTCTGGGCCAGAATCAAGAAAGACTTCTTTGTTTATTAACCAGTCTAGAGATTGAAGGAAGTCCTGTACAGTCTGGAGATCCGCTAATAACTTTTGGTAGAGGTACCTGCCAACAAGTGTGTTTGAACTTGCGTCTAACTTGGGATTTTTGTTCCATGGCTGTGCTGTGTCCTCTTCAAAATGGAAATCTTCTTTTAAGGTTATTGGAAAAGAAAAGTTTTCTCTCTGGATTTTCACACTCCAGCTTGATAGTATAAAGAAGGAAACTATGCATGGGAAAAAAACTCTAGCCTTTTTCTTATGCAAACCTTTGTACATAAGGTCATGTTTAGACAATTGTACCTTCTCCTCTTCTATATCAAGTGTCGTATAGATAGCCTTTAATAAGTCATCTACATCTTCCAATGAAAACTTATACCTCAAGCCCCTTGCAGATTCTTTATCCCTGGGCCCTGTATCTGACCCCGATTCTTCCGGAGAAGGCTGGGCAGATCCGGCTTCAGCCTCAAGAGTCTTCACTCTCTGCACTCTGCTGTGGAGCGCTAGGAGCGGCTGAAGTCCTAACTGGAGATGGACCCTCTGCGGGAACTTGAATCCTATTGTCACGGGCATGGCCAGAGCGGAGGCTGTTGGAGAGGACTGTATGCAAGCCTGTTGCCCACCGATTATGGGCCCTAGCATTTGAGGTGAATGAGAAATCCAGTCTGAACTGTATTAATCGGACTCAGTCATGTATATATTGTATGGGGACTCCTTACTGTATAGTTGTGTCCCTGAAGAGGGAGGGGGGATTCCTCCAGCAGCCCCCTGCTGATAAGACTGATTCATTCTGTTGGGACACATCCTGTGAGGAGATGCTGGTGTTATCAACATGTGTTTATGTTAATTGAGAGAGCTGATCACATTAGCCACCAGCACTGGCTAATAGACGAATGGTCTAGGCGGAGGAGGGGGGAGATTGTTGTTTGTATTGTTAATTGTATTAATGTGTGAAGCTCGGTGCCCACAAGACTGTCATCTGGTCTGGGTACATTTTGTAGTAAATTAGGTCATGTTAATTAGGTTAGCTTTGAGTCATCCCTGCTGTATAAAGGTCTGTGAGATCTAAAAATAAAGACAGTTCTGATGTACTCCAAGACTGGTGTTGTCTAGTTCTTGGGGTTCCTATAGCCAGATCCATTGGACTCGTGTTCCAGAACTTAGGAAGCGGTATATGACGGAAGCACTCAAGCGGAGTGTGGGGCGTTCCGTGACACCTATCAATTAGATTTTGAAAAAAAGCTAAACATAGACGTAAGCTCATCTCTAAAAGAAGTCAGCATTTTCTGACAGAAGACTACCAGGTCATCCTTAACTAGGCTGTCTATACAGGTGCGGCAAACTGCTTTGCTCCATGAGGAGCTCAATTTGTTTCCGCAACCGCACATTTCCTTTTTGGTGGCTGTGCTTGGGCCTTGTCCTGAGTCTTGGCCTGCAAGAAAACAAAATGACCCCAATAAATTTTATGCCACCTACACTCAATAACTCCCTCTGCAGTAGGAAAGGAAAAAAATGTGCCCCCCCTTCACCTAGTCCCTACTGGTTACAATGGGAGAACACTCACAGGATGTGCAAGTAAGTAAAATACACTTCAGGCTTACCTGTGAGGTGCTGGTGTTAGGGCCTGCTTCCGCTGCCTGTGCAGGTATTGCAGAGGAGTCCATCCCAACCCTGTAGTGGTCCGCAGCCTCTGCTGGGTTTCACTCTTTTAAACACCAGCTTCCCAGCGTCCCTGTTCGCGCCATTTGGAGACAGGAACTAGCGTCTCCGGTGCCCACTGATGACGTCACACTCCCCAGAAGTGACCCCACCGGGTACTTCCTGTGGGCCAGCTTGGAATGCATAAGTTCCGCCCCTTCACGCGCACGGCTTCCTCTCTTCCCCTGCACACTCCAGCCACGCTGTTTAACAGGGAGAGAAATGCGGCTTGCGGAGCAGAGCTCTGACGTACACCGCAGTGCTGGCATTCCCCATGCACTGAGAAGCAGGGACAGCAGCCACAAGCCTACTCCCCTGGTGGATGTGCCACCAATACGCCACAGGAGCCATGCTCATGAGACCTAGGGGAACCAGTTCCAGGAAACATGTTACCCCCCCCCTCGTCCTGAGGAAACACTAATACTGACATGGGGCCTGGAGGACCGCCCTTTTATCTGGTGGGGGTTAACGTGTTTCCTATCTTGGTAGGAGGAGCCCCAGGTCTCATGGGCTTTCCTGGAAGACGCTTAGAGAAAGTGTTTTAATACATAAAAAGGCTTCCAAGTTCAATTACTTGCAAAGCCAAGGTGATGCCAACAAGAAATGCAACCTTGTGCAGAGAATGGACAGCCTGATATCTCCGATTGGAGATACTGAAATGATATTGAAACTGAAATCCCATAAGGTCATGGGAGAACATACAGGGAGCGATCCTGCACAAACGTCCTGACCAAGGAATGGGAAGCCAGCTGTCTCTGAATAACTTTGCAAGCACAGGGGCCTGACCTTTGATAGAACTCAGAGCCAAATGCTGTTCCAGGCCCATCTGTAACAAGGAATTTCCTGGGGTGAAAGTTCTTTGGGGCTGTGCAAAATATACTGTGCACTGCAAGTGCACTTGCTCCAAAGCTTAGTAAATGAAGTAAAGTTCCACTTTGAAAAGAATACTTAATCACATGCAAGGAAAATAAAACACAGCATTTTTGTTTGTACATGATTGGATGATAGAAACTAGCAGAGCTTCCCCTCAGATCTAGAGCAAAAGCACAATATATTTGCCTTTAGTAAATCAACCTCTTTGTCTCACACAGAAAAATGTCTTCCACGTGCACTGATAGACCTTGCGGGAAGTAGACTTCCTAGATTTTAACATTGTAGGAATCACCAATTTAAGGATGCCCAATCTCGGAATCTGGGTCTCAACTGCCATGCTGTTAAAACCAGCAAAAACCAGCAACTATGAAATATGAAAATTGGTATGTAAATTGGTCCTCGAGACAGAAGATCCAGACAAGCTGGAAGAGCCTATGCAGCATTTACCAGGAGTCTAATCAGATTATTGTATCCGCCCAAGCCAGTTTAGAGCTATGAGAATCACCAGAATGACCTCCAACTTGATCCTGTTAAGCAAATAAGGCAGGGGTTTCAGTGGAGCAAAAAAGGCATAGATCAAGGTGTACTGATCCCACTGAGCCACCCACTGCGTCCATTGGAGGATCCCTGTGCCTGTAAACAAACCTGTCCTGTTTTATTGTTGAACCTAGACAGCTAGTACAGAGGTCCACATCTGACGTTCCCCATCTGTGACACAGGTTTTGGAACACCTACAGATGCAGGTGCTTCCAGCTGAGAAAGGAAGGAACAAAAAAAAAAAAGGAAGGAGAACGACATCCATGGTCTCCTAGGACACAAGGTGAGGTATGGTGCAAGTAGGAGGGGTTATACTGGGCTGGCCAATTTTGTTTGCCAGTGTCTAATTTTCCTGAAGTCATGAGTAAACTCAACCGCCTGAATTCCTGCGTCCCTTAATGAACAAGAAAGAGAAAAAAAACCCTAAAATTACACGTAGGTTGATTTCAGCAATCAATGGCACATTTCCCCTGAGGTCTGTTTTTTTATTTATTTTTGTATTTATTTTTTTTAAACTTTATAAGGTTTTGTATTTAACAGCATTTATTCCTATAGTTATTGTAAAAAAATAATCCAGTTTACGTTTTTTCAGCTTCACGGGACTTTGCGTAGAAATGTAACCACTAAAGTTTAATAAAATATAGACTTCAATAAGCTGGTGCTGGTTCCTTGCAATGGCGGCTGTTGAGGAGGATTTATAGGAAAAACATGGCATTGCTGAAGCTATTGCATGCG
This sequence comes from Aquarana catesbeiana, assembly GCF_042186555.1. Taxonomy (NCBI): domain Eukaryota; kingdom Metazoa; phylum Chordata; class Amphibia; order Anura; family Ranidae; genus Aquarana; species Aquarana catesbeiana. Next base: position 733,129,864 of record NC_133324.1, read on the forward strand.
TGGCAGGGGTGTCTCGAATTCGTACAAACAAAAACTGCCCCAGCCGATAGACCCCCAGCGTCACCATCGGTTCTCCGCTGAAGAAGTCACCAGCAATTGCCAGAGTGTCAGCAACCCTCTGTACTAGTTGTATACGGTGTGTCTAGCTCCTCTGCACACACACTGGACTCCTTTTACCTACGCTCTTTTTTTTTTTTTTTTTTTTTAAACGACCCCCCATCTCAGTTTCACCCTATTCCCTCCTGCCATCCACACAGCTTCTCATTTCTCTGCACACTGCTTGGACTAAATTCTCCTCCTGTCTTCCCTGCCCAACCCCCACCCCTCCCCCAGTTACTTGCATTACACCCACTTCCCACCACTGCACCAACATGCACTGTGCCTACTCCTTGCAACTGCACCCACGTGCATTTCAATACTTACTGCCACCACATAGATGTACACTACATCCACTTGCCACCACAGTACAAATGAGCACTAAAACAACTCATCGCTACTGCAACAATGCACTCTTCGCCCATTTGCAACACTACTCCCACTCACTGTCACTGCATCAATGACCACTAATACCACTCATCAACACTGTACTGATGTGCACTGTGCTCATTCGCTGCCACTGCACAGATGCCCCCTACACCAACATGCACTTCCCCACTCACTGCCCTGACATGCACTCTCTCACTCGCTGCCACACTGTACAATCATGTGCTTCACTTGCTGCACATTCATATTCCCCGTTTAACAGGCAGGCACACTTTTGCTAGTACAGATCTAAACAAACGGCACACAGTGCCTGATCAGCTGTAACCCTCGGTCCCAGATCTCTTTAAGAAAAAAAATAGAATAGTCATCAGGGGCTATTACCTGCAGGCTGTTGAAGTCCACTGTCAATGCCTGGAATGGTTGACTCAGTGCTTTATATCCTCCAGGCACTCTGCTCATTTTTTCTGAAGAATACGGTTCTGCTACATCATCATTCTTATGACTGCGGTGTACAGGACTGGAAAACTGCATTTCGAGCTTCACTCCAGCAACCTCATTCACAAACAATCTAAGAGATATTAAAAACAGGATTCTCATTCTGTAGAAAGTTATAAATACTTTGTTGCATACTTGTTCATTTTTTATGAGATGTATTATGAAAAACAACAGCTCGAATAATGGCAGGTACTTGACCAGATCACTTCTTTTTCTCTATTCAAGAGACATAAATCTTATTTTTTGTGCACTTCAATTCAATAACGGAGTTGGAAGGAAAGTAACAAGTCCCAGAATCTTGTAATACAGACATCTCAGCGGCCTTTGTCCGTGGTTGAACAGGTAGCATACAAGAACGAACGGTCCTTTGTCACTAGGTGGCCTTGAGTAAGGGACCATATGAGGCCTTGAAACACTGGATATTTATTTAATTTTACAAATAGGAAAGTGAAAGAAAAAAATATTCCTAGAATGCTGGCAACTTCTTGCTTCTTCATCTTGGTATTGCAAGGCGTTATCCGCTACAGTCCCAACAAACACCTACTTGTGGCACTGGTTAAGCACTGTGGGGAGTGTAGCCGATTTTTTTTACCTGCATGGCTGATGCCACCAAATTACCAGGATGCAATAATAATTGCTGCACTAAAGTCTTTTTTTGTGGCAGGGTATAATTGCCCCTCTGTTCTCATCAATAAAAAGGGAAAGGGAACCTGTCTTTTTTTTTTTTTTTTTTTATTTTATCTATGTTCACCACTTAGTGATACACTGTTCTTTGGGAGCCATGAGGCCAGGGTCATGTTTCCTGAAGTTTTTCCTCAGGGCCGAAGCACACAGGCATAAGCCAAAATCATATAGTGCCTTTCTAGAATCCACTACATTACTTTTAGTTATTTTCAATCATTTGAACTCAAGGCAGATAAGAAAAACAAAATAACGCAGTTATGTTTTTTTTTTTTTTTTAAACAAAATCCTTGAGGCTGGGTTCACACCTCCGATGAATGCGGCTCGCAGCAGGGGTCCGGTGCATCCCTGTTCTCTGTTCCAGAGACAAATCAGGGCCACATTTTTGCCCGAATTTGGACCTGAAACTGAGCCAAAGGCGCACAGCAAGCTGCCCCGGAGATATGCGAATTGGCTCCATAGAGAGCCGGTCACAATCTCCAGTCATGCAAATTGGATGTGAGGATAGCCGCATCTAATTCGCATAGGTGTGAACCCAGCCAAGGAGTATTCATACTTAAGTGGTTGCCAACCAGCCGCCGCAGTTTTACTGCGGCAGAATGGCAAGGCTGGGCAAAACAACGTTACCTTGCGTCGCTTCGCCTTTTGGCCACTAGGGGCGCGCGCCCACAGTTGATGCGAGTGCCCGGCGGGCGCTATGACAGAGCGAGAACTGGGATCTGTGTGTAAACACACAGATCCCGGTTCCCTCTCAGGGGAGAGGAGACAGATCATGTGTTCATACCTTGTATGAACACCGATCTCTCTCTGATCCTAGACAGTACCATCCTCCCTACAGTTAGAACACACCTAGGGAACACAGTTAACCCTTTTCCTGTAATCAGTACATTTTTATAGCACTGATCGCTGTATAATTGTCAATGGTCCAAAAAATGTGTCAAAAGTGTCAAAAAAGTGTCCAATTTGTCTGCCGCAATATCACAGTCCCGAAAAAAAAAAAAAAAAAAAAAAAAAAAAAACACAGGATCGCCGCCATTACTAGTAAAAAAAATAATAATAAAAATGCCATAAATCTATCCCCTATTTTGTAGACGCTATAACCTTTGCGCAAACCAATTAATATAGGCTTATTGCGATTTTTATTACCAATAATATGTAGAAGAATACATATCAGCCTAAACTGAGGAAAAAATTAGTTTTTTTGAAAAAAATATTTTTTATAGCAAAAAGAAAAAGATAGTGTTTTTTTCAAAATTGACGCTCTTCTTTTGTTTATAGCGCAAAAAATAAAAACCGCAGGGGTGATCAAATACCACCAAAAAAAACCTCTATTTGTGGGTACAGCATCGCACAACCGCGCAATTGTTAAAGCGACGCAGTGCCATATCGCAAAAACTGATTGGTCATTGAGCAGCCAAATCTTCTGGGGCTGAAGTGGTTAAAAAGCAGCTAGTATAAGTACTTGAATATCATTTGGAATCAATCTCTTACAATACCATGTATAGCAGACTGAGCTCTGCTGTGTTTTGTGCTGCTGCTCTACCAGAAAAAAGGTCAACAGGATGAAGGAGAAAAAGAGACAAAGATGAACTCATCAGTCTACCGCTTTACCTCTCACTGTTTAGTCACAGGCTGGGGGGAGGGAAACGACCTAATTGTACTATTTGCAATAGAGAAAAGTCAGGAGTTTGGACAGAACTGTGTAAATCTCAGAACTGGATGTACAGAAATACAAATCTATTGGCAGGTAAAGCAGTTCTCATATGTATTTCATCTCCCTATTTAGCTGACTGGCTGGAGTTCAGCTTTAAAGGTGTTCTAAAGCCTGAACATTTTTTTACCTTAATGCATTCCCATCTGTGCACGTTTGCAGCTCTTCTCTCCCATCACTTCTGTATCTCACTGGCTTTGCACCAGCTCCTGGCTCCCAGTGCTGTCAATCAAAGCCAGTGACCCTTTGTTTGTGTCAATGGATACAGCAGCGGGATTCAGGAGTGACCATTGCACGAGTGCTCCCATGAGATGTGGCTTCCTGTTGGGGTGCTGGACAGAGAGGAGGGGCCAGGAGCGACGGCGGGGGACCCGAGAAGAGGAAGTTTGGGGCTGCAATTCCTTTGCACAGAGCAGGTAGTTAGAGATGTTTGTTTTTCTTAAAACCCCCTTTACAAATCGCTTTAAGTACCAACAACTATGTTCTAGAAGTAGTGTCCCCATCTTTTCTGAGGCATTTCCAAAAAATAAATAAATAAATACATTAATAGCAATAAGCACACATAGTTGTTGTGGTTTTACTTCTACTAATCAGCAAAGGTAAAAACTGAATTCGCTCATATCGCTTGTGCATTATGATGCCTTTTTTTTTTTTTTTAAGCATAATAAAAAGTGACCAGTGATGCCCACCTGTGATGTCTACGTATCTCCTGGCATTCCACAGCCATTCCAAATACAACAGCACCGGCAGGTATGACTTGTCCATATGTCTTACAGTCCAAGTCTTTGTGCTGAGAAGAATAAAAAAAAGAAACTTGTATGAAATCAATTCAGACAAAGATGTTATACCAAGTAAGGAGTAGCGTAATAATAGGACCTCTCCAACACCTTTATTGGAAGCACTTTGGGAAAGTAATATTTAATTTGCTAACCTTTGGTTCTAAAAGTAAGTTTTTCCAGGCATGAATTAGAGTTTCCAGAATACCTTCACCAAACAAACCAGCATCCACAGTTTCTGTGACAACAAGTGAAACCCTGAAGAAGACCAAAAGTGTAAATAACAGCACAAACACAACATCTGCACCCATAAAATAAAAGAACAACTCCGTAACCAACACATTTCTTACACAATTCACCCATCTCCTAATCACAGCCGCGATCATACAGTATCACTTGGACGTGTCGAAATGCAGAAGTGATTTTTTTTTTTAAACTGAGAGACTAAATAAAATATAAGGATTATGGCTACAAAACAGAGGTGTCAGCTGCCTGTGAATCTGCGCTAACAGTTCAGCCACAGGGAAGAGCATTGAGCATGTGACCTTAACTGGGCTCTTCCTAGTCTGGTTTGTGTGATCGTTAATCGTGGTACGCACTGGCCAAAAACCAGCTGGTTACTTTCAGTAAATGTGTACAGCTGCCTGTTCTATAGAAGCCAGTCTGAGCCCGGGTTCACACTATAAACGGGCTGCAGATCGCACAGGAGCGCTGTGCGTCCCTGTTCCCCAGTTCAGGGAAGAATCAGGACCGATTCTATGCCTGAATTCGGCCCTGAAACGGAGCCAAAGACGCACAGCGTTTTTGTGCAGTGCGCCCTGCAGCCGCCCCGGAGATATGTGAAACCCTACTATGCGAATTAGATGTGGGGAAACGCACATCTAATTCGCATAGGTGTGAACCCGGGCTAAAGCCCCATACACGCTATCAGATTTTCTGCTGATTTTTTCCTTCAGATTTACCAAAACCATATAATATGAGGTCAAACCTTAGGAGTTTCAATTTGTATGCAATCAGGCAGGCCCTTGCACTACATGGTTTTGGTAAATCTGAAGACAAAAATCAGCAGAAAATCTGAGAGTGTGTATGGGGCTTAACAGTCTAATGTTATGTCGAACGCATTAGATCGGCGCTCCCAGCAAATGGCTGTGAAAGCCATTCAGTGTATTCTGGTGGAGAAGGGGGGTGAGATAAAAAACAGTGGTTGATTTATTAAAACTGGAGAGTGCAAAATCTGGTGCAGCTGTACATGGTAGCCAATCAGCTTCTAAGCAGCATCAGATTTTGCACTCTCCAGTTTTAGTAAATTAACCCCAAATTGTATCAGCAGGAGAGATCACTACATCAACTTTGCTTGTGTTAATGCAGCAATCTGTCAGGTTTTTTTTTTTTGTTTAACCCGCTGGTTGAAAAAAAAAAAAAAAAATTGAAAGGGTGTACTCACCTTTATTCTGCACAGCATCACAACAGGTGCTAAAGATACAGCATATTACACCACAACAATATAAAAAAACAACAGGCAATAAACAGTTAAAGTTTTTTTTTTTTTTTAAATCATGCTTACCTTGGTGGATGCAGCATCGCTCCGATGCTGTATCTGTCCCCTTATGGCTGTAAGGATGAGAACCGAGCAAACACCGCTGATCGCTCAGTTCTCAAGAGCTCCTTGAGCAGAAAGCTGGTGACTGTCAGTCACTGCTGTCTGCTCTGCCCCCACCACACTCACTGGAGCGCTGGGCTGTGGAGGGAGCAGGAGCAGCTGACTCAGGCTCTCACTGAGAGGATAAGCCAGGTGCCTTTCCAGGGTTCTGTGCAGATCTTGACCATATGGTCACAAACGTTCTCCAGCCTGGACCGACTCTGTAACGTCAGCCAAAAATGGATCATAGGAGTGGAGAACGAACTGCACTCCTGTGATCCACAGGAGAAGTACAGCTAAACAAACTTTGGCTGTACTTCTTTAAATCTGACATGAGAGTAGGCTCAGGGAATCTGACATGAGAGTAAAGCAGGCCATACATCATACAATTTTCTTTCCTCAACCACAGGTTATAAGGGAAAGAAAAATTGCTTGATTCTCCAATCAACACAAAATGTGTTGGGGGGGGGGGGGGATCCCTCCCACTGCACTATTGTATTCTGGACAGCAGGAGGTTTCTCAGCCTGGAGGTTTCCTGTTGAACTGGTCGAATTTCGATCTGTCTATGGCCAGCCTACGGCTAACAGGAGGTCAGCAATGGCAACCATGTTTTATGACCAGTTTCTGCTAAGCACTGAGAGCTTCACATTGTTTAAATGACATCCAATCTTAATTAAAAAGTGGGACAAAATGCACTGATCACATACAGTTTTCAGGGACCAAGTTGTACGTTTCTACAATTCAAGGCAGTTATACCAATAAAAATGATAGCTGACTGGAGGCATTACTGCACTTTGTACAATACTTCCTTAACAGCCTCCTTAAAGCCCAACTCCACTTAAACTGGAAAACTGCTATGGTTACCAGAACAAGAAGTGAATGGAAATCTCCCTAACAGGACACCAGTATAACAATCTGATTTATAGTTTAAGGCTGGGTTCACACTAGTGCGAATTGGATGTGGATTCCTCCGCATCCAATTCGCAATAGCAGGAGGTTGTGACCAGCTGTCTATGAAGCCAGTTCACATATCTTCGCTGCGGCTCCGGTGCCAATTTGCATCAGGTCCTGTGCATCTTTTGGTCCGTTTCAGGTCCGAATTCAGCTAAAAATTTGGGCTAAAATCGGACCTGAAACGGTGAACGGGGACGCACCAGACCCCTGCTGTGAGCCGCATGCGGCTTGGATGTGAACCCAGCTTAAAGGATAAGTTCACCTTTTCTAACATGCTACACCAGTATTCAGCAGCAATGCCCCCCACCCTGCCCAAATGCCCCGTTGTGGTATCGGTGGTATCGGGCGGATCTTCCCCCTGCACCTGCTGTCACAATTTAGAAAAAAAAAACCCACACGGCCATGCAGTTCTGTAAATGGGAGAACTACAAGAACCGACAGCCTTTGTCGATGACCGCTTGTCATGGAACTACCAGAGCACTGTTGAGCTATCTAGGTAATCAATTGATCCTTCCTGTCACTGTGTAACTGTCTGCCGTATGAGGTACGAGCACACACTGACAGTCTACAAGAGTCCTGAATTGCAATGGCTTACAGACTCCTAGTAAAAAAAAAATTAAAATAAATACATTTTTTTTAAGATGCAAAAAAAAAAAAAAAACAAAAAAAAAAAATGTATAATATAAATATAAATATATATATATTTATATTTATTACACACATATATACACACACACATTTTTATAAAAGGTGAACTTATCCTTTACCCGTTCTCCATTATATCCAAAAAGTTTTCTCTAAAGTTAAAAAAAAAACAAAACTTTAAAATCAGCCAGTTTAAGATCTTTTTATAATTTGGCTTCTCCTCACCTGAATCCTAAATAATCAAAGACGTTATAGTTACCATATACATATTCATGCCATCCACTGTGAACAAGAAACAGGAAGCTTAAAAAGCATTTTAAATGCAAAGTCCACCAGTTTTGAATGTGGGGCTTACATTGTCAAAGTTTCTGAATTAAGAACTGTCTATTACCAATCAGGTTCAAACTTGCATTGAAAACGACAGTTAAATGAATAAAAGTCTGAATCTGATTGGTTGTTCTGTGGCAACATACAGAGTTCCTATTGCAGACTACATGCTGCTTCCTGTGGCAGTATCTTTCACATACTTTTCAGGGATGTGTTCGGGGACTTGAATATCATGAGACTTCATGTTCAGGAGCTTGATCTCCTCTTGCATTTGATTGGCTGCCACCACCTCACGAGCCAGGTTATACATTGTTCTGGAGAGCTCGCAAGCATAAACATGAGGAGCACCCCCTCTTTTTGCAAACATGCTAAAAAGGAAAAAAAAAAAAAAAAAAAAAAAAAAAAGACAGGGATACATAAAGAAAAATATATTACACTCAGATGACTTTTAAGCCCTCCCCAAAAAAAAAAAAAAAAAAAAACAAACACAAAAAACAAAAAAAAAAAAACTAATCCAGCCGAGAGTCCAGTTGGAAACCACACAAAATACATACAATTAGTAACATAGTCCTTTAAACTGGATCCTGTTTTGAATGGTCTCCGACTGGACTTTCTTGCTACCATTCTAAATAAATTTACTTAATTTGTTTATTCAATAACACCGAAATGGCATGGTCATACCTTACTTGCTATTCTGCAATAGGCAATGGAGAAAGCAAGTGGGGGAAGAAAAGGAACTTGGTTGCATATTTGATGTGTCTCAGTAACTCACTATGTACTGAAGCTACAGGATAAGGCTACTGCCCTGTGAACTTGCAACTTATAAAACAGTCAGCAATGTCTACTTTAATATTTCTATCATGTTACGTTCCCCTTTTGCTGAAAGCAGTTGACACGTTTGGAAGGTGGGCTATGTTTCATTAGTGTGATCAGGCCAATATTACCAGCTGTAGCAATAGTAAAGAGGATGGAACCTAAAGAGGCACAGGCTGTTAACTGGTGATTTCTGTCATTTGGCAAAAAAATGGTGAAAAATAATTGTCTAAACACTGCTTTGTGGTAAAAATAAACCTTCCTCTGCTGCTGATTGTCAAATAGCAGAGCAACAAAGGACCTATTTTGTGGGCATGAGAAGGATATGGAAGAAAATGTCTGTTACAGGCATTTTCTTTTAAGATCAAGATTATAAAGCTTCCTGTCCCAATAAAAACAGAAACAGTGAGAAGGATGAAAAGACCATCACACAGACATTTCCCACAAACCCCTTTAGACACAAATCAATAAAATGCCAATATATTTTAGAAAAACCTTAGAATTCCGGTACCAGTGCCAATATCCAGCACAGATCTGCAGCCAGCTTGTATGGCCTTTTCAATAGCTCTCCGATACATCAGGTTCCTCTTCTTGTCATTAAGCATAATGAAATGCCAGCGTTCCACCAACCAGTTGGCTACGCGATGGAAATTTTCTTTGGCGTCAGCACTGTCTGGGTTAAGCTTCAAGGCTTTGTAGAAATAATCAGCTGCCTCATCTCGAAAACCTAGCCTGTATCCGAAATGTACAACATTAACAATGCTTACTGATATTATTATACAGACAAAAAAAAAAATTGGATTTTTTATAACAGCTAACCTGTAAAATCCTTTTCTTTCGATGTACATCACGGGACACAGAGCCTCAGTAATTACTGATGGGTTATATAGGGTATCACTAGGCGATTGGACACTGGCACACCCTAACCAGGAAGTTCAACCCCCTATATAATCCCTCCTCTTACAGGGATACCTCAGTTTTGTAGCAAAGCAATATAAGTGTATTAGAAGAGGGGCAGGACCTCTGTGTCCCGTGATGTACATTGAAAGAAAAGGATTTTACAGGTAAGCCGTTATAAAAAATCCTATTTTCTTTCTCATACATCACGGGACACAGAGCCTCAGTAATTACTGATGGGATGCCCCAGAGCAATGCTATCTGAGGGGAGGGGAACCACAACCAAGTAGGGTGCAATCAGACCTGAGGATCCTGTACCGCTGCCTGCAACACACTACGCCCAAAGGCGATATCCTCATGCCTTCTCACATCCACCTGATAAAATCTGGTGAATGTATGGACTTTAGACCAGGTTGCGGCCTTGCAGATTTGAGCCATAGAGGCCCGGTGATGCACTGCCCAAGAAGCACCAATAGCCCTTGTGGAATGTGCCTTGATCTGAAATGGAGGAATCTTCTGTTTCAAACCGTAAGCTTGAATAATCAATTGTCAAATCCATTTAGAAATGGTAGCTTTTGACGCTGCCTGTCCTCTATTGGGACCCTCTGGCAGCACGAATAAAACATCCATTTTGCGAATTTGAGCACTTGCTTCCAGAGTTTTGACTGCTCTTACTACATCCAAAGAATGTAGTGACCTTTCTTCCGAAGAACAGGGATCTGGAAAAAAGGAAGGCAGAACAATGTCTTGGTTTAGATGAAAATCTGAAACCACCTTCGGTAAAAAACTAGGATGAGGGCGCAGTACCACTCTATCCTTGTGTACAATCAAATAACGCTCTTTACTGGAAAGAGCTGCTAATTCTGATACTCTTCTAGCAGAAGAGATGGCTACCAGAAAAATTTACTTGCTTGTCAACAAGACCAAAGGAATTTGACGTATCGGTTCAAAAGGCTGTTTCTGTAAAACCGACAGAACCAAGTTCAAGTCCCAGGGGTTTAGGGACGCCTTAACCGGAGGATTAAGACGCATCCCCCCCTGCATAAAGTTTCAAGCCAAGGAATGCGAAGCAAGTGGTCATTGAAACAATACTGATAAGGCCAAGACCTGGCCCTTGATGGTACTCAAGGCCAACTTCATCTCTAATCCCAACTGTAGAAAATCAAGGATTCTACCTATCACATATTTTCTGGGATGCCAACCCCTGGATTCACACCAGGATACATAAGCTTTCCAGACGCTATGATAAATTACTCTGGAAACCGGCTTCCTTGCATTAATCAAAAGGTAGATATCACAGGACCTGAAAGCCCACGATTTTTCAAAATGTGGGTTTCAATAGCCAAACCGTCAAATTTAGCGTTTGTAAGGCAGGATAGAACACTGGACCTTGAAATAACAACAGGTCTGGGCGTAACGGTAGGGTCCACGGGGAACCCACCGTCATCCTTACTACTTCTGCATACCGGGTCCTCCTGGGCCAAGCGGGGGCTACCAGAAGTACCGACTTCCTTTCCTGCCTGATCCTGCGAAGGAGTCGTGGCAGTAGCAGAATAGGCGAGAATGCATAAATCAGTGAGAACCGATGCCACGGGGTCACCAAGGCATCTGTCCCGCATGCAAGAGGATCCTTTGTCCTTGCCACAAATCTGTCTATCTTTTTGTTGAATCGGGATGCAAAGAGGTCTACATCTGGAACCCCCCATCTTTGGCATATGGCCCAAAAGACGTCGGGATGCAGAGACCATTCCCCTGGGAGTAACTGCTGGCGACTTAAATAATTCCGCCTGCCAGTTCTCTATCCCTGGAATGAAGACTGCCAATATACATGGCACCTGCTTCTCTGCCCAGACTAAGATCTAGTCTACCTCTCTTTGAGCAGCTCGGCTCCTGGTGCCTCCCTGATGATTGATATAAGCCACTGCTGTGGTATTGTCGGACTGGATCCTGACCAGGCAACTCTGTAGCTGGAGAGTCCAGGCCTTTAGAGCTAGATATACCGCACGGATCTCCAGAACGTTGATTGCTAAGGCTCTCTCGTTTTTGGACCATACCACTTGGACCGCAGACTGTTCCAGAACTGCTCCCCAAAGCGACAGACTGGCATCTGTTGTTACCACTGTCCAGGTCACCGGTAGAAAGGATTTCCTCTTCTGTAGGTTTTCGGGTACTAACCACCAATTGAGGCTCTGACGCACAGCATGAGACAGGTGCATCGGAAAGTCTAATGCCTGAACCTTTCTGTCCCAGGCCGACAGGATACTGTGTTGCAACAGTCTTGAATGAAACTGAGCATAGGGAACTGCTTTGAATGAAGACACCATCTTTCCTAGCAGCCTCATACAAAGGCGGACAGAAGAACCCTTTTTGGTCCTGACTACCAGAATCAGCTCCTTTAAAGCAGTGATCTTTGCCTGAGGTAGAAATACTTTCTCCTGGCTTGTATCTATGATCAAACCCAAATACTCCAGTCTTCTTACTGGTTTTAGGAAAGATTTTTCTAGGTTGAGAATCCAACCTAGCTGTTCCAGATACCCGACTGTGGTCCTCAAGTTCCCGTTCAAAGAGGCTACCGACCGGTCAATCAAGAGCAGGTCGTCTAGGTATGCTATGACAGTTATACCTTGAGCCCTTAATCTGGCCAGAGGAGGAGCCAAGATCTTTGTAAACACTCGAGGTGCAGTGGCAATCCTGAAAGCGCAGAAACTTCTGATGAGCAGGAAAAATGGGCACATGCAGATATGCATCTCTGATGTCTATAGCTGCCAGAAATTCTCCTCCCTGCAGGATGGAGACTACTGTCCGAATTGATTCCATGCGGAAGGACCGAATCCTTAGGAAACGATTCAGATCCCTTAGATCCAGAATGGGTCTGACATCTCCATTTGGCTTTTGGACCGTAAAAAGGTTGGAATAAAAACCAATCCTTGATCCTTCGTGGGAACCACCATGATGACCTCTTGCGACAAAAGTCGCTCTAACGCTAGAAGGAGCGACTGCTTCTTCTCTGGATCTCTGGGGACACTTGATCTGAGGAAACGAGGAGAGGGGAATTCTTGGAACTCCAGCTTGTACCCTAAGGTTACTGTGGAGATTACCCATCTGTCCTGGAAGTCCTCCTGCCAGTGCCCTGAAAACTGTAACAGTCTTCCCCCCACTCGAGCGAGCGGGGGCGCCCCTTCATAAAGAGGTCTTAGTGTCTTGTCTAGTAGACTTCTTCCCCCAGGACTTCTTTTGTCCCTGGGGTTGACTCTTGTTTCTTGACCCAGACGGCGGAGGCCGTCGCGACTGCCTGGAGGCTAATGCCCCTGGCGCTGGGGAAAGAGTCCGTTTGAAAGAGGGACGCCTACTCTTTCTCTTAACAGCTAAAAGAGTGCTTTTCCCCACTAGTGATCCTTTGGATATAATTATCCAAGTCTTCTCCAAACAGCCTTGCACCATGAAATTGGAACCCAGCCAGGAGCTTTTTACATGGTGCTTCAGCTGACGAATTCTTTAACCATAAGATTCTACGCATATGCACCAACCCAAGCGAAAGACGAGAGGTTTGCATGATAGAATCCCTGATGGCATCAACAGCAAAACATAAGGCCGCTGGAAGGTTAGCCAACCCCTGGGCCTGCAGTTTAGGCAATACTATGATGACCTGCTTAACATGGTCTCTTAAGTATTGACAGACTCCAATCGCTGCTATTGCAGGTTGAGCCACTGAGCCTGCTAAGGCGAAAACATCTTTCAACAGAGATTCCATCTTTTTATCCAAAGGATCCCTGAGCATCTGAGCATTGTCTACAGGACAAGTCAGGCTTTTATTTACGGAGGAAATGGCGGCATCAATGGCCGGTATTCCCCACATCTTGATAAACTTTTCTTCCATAGGATAAAGTGTTGAAAACTTTTTCGGTGGAAAAAAACGTTTATGGGTGATCCCACTCAGAATAAAAGAGCTTTTCAAGTAAATTATGAACTGGAAAAGCATGTGCTGTTTGAGGAGGCTTCAGTGACCCCAACGAAGAAGAGGGTTCTTTAACTGATTCTGATACGGGCAACTTAAATGTGGAGCGGACCAATCCAGTAAGGATCTGCACTAAGTCTTTCTCATCCTGAGAAGCTGCAGAGGGCCCTTCTCCACCTGATTCCTCTGAAGAGGAATCATCCGTCCCATCCCGATCCTCCGAAAGGGATTCTTCTCCTCTATCCCAGAGCTCTTTAGCCTGGGTAGCAGAGGAAGGCCTAGTGCGTTTTCTTCCACTGAGTGAAGATGTGATCACGGCCATTAATCTTTCCTCTAAACCAGGGGTCTCAAACTGGCGGCCCTCCAGCTGTTGCAAAACTGCAAGTTCCATCATGCCTCTGCCTGTGGGAGTCATGTTTGTAACTGTCAGCCTTGCAATGCCTCATGGGACTTGTAGTTTCACAACAGCTGGAGGGCCACCAGTTTGAGACCCCTGCTCTAAACCATTAATCGTTGAGGAAAAAACCTCCTGCGTAATATATACAGGGGCTGAAGTGCCAGAAGCAGGTGTAGACCCTGACCCCAACGGCTCTCCCTGGCTAGCCGTCCCTGGCCCCTCAGGGGGGGAAGATGCTGCAGACAGGGGGCCCTCAGAACCCGAAGGAGATCCCCTAGAGCCTCTGGTTCTTGGGGTATTTGAACCTCTTCTACCCATAGTGCAAAGCAACAAGGTGGAGGTATCAAAAAAACAAACACTGACTGCTGAGCGATGTAGTCTTAGCCACAGCCCTGCTACCAATGCCCAGTCTTAGTGTTTCCTTAGTAAATGCTGCCTAGGGGGAATGCCTGGGTCGCACCTTACATGCGACCTGTCAGCTTTGTGTCCCTCCAAAGGCTGTGTGCACCCATAAAGTGTGCCTCTTATAGCCTTGCAGCCGGCAATCTGGGCGTCTGAGCATGCTGGACACAGTGCTGATGCTCCGCCCCCCCTCTACTGTCCCCCCCTCGTTTTTCAACCAAACTAGCGCTTCCCGCGCGAGCCGACCCTCCGCTTCTCCACCTGGGATAGCATGGAGGAAGGCTGGGGCTGGAGGAGGAAGGAGAGAGGCCGGCAGTGATGGGGCCCGCACCTGACAAATGGCGGCGATAGTGCAGTATACCACCACCTCACAGACACCTGCGGCCCCATATCTTTTGGGGGGGGGGATATCCCTGAGGAGAGCCCCCCATCCTACCTGGAGCTCGGCTGGAGGAGTTGTGCAGCGTGAACACTGAGACAGACGATCAGCATGAGAAGGTATGTGCTCTTGGCAGCCCCCGGTGGAGACAATAGGCATAGCATGCATTTACCTAAAGGAGAAACCTACTAGAATTAAAAAATTCTGTGGAATCTCCCTTACCTTATCCAGCCGCAGGGTTCTGTTATACAGACCCAATCTTCACCTCTCACGGTGGGCTCCGTTTGAAAAAACCTTCAGAGACTGGGGCCCCCTACAGATAGGGGGATCCACAGTTCTGGGCCTGTAAAGCACCCGGCCAGAAATAAAGCTACAAAAACCTTTTTCTGAAAATGCGGGGTCCAGCTCTCTAAGAAGAGGAAGCGTTACAGGTAAAACCTTGTTTCTTCGGACACGAGGCCTGGGTACCATCCAATTCGGCCTAAAAAGGACACTTTGAAATGGATCCGGTTCGCCTGGCTTGCCCCAGTATCGGATATAGGATATTCCCTTTGGAGCTTAGCACAGGACATCTTTACACGTCCAACACCTAAGACACTGGCGTAAAAACTGAGGTATCCCTGTAAGGGGAGGGATTATATAGGGGGTTGAACTTCCTGGTTAGGGTGTGCCAGTGTCCAATCACCTAGTGATACCTATATAACCCATCAGTAATTACTGAGGCTCTGTGTCCCGTGATGCATGAGAAAGAAATAAGAAAGCACTACATGCACTTTTGCTAACCAATCAGATCACACCAACGACAAGTGAGTGTTATGGTTAGGACTACAGTTATAGGAAAGTATAAGGCCCCTTTCACACGGGCTTTCCGATCAGGTCCGCCTGTCAGTTTTTCAGGTCTCCATTCACTCCTATGGAGCGGCAGATTCAGTGGATTAGGACTAAGGTTCCAGGGATGGCTAGCGTGTTAGGACTAAGGTTCCCTGGAACCTTAGTCCTAACGCGCTAACCATCCCTGGAACCTTAGTCCTAACGCGCTAACCATCCCTGGAACCTTAGTCCTAGCGCTAACCCTCCCTGGAACCTTAGTCCTAACGCGCTAACCATCCCTGGAACCTTAGTCCTAGCGCTAACCCTCCCTGGAACCTTAGTCCTAACGCGCTAACCCTCCCTGGAACCTTAGTCCTAACGCGCTAACCATCCCTGGAACCTTAGTCCTAACGCGCTAACCATCCCTGGAACCTTAGTCCTAACGCGCTAACCATCCCTGGAACCTTAGTCCTAACGCGCTAACCATCCCTGGAACCTTAGTCCTAACGCGCTAACCATCCCTGGAACCTTAGTCCTAACGCGCTAACCATCCCTGGAACCTTAGTCCTAACGCGCTAACCATCCCTGGAACCTTAGTCCTAACGCGCTAACCATCCCTGGAACCTTAGTCCTAACGCGCTAACCATCCCTGGAACCTTAGTCCTAACGCGCTAACCATCCCTGGAACCTTAGTCCTAACGCGCTAACCATCCCTGGAACCTTAGTCCTAACGCGCTAACCATCCCTGGAACCTTAGTCCTAACGCGCTAACCATCCCTGGAACCTTAGTCCTAACGCGCTAACCATCCCTGGAACCTTAGTCCTAACGCGCTAACCATCCCTGGAACCTTAGTCCTAACGCGCTAACCATCCCTGGAACCTTAGTCCTAACGCGCTAACCATCCCTGGAACCTTAGTCCTAACGCGCTAACCATCCCTGGAACCTTAGTCCTAACGCGCTAACCATTCCTGGAACCTTAGTCCTAACGCGCTAACCATCCCTGGAACCTTAGTCCTAACGAGCTAACCATCCCTGGAACCTTAGTCCTAACGCGCTAACCATCCCTGGAACCTTAGTCCTAACGCGCTAACCATCCCTGGAACCTTAGTCCTAACGCGCTAACCATCCCTGGAACCTTAGTCCTAACGCGCTAACCATCCCTGGAACCTTAGTCCTAACGCGCTAACCATCCCTGGAACCTTAGTCCTAACGCGCTAACCATCCCTGGAACCTTAGTCCTAACGCGCTAACCATCCCTGGAACCTTAGTCCTAACGCGCTAACCATCCCTGGAACCTTAGTCCTAACGCGCTAACCATCCCTGGAACCTTAGTCCTAACGCGCTAACGTTAGGCTAGTGCGTTAGGACTAAGGTTCCAGGGATGGCTAGTGTGTTAGGGTTGGGACTAAGTATACAGGGATGTGTAATGGGAGTGGGGCCTTAACCACTAAGCCACCGCCCACCGTCATATGACGGCTGGACGAGGCTTCTGTTGTTCTGGGAGGACGTCATATGACGTCCTCGCCCTCCCGAGCCCCTAGGGGGCGCGTGCCCGCTGCGTCACTCGGGACCCGGTGCGCGTGCCCGGCGGCCGCGATGTCCGCCGGGCACCCGCGATTGCCGGGTAACAGAACAGGAGCGTGGATCTGTGCATGTAAACACAGATCCACGTCCTGTCAGAGAGGAGAGGAGACCGATGGCGTGTCCCTTGTACATAGGGACAGCGATCGGTCACCTCCCCCAGTCAGTCCCCTCCCCCCACAGTTAGAATCACCTCCTTAGGTCATACATTAACCCCTCGAGCGCCCCCTAGTGTTAACCCCTTCCCTGCCAGTCACATTTACACAGCAATCAATGCAATTTTATAGCATTGATCGCTGTATAAATGTGAATGGTCCCAAAAATGTGTCAAAAGTGTCCGATGTGTCCGCCGCAATATCGTAGTCACAATAAAAATTGCAGATCGCCGCCATTACTAGTAAAAAATAAATAAATAATAAAAATGCTATAAATCTATCCCCTATTTTGTAGACGCTATAACTTTTGCGCAAACCAATCAATATACGCTTATCGCAATTTTTTTTTACCAAAAATATGTAGAAGAATACGTATCGGCCTAAACTGAGGAAAAAATTTGTTAAAAAAAAAAAAAAATTGGATATTTATTATAGCAAAAAGTAAAAAATATTGTGTTTTTTCAAAATTGTCCCTCTTCTTTTGTTTATAGCGCAATAAATAAAAACCGCAGAGGTGATCAAATACCACCAAAAGAAAGCTCTATTTGTGGGGAAAAAAATGATAAAAATTTAATTAAGGTGCAGTGTAACATGACCGCGCAATTGTCATTCAAAGTGCGACAGCGCTGAAAACTGAAAAATGGCTTGGGCAGGAAGGGGGTGTAAGTGCCCTGTATTGAGGTGGTTAAAGTGGATGTAAACCCAATGTCATCCTTTCTAAACTACTGCCATAGGGGATATCTATAAGGGTATACATGCCTCCTGCATGTATCTTTACCTGTCAAATGTCTTCCCTGTGTCTGTTATTAGACCCGAAAAACTGCATATTCTGTGGGTGGGTCTGTTGTCTGGAGCTCGATGGGTGGAGTCGTGATGTCAGTAGAATCCCCGCCCACCTCTACACTCCCCTTGTCAATATGCATTTTCTCCTGTGTATTTCTAACACTGAACTTCTGCTATGATCTCTAACATCCAGTGAAAAGACAGGAAAGTAACCACATGACTTCAGCATGCCAAATCATGCTGAGGTGTGGAACAGCCAATCCTTGCAGAGTTGCTGAAGAAAGGAGTGGGAGGGAATTAAAAAATAATTCCTGTGTCATAGGCTAGTGCACGAGATGTAAATCACCTGTCACTCACAGCAAGGGGGACGATTTGACAAAGTTTTTCTCAGTTTGTCAAGATTTATCTCACTGAACAATAAAAGGGGATTGCTCAGAGATGGATTAACTCTGTGTGGCAAGACTGGGCTCAAATGATAGGAAATCTTATACTCTACACTATGATTTAAAAAAAAATAAATTTCGGGTTTACATCCACTTTAATACAAGAATACAAGTCACTGATCTCTGCCCTGGGAATGCTGCTCTGAAAGCTACCAGCAACGAAAGTTAATGTATTGGAGTTTTCTCTGACTTTAATGCAGTATCAAACACAAAAAATGTATATATTGCAGCTTACCAATCCTTAAAAGTGGTGGCTACTGTAGGTTTTTATTTATTTTATTTAGGCCATTTCATTTATTTTTACCTGGTGATCTGGCCAGCAACACACGTCCTGTTCTAGGAAGTCTCCACACTTGGAGGAGTAACAATTAATTCTAGCAGATCTAGATGGACTTGGCTAACAAATTAAAACTGAACTCCAGCTAACACTTTATAAATCAGTTACAGCAGTTTTTTTTTCCCTTTTGGGATAAAGGTTTTACAAAAATAATTAAAATCTGACTCTTGTAAGCACCCCTGTCAGTGTTAAATGGTTTGGCTCAGCCCTTTAGCTGACACTTTTGCTGCACAGCATAATCTGTTAAAGAAAATGGAAAACATACTGACTTAGCAGCCAAGTCACAATGTGAAAAAGCGAAAAAGCTTAAAAAAACAAAACCGAAGAAAAAAAAAAAAAACACGAGGAATGCAGGCAACATATCTAAGGCCACTTTTACACTGAGGCGCTTGTAAACTGCCAGTAAAACAATGAGCACTTTTGAAGAGCTTTCCAGGTGCTTTTGAGGAGCCTTTCAGGCGCTTCTGAAGCGCTTTCCATTCATTTCAATGGAGAGGGGCGTTTTTTCACCACCCTGCCAGCGCACTGCACAAGTGAGAAAGCATTTATTGATTTTAATGAATGAAATACATTTTTGTCTATGGGTGACCTGGACATTTTATAGATAGGCAACTCCTATCCTCATATTGATTAGTGGTTCCAAATTAATAATAACTACTGCAGTAGGGAACAGACACAAAAGATACACTCTGCATCTTTCCAAATAACTGTTCTGCTTTATTATGATGCAATTGAAGATTTTTATACACATTATTATGTAGGTATCACATTGATATTACAATTGTACCTTACAAGGGGCGTATCATAGGCAGGCTAATTCTAATCGGGACTCGAAAGAATGCAAACATGTACTGAAAACATTATTAGTGTCGTGTGCACAGTGAGGGCAGTGTGCAATATATACAAAATAGAATACAATTATGTACAGAACTTACAAATTTTCTTTACATCGGGTTTAATACTGCTTCAAGGGCTTGTTCGCACCATGCTCAATGAGCTGCCTTGATCTACATAGATCAACACAGGCTCAACGCAAGGACACACAGAAAGCAACTGTGTTCTATGTGCCCCGTTTACACCATACATGTGCTTTGGTGGGAGTTGCGGAAAAATGCAAAACGCACAATGCATTGCACTATCCCCTACGTAAAAATACAAGTACCAGATTTAAACATTTTTCGTTTGGTTAAAAAAAAAAAAAAAAAAAAAACACACACACACACACACACACACACACACACACACTTTTCAAAGCACATAAAAACTACACTAAAAAGTCCAATAATATTGTTATCATTAAAGCGTTTAACAAAAAAAAAAAAAAAAAAAAAAAAAAAAAAGGTAGATTCTGGTCCCTTAAAGCAGATTACACAGCACAGTGCAGATTACACAGCACAGTGCTTGTGCTATGTAATCTGCCCCCCCCCCTCTAAACTGTAAAAAACAAAAACCCTAATTACCATGGTCAAAGTGCCTCCCTTTGTGATAGGCCGCCTGCTCTCTGCTCTCCTCTCTGCCCCCTCACCCCCTCCTTCCCCCCTGTCAGCGCCCTATCTGTCTGTCTCCGGCTGGGCCCCACCCCACCGCTATTTTAATATTAAAATCTGAAATTTGTCACTGCCAGCCTCTCTATTAGAGGCTGGCATAGCACACTGTGTACGTTTATTTTAAAAACGAGCGCTGTAAATACTGAATATCAGCTTCAGGCCGTTCACATGACTCTGGGCAACTTTCCAGGTCCGATGGGCATCTTCTGCGGAGGAGACGAGCGGCCATGCAATCTCCCTCTGACATCAGAGGGAGATCACGGCCCCTCCCACAGAAGACATCTATCAGAGCTGGAAAACGGCTGCAAGTGATGAGACCGGCCTGAAGACAGATGATATTCAGTATTTACAGCGCTCCTTTTTAAATAAAACATACGCAGTGTGCTATGCCAGCCTCTAATAGGAGGGGCTGGCATAGACTTATAATATTGCCTTAACAAACACTTTAAGCAGTAACATTGTTTATTATTGAAATATGTGACATATCAATTCCAAAGGTTTCTGCAAAGCTAAGTGGAAGTATTTCTCACCTGAAGAGTTGCTCACCCATGCTGTTACAAATAACATCATTGTTTGGATAAAGCTCAAATGCTTGCTCATAACAGTTAAATAAATCTTGATTTCTGTTTAAAGCATAAAGCTCTTCAGCCCATTTGAATAGTGAATACTGAAAGGTTTCCTGTAATAAACAAAAAAATAAATAAATAGGAAGGAAGGAAGGAAGGAAGGAAGGAAGGAAGGAAGGAAGGAAGGAAGGAAGGAAGGAAGGAAGGAAGGAAGGAAGGAAGGAAGACATAAAAAGGCAAAGGTAATAAATGCCACAGCTCTTTAAAGTGGTTGTAAACACTGTACCTACAGGTAGGCTTATAATAAAACTTACCTGTAGGTACCAGGAATATCTCCTAAACATGCAACGTTTAGGACACATGCTCTGTTTCTGCAGTCAGTGAAATCACCGGAGTATGCGTTCTGAAGGGACTGAATACTCATGGCATTCCTTCAGAGCTCTGTGCCACAGCCGTGATGTCATCTCAGCTCGGCCATGCACACAGCTGGAGCCCACAAACCTAGAAAGAAGACCAGATGAAGATGGAAGACCCATCAGGGATGACAACGCACCACTGGGGGGCTTTGTTCTAATGCAAGTATTTCATAATGTGCTAGTATGCAATGCATTACATTTTTTATGTTGAGAGTTTACTACCGTTTTAAAGCCTAACTCCAAGTTTCATTTAACTTTAAATAGTTTGTTTGGCCCCAAGGTGGTCCAGACAAAGCATTTCCTTCTCTAACATATGCACCCCCATCAGTGCTGTGTGAACTGTATGTAGCTTCAGTGTTGTGTGCAGGCATTAGTACAAAGACTTCCTTCCCATCATGGGACAAAACAGAGTCCTTTGCATTTTATGAATGGATGCAAGTCTTTCTCTGATTGGTTGAGGTGGAGATCATGCTGTCATCCACATACCTCTCCACCTCAGCCATTAATAGGAAGCCTTGTATTCATTGGAGATGCTCCGAAATTTCAGCAGCCGAAACATATCAGTCGAAAATGGCGTTTTTGGCATTTTGCCGATAGAGAAAAAAGGTACCGATAATGGCACAGAAAATGAATGCGATTTTGCCATGATTTCACTGTGCTTCTGGTGTGTTTTTCATGTCATGTGACTCAAAAACCTGCATCAAAAAAGGAACAGGGGTGCGTTATTGATACATTTCAACAGGGAGGTGAATTTTTGGTGCGTTTTTTTTTTTTAACGGACTAAAAACGTAGCAAGCAAGATTTTAACACCACAACGGAATCGCAACAGACCAGTGTGAAGATACATAGAATTTAAAGGGATGCCTTTTTCTTGAGTTTTACTTGCGCTAAATGTGCCAATAATGGCTGACAATAAGTTTATATTTATGATATTATTTAACCACTTAAAGACCAGCCTCATTTTGGATTTTAGGTGTTTACATGTTTAAAACAGTTTTTTTTGCTAGAAAATTACTTAGAACCCCCAAACATTATATATTGTTTTTTTCTAACACCCTAGAGAATAAAATGGCGGTCATTGCAATACTTTTTTTTGCACCGTATTTGCGCAGAGGTCTTATAAGCGCACTTTTTTTGGAAAAAATTCACTTTTTTGAATAAAAAAATATGACAACAGTAAAGTTAGCCCAATTTTTTTTTTTATATTGTGAAATATAATGTAACGCCAAGTAAATTGATACCCAACATGTCACGCTTCAAAATTGCGCCCGCTCGTGGAATGGCGTCAAACTTTTACCCTTAAAAATCTCCATAGGCGACGTTTAAAAAAATTCTACAGGTTGCATGTTTTGCGTTACAGAGGAGGTCTAGGGCTAGAATTATTGCTCTCGCTCTACTGGTTGCGGCGACACCTCACGTGTGGTTTGACCACCGTTTTCATATGCGGGCGCTACTAGCGTATGCGTTCGCTTCTGCGCGCGAGCTCGTCAGGACAGGGCGCTTTAAAAAAAATTTATTTATTTTTTCACTGTTTTAAAAAAAAAAAAATTGGATCACTTTTATTCCTATTACAAGGAATGTAAACATCCCTTGTAATAGAAAAAAGCATGACAGGACCTCTTAAATATGAGATCTGGGGTCAAAAAGACCGTCGTCCTATGGTATGGAGACGGGTGGGCGCCATCTTAGCCTCACTCGTCTCCATACTGAGGAAGGGAAAAAACCCGATCGCCTCCGCCGCTACCGACGGCTCCGGTAAGAGGCGGAGGGTGCGGGAGAGCGGCGGGAGGGGGGGTGGCACCTCTCCCGCCGCCAATAACGGTGATCTAGCGGCGAACCCGCCACAGAGACCACCATTATTGTAAAGATGGATACCTCGGTTGTGGCAGCAGCTGCTGCCGTTACCGAGATATCCATCTTCAAAGTGCCACGTATATGTACAGGAGCCGGTCGGTAAGTGGTTAAAAAGTCAAATATAATACAATTATATTATTATTGGTACCAAAATTTCAATTCGGTGCACTTCTAGTATTCATTCATAAAATACAAAGTCTCCTGTGAATGGCTGAGCAGGACTCAGTCTGATTGAGTTTGTTCTGAGAAAAGGATGGGAAGTCCTTGAACCGCTGCTGGAACACATTGCTGTATATTGTATGAACCTGATGCTACATAGTTTATAAAATGCTGACAGGGGGCACACGTGTTAGAGAAGTAACGTATTTTTCACTCCCTAAGGTATTAGAGGAGGAAAACAAGAAAAAAAATATTCTGAGGAGGTTACTACACATTACCATTCGGTTGCTAGAGGTTACTACACATTACTGCTCGCTGATTGGTTGCTAGAGGCTACACATTGCCACTTACCATTCAGTTGCCAGAGGTTATTGCACACTACAGTGTCCCCCTCTGCAAGCTGCTCAGTCCTGCTGCTGCTTTATTAATCCCCACCCCCGCTGCTGACAGAAGAAGGATGAGGAAATAGAACGCACACACAGTACGCTCTGTGTGTCTTTGCTCTCCTGCTCGGTTCGTGCTGCTGCCCGGAGAAGGGGGGGGGGGACACAGAGAGCCGCTGTGACCGTAGGAGGAGGGGGAACAGAGAGCCCGCTCTGCCCGTAGGAGGAGGGGGAACATGCTCCCTGTCACAGACACTCCCGTCCTGACAGGGAGAACCAGGAAACCCACAGCTGAGGAGCCAAGCGGCCGGCCCAGCATTCAGCGACACGCGCGTGTTTGTGTGTGTGTGTGGGGGGGGGGGGGGTGCTGGTCTATATTTGCTCCATAAGACGCACAGGCGTTTCCCCCCCCATTTTTTGGCTGGAAAAAGTGCCATAGCTTATGCAACTTACTTTCCTTCAATCACGGATTGATGGAAAGAAAGAGAGCAAGACAACTGCGCAGGGCGAGTCTTCACTGATCCCACCACCACTGCGCACTGATGGGTGCTGGCCCTGTTCGTCTCAGGAGTCTCAATGTAAAGAAAATCTGCCTGGCCACACTACCATAAAAATCACCTTTATTGATAGATAATTCACAATGACAATAGACAATGTGCAGATGAGCATATATCAAACACATTTCACGCCATCCCTGGCACTTGATCACAGCTCTGACAGAAAGAAAACTGCTTGATTCCCCCATCAACACAGTCAGTGTTAATAGGGGAATCCCTCCTGCTGTGCTATTGTGGTCTACTGGCAGGGAGCATTCCCTACTTGCAGAACACAATGATAACTGCTTGTGGCTACAGCCGCCGGCAGTGATTGGGTGAAAATTATATATATATATATATATATATATATATATATATATATATATATAAACAAATCGACAGGCTGGTTGTACTAAAGTCGATCGATGGATCGAAATTCAGCGGGTTCCCGGGGAACCGTCTATGGTTGGCTTTACTGACCAATGGAAGCCGCACACCAGGCTATCTTTCCAAAGCTCTTTATTCTGCTGTGAATGGTAAACTCAGATGTGACAGTGCCAGTGTGAATGAGGACATAGGATACATAGAGGGAGATTTACTAAAATTGGAGCACACAGAAACTGGTGCAGTTGTGTATGGCAGCCAATCAGCTTCTAACTTCAGATTGTTCAGTTAAGATTTGATAATAAAACCTGGAAGCTGATTGGTTACTATTCACAGCTACACCAGCTTTAATCTCCCTCATTATACTAGGACCGATCAGCTTATGAAACAGACATAATAAAAGAATGATCTAAATCCCAATTGTAGTAATAGAACATAAGCCCCAAACACATTCCATAGTACAGATACCTTGAAGCCTGCTTTCATCTCTGGGGCCAGGCTGAGGACCAGTAAGAAGTGGGCATAGGCAGTGCCATAGTCGTGATCCCGCAGACATTGCTCCGCACTCTGTATAGATCGGGAGATCAGCTCTCTCCTGCTGGCCGCCTGCCCCGTACTCTGCCCTGACTTACTCCTTCTACCGGCCTCTGCCATGCTGACAACACCTACTACTACAAATCCACAGCCAAGCCGTGCTCTCTAGTCTGCGTTTCATCTGTGGAACGCAGAAAGTACCGCGACGCCGGGATATGACGTCCTGATCGCTGATTGGATCATCCTTTTACATAAGCTAAAGGTCCGAAAGCGATGAGTGGGTGAGGAGGAGTGACTGTCAAAGGAATAGAGCTGCTGGTTCTGTTATTATGGAAAGTGTTATGTAATGAGAGAGCCTCTAGCAATGCCCACTACATACATATAAGATGCATATTAACCACTTCAGCCCTGGAAGATTTGGCTGCTCAATGACCATGCCATTTTTTGCGATATGGCACTGCGTCGCTTTAACTGACAATTGCGCGGTCGTGCGACGTTGTATCCAAACAAAAATGACGTCCTTTTTTTCCCCACAAATAGAGCTTTCTTTTGGTGGTATTTGATCAATTCTGCAGTTTTTATTTTTTTGCGCTATAAACAAAAGAAGAGCGACAATTTTGAAACAAACACAATATCTTGCTTTTTGCTATAATATACCACAAGAAAAAAAAAAAAAAAAACACAAAATTTTTTCCTCAGTTTAGGCAGATATGTATTCTTCTACATATTTTTGGTAAAAAAACCCCACAATAAGCGTATAGTGATTGGTTTGCGCAAAAGTTATAGTGTCTACAAAATAGGGGAAAGATTTATGGCATTTTAATTTTTTTTTTTACTAGTAATAGCGGCGATCTGCGATTTTTATAGGGACTGCAATATTGCGGCGGACATATTGGACACATTTGTGGGACCATTGACAATTATACAGAGATCAGTGCTATAAAAATGCACTGATTACTGTATAAATGTCACTGGCAGGGGAGGGGTTAACACTAGGGGGCAATCAAGGGGTTGGGTGTGTTCCCTAACTGTGGGAGGATAGGACTGACTAGGAGGAGAGAGAGATCAGTGTTCATACTTAGTATGAACACACGATCTGTCTCTACTCCCCAGAAAGAACAAGGATTTGTGTGTTTACACACACAGATCCCGGTTTGCGCTCTGTCACGAACGATCGCGGGTGCCTGGCGGTTATCGCGCCCGCCGAGCACTCACATCCGCTCTGAGCACACGCTGCGGGCGCCCCCCTAGTGGCCAAAAGGAGAAGAGATGTAAGGTAATGTCCTTTCACCCAGCCGTGCCATTCTGCCGCAGTAAAACTGCAGCGGCTGGTCAGCAAGCAGTTAAAGGAGACATGTGACTACTGTCTGTATTGGGCACAGAGGAATGGTTAGCATGGCTCCGCCCACTCTCCTGCAATGAGACATAACCCTGTCATACCTCTTAACGTTCTGAGATGGGAATGAGGGACACCTATTAGCAAAAACTATGTAAGCACAGGACACACCCCCTGCCACGCCCCCTTAAAGAAGAATTATACAACCAAAAATGGTTAGTTAAACCCACAAGTACTTTAACAACTAATATTCCTTCATACTGGCTTTTGGAATTTACAAATTAGAAATTGGATGAAATGTTTAGCACTGGGAAACACTTTTTGCAAGATAAAAAGTGCATTTTAACGGCTTCAGCCCTGGAAGGATTTACCCCCTTCCTGGCCAGAGCACTTTTTGCGATTCGGCACTGTGTCGCTTTAACTGACAATTGCGCGGTCGTGCGACGTTGCACCCAAACAAAATTGACGTCCTTTTTTCCCCACAAATAGAGCTTTCTTTTGGTGGTATTTGATCACCTCTGCGGTTTTTATTTTTTGCGCTATAAACAAAAAAAGGAGCGAGAATTTTGAAAAAAAAAAAGCAATATATTTTACTTTTTGCTATAATAAATATCTCCAAAAAATATAAAAAACAAATTTCTTCCTCAATTTAGGCCGATATATTCTTCTACATATTTTTGTTAAAAAAAAATCCCAATAAGTGTATATTGATTGGTTTGCGCAAAAGTTATAGCATCCATAAAATAGGGGATAGATTTATGGCATTTTAATTTTTTGTAGTAATGGCGGCGATCTGCGATTTTTATCATGACTGACATTGTGGCGGACACATCGGACACTTTTGACACTATTTTGGGACCAGTGAAATTTATACAGCGATCAGTGCTATAAAAATGCACTGATTACTGTGTAAATGACACTAGCAGGGAAGGGGTTAAACACTAGGGGGCGATCAAGGGGTTAAGTGTGTTCCCTGGACGTGTTCTAACTGTAGGGCTGATGGGCTTACTGGAACATGACAGATCACTGCTCCCAATCACTGGGAGCAGTAGATCCCTGTCATGTTGCTAGGCAGAACAGGGAAATGCCTTGTTTACTTCTCCCCGTTCTGCCTCTCTGTGTCCCAGTCGCGGGCCACCGGCGGACATGGAGTCCTCGGGACCTGCGGGCGCACGCCTACGAACCCTAGATTTAAAGAGGACGTACAGGTAGCCAATTTGCGCAGCCGTGCCATTTTGCCGACGTGCATCATCATGCGCTGCTCGGCAAGCGGTTATATACAACTATATAGATCAAACCAAATGAGGGACAAATGAGGAGGAAAGAGGGACAGAGGGACATTGTTCCAAACCATGGACAGTCCCTCAAAATCAGGGACAGTTGGGAGCTATGTCCTGTTATTATTGAGACACGTGGGATATGTGATGAAGATAGTACAGAGCCCTTGAAAACCCAACTGCAGGAGTTACAGGAAAAGCACTCTTGCAGTGCACCACCTGACACTGCAAAGGTTTAAGGCAGGGGTGCCCAACCTTTTGAAGAGCAAGGGACACTTAAGGCTGCTTTCACATTGGGGCGGGCGTTGACAGTAAAACGCCGCTAGTTTTAGCGGTGCGTTACAATAATTTTAGCGGCTCCTGTTCGGCCGCTAGCGGGGCGCTTTTAACCCCTGCTACCGGCCGAATAAAGGGTTAAATGCACCTGTGTAGCGCCACTGCTAAAGCGATTTGCAGGCACTTCTGCAGCGGTGCCCATTCATCTCAATGGGCAGGAGCGGTGTATACACCGCGCTATTTTTAGCCCTTTAGCACCTGAGAAATGCCCCCGTGTGAAAGGGGTCTAAGCGACTTGGTAACCGGTCCAAAATTAGTGGAGCGGAGGGATCACCTGCCCGTGTTCACTCTGCATATGCAGGACACTATGGGCCCCCCACCCCGATCCGATCCACCCAGGTGGAAGGGGACGGATCCCCTTCTGGTTTTTTTAGGCAGATCATATTGGAGGTAGGCGGGTGTAAACGGACACAAGTCTGTTTACATCTGCCGCACCATAGAGGTGAATGGAGGGTCCAATTGGGTTGGACCGATCGTGTGAAAGGGGCCTAAGGCTGCTTGCACACTGATGCGCTGCAGTTTACCCACACCGCGGGTTCAGGGCAGTGCACCTGTGGCTTTCCTGTGGGTTAGCTTCACTTTGCCATAGACTTCAATTATATCCTGCAGGTGTGGTGCACTTTCTGAAAGCATACCAATCCCACAGGTATTAACAGAAGTCTATGGCTCAGTGCAGGTAACCCGCAAGTGTACTGCGCTACACCTGCAGATCAGTTTGAAATCAGCCCAGTAACTACTGCAGAACAGATATGCCCATATATACACTGTGATTTTAGTAATAAACTGCTCTTTAATAACAGTCTCTATTCAGGTATCACCGGCTGTTGCTATCCCAGGCAGAGTGCATTTGGTATCACACCACCTGTGACAGGAGTTGGCGCTATACATGAATAAGGATGGGCTCAGACGTGTTCGCAGCTCCACATGCCAGAGCCCGCCAGGAAGCTTACACTGCACAACGCTAATCACAGGCAGTGAGACATTTCCCAATCCACAGCTGCAGAGATCGAGAAATGTCTCACTGCCTGTGATTAGTGATGCGCAGTGTAAGCTTCCTGGAGGGCTCTGGCAGGTGGAGCTGCGAACACGCCTGAGCCCATCTTTATACAGGGAGCATCTGCTTATGCGTCTCTACTCCGCAGCCGTGCTTCCTCTACCGCCGGCTTCCTTCACAATACTGATGCTCTGGGATGGCGGGTCAGCAACCTGCGATCTGGGCTTGCCAACCCGCCATCTTAGAGCAGGAGGTCGCGGGCCACATCAGAGGGCTTCATGGGACACTGGTTGGGCACCTCTGGGTTAAAGTGTAAGGTCAATTTTTTCGGAAAATGAAATGGTGAACTAACTCACCGGTCCCCACTGTACGTTCCTCCATTGGTGATGAGCTTTCAGTGTCACACAGAGATCCAGGGATTTGAAATCTCTACTCTTCTCTACCTCCTTTGTGCAGAGTTTCTGGAAAAGATCAGATTCATTCTGATTGGCCCACACCTGCACAGAGCATCATTCAGATCCATCCTGGAAGTCCTGCAGAAAGAAGAAGAAGAGCAGGGATTTTAATTCCCTGGACTGATAACCGCTGTACTGACAGCACATCTTCCAGGGGATGGGGGGAAGGTGTGGGTGCAGTGTGCAGCTCACTCCCTAATTTTTCTGGAATTAACTATGTTTAAATAGTGGGGTAGTTCACACACCCTAAGACAGATAAACCACACAAATTTAAATTGATATCAAATATATTGAACAATATTTTAGACAATAAAAATTGTAAAAGTATACAATGTTTATATTTCTTAACCCACAATACACTATTATCATTATTATACAGAATTTATATAGCACCAACAGTTTGCGCAGCGCTTTATATTATAAAGGGGGACAGTACATTTACAACACAGTTCAATACTGTACAGAAGGAATAGGAGGGCCCTGCTCATGGAAGTCTTACAAAGAGTAATAGCTGCAGGGGATGATCTGATGGTGGTGACTAAAGTACAGGTTTTAAGTGGAGGTGGAGTAGGCTTCCCTAAATAAATGAGTTTTTAAAGGATTGCCTAAAGGCAGATAGGGTAGAAGCTGACCAGACATACTGGGACAGGGAGTCCCAGAGGATGGGAGAGGTTCTGGAAAAGTCCTGAAAGCAAGCATGGGAGGGGGTAACGAGGAAACTGGAGAGCAGGAGGTCTTAGGAGGAATGGAGAGGGCGATTTGGGCGATATCTGGAGATGAGGTTGGTGATGTAGCAGAACCAGGCCCCATCTGCCACAACCCTGGCAAACAGACGACACCAGAAGTCTCAAGAGACGCAGCCGTGCTCTTGAGCGAGCATGGCATAAATCTAAATCCCTGCAAGACTTTACCCTCTACATATCTGCCCTTCTCAAATACAACTCCTGCCTCCACACTGCTAAACAAACCTACTACAACACTCTCATCAAAACCCTCTCATCCAAACCTTGTCAACTCTTTTCTACCCTTAATTCCTTAAGTCACCCCCCACTGCCCCCACCCACCAACTTGCTTACCGCTCAACAGATTGCCACCCATTTTAAAAGCAAAATCAACACAATTTGCAAGGAGATATCCAGCATTCAACTTCCTCCCCTATCCAACACATCAAGTAAAACACCACACTCAATACTCTGCTCCCTCTACACAGTTAACACCAATGAAGTTGATAAACTCCTCTCCATGGCCCACCTCATCACCTGTCCCCTGACAATTACTGCGACTACCTTCCCGTTCTATCCTAAACTCCCTAACCCACATCTTCAACCTCTCCTCCGGCACCTTTCCTTTCCCGCTCAAACATGCACTGGTTACCCCCATACTTAAAAAACCCTCACTAGACCCCACTTGTTTGAATAACTTAAGACCCATCTCCCTGCTCCCATTTGCCTCCAAGCTCATCGAACGCCTTGTCCACGACTGAATGAGTTGCTACCTCACAGACAACAACCTTCTCGACCCTCTACAGTCCGGATTCTGTCCACAATATTTCACTGAAGCTGTCCTACTAAAACTCACCAATGACCTACTAACTGCTAAAACCAATGGCCATTACTCCATACTCATACTCTAATGCCCTGTACACATGGACGGACATTGATCGGACATTCCGACAACAAAATCCATGGATTTTTTCCAACGGATGTTGGCTCAAACTTGTCTTGCATACACACGGCCGCACAAAGTTGTTGGAAAATCCGATCCTTCTGAACGCGGTGACGTAAAACACGTACATCAGGACTATAAACGGGGCAGTAGCCAATAGCTTTCGTCTCTTAATTTATTCTGAGCATGCGTGGCACTTTGTGCATTGGATTTATGTACACACGATCGGAATTTCCGACAACGGATTTTGTTGTCGGAAAATTTTATAGCAAGCTCTCAAACTTTGTGTGTCGGAAATTCCGATGGAAAATGTGTGATGGAGCCCACACACGGTCGGAATTTCCGACAACAAGGTCCTATCACACATTTTCCGTCGGAAAATCCGACCGTGTGTACAGGGCATTAGACCCTCGGCTGCCTTCAACACAGTTGACCACCTGCTCATCCTCAGCAAACTACACTCCCTTGGCCTCTGATTCTGCTTCATCCTGGTTCTCCTCCTACCTATCTCAGCGCACCTTCAGTGTCACTTACAACTCCATCTCCTCTGCTCTTCTTCCGCTCTCTATTGGGGTACCCCAAGGCTCCGTCCTTGAGCCCCTCCTATTCTAGCTCTATACCTCTTTCCTGGGCCAGTTGATAACCTCCCATGACTTCCAATACCGCCTCTACGATGATGACACCCAGATCTATCTCTCCACTCCTCAACTCACTCCCTCGGTCTCCTTACGGATCTCAAACTTACTGAATGACATATCGGTATGGATGTCACACCACTTTCTCAAACTCAATATTTCTAAAACTGAGCTTGTCCTTCCCGCCTTCCTGTCCCCTCAAAAATAACTCAACGCACAGCCATTAATGTCTAAACCGTGGGCAACAAAAGTGAGTACACCCCTAAGTGAAAATGTCCAAATTGGGCCTAATTAGCCATTTTCCCTCCCCGATGTCATGTGACTCATTAGTGTTACAAGGTCTCAGGTGTGAATGGGGAGCAGGTGTGTTAAATTTGGTGTTGTTATTGCTCTCACTCATACTGGTCACTGGAAGTTTAACATGGCATCTCATGGCAAAGAACTCCTCTGAGGATATGAAAAAAAGAATTGTTGCTCTACATAAAGATGGCCTAGGCTATAAGAAGAGTGCCAAGATCCTAAAAACTGAGCTGCAGCACGGTGGCCAAGACCATACAGCGGTTTAACAGGACAGGTTCCACTCAGAACAGGCCTCGCCATGGTTGACCAAAGAAATTGAGTGCACATGTTCCGCGTCATATCCAGAGGTTGTCTTTGGGAAATAGACATATGAGTGCTGCCAGCATTGCTGCAAAGGTTGAAGGGGTGGGGGGGTCAGCCTGTCAGCACTCACACCATACACCGCACACTGCATCAAATTGGTCTGCATGGCTGTCTTCCCAGAAGGAAACCTCTTCTAAAGCTGATGCGGAAGAAAGCCTGCAAACAGTTTGCTGAAGACAAGCAGGCTAAGGACATGGATTACTGGAACCATGTCCTGTGGTCTGATGAGACC
Source organism: Aquarana catesbeiana (assembly GCF_042186555.1). Classification (NCBI taxonomy): domain Eukaryota; kingdom Metazoa; phylum Chordata; class Amphibia; order Anura; family Ranidae; genus Aquarana; species Aquarana catesbeiana. Next base: position 733,162,500 of record NC_133324.1, read on the forward strand.
AAGATAAACTTTTTTTGGTTCAGATGGTGTCAAGCGTGTGTGGCAGCAATCAGGTGAGGAGTACGAAGACAAGTGTGTCTTGCCTACAGTTAAGCATGGTAATGGGAGTGTCATGATCTGGGACTGCATTAATGCTGCCGGCACTGGGGAGCTACAGTTCATTGAGGGAACCATGAATACCAACATGTACTGTAACATACTGAAGCAGAACATGATCCCCTCCCTTTTGATGACTGGGCCACAGGGCAGTATTCTACCATGATATGGACCCCAAACACACCTCCAAGACGACCACTGCCTTGCTAAAGAAACTGAGGGTAAAGGTGATGGACTGGCCAAGCATGTCTCCAGACCTAAACCCTATTGAGCATCTGTGGGACGTCCTCAAACGGAAGGTGGAGGAGCGCAAGTTCTCTAACATCCACCAGCTCCGTGATGTCGTCATGGAAGAGTGGAAGAGGAGTGGCAACCTGTGAAGCTCTGGGGAACTCCATGCCCAAGAGGGTTAAGGCAGTTCTGGAAAATAATGGAGGTCATACAAAATATTGAGACTTTGGGCCCAATTTGGACATTTTCACTTAGGGGTGTAATCACTCTTGTTGTCAGTGGTTTAGACATTAATGGCTGTGTTGAGTTATTTTGAGGGGACAGCAAATTTACACTGTTATACAAGCTGTACACTCACTACTTTACATTGTAGCAAAGTGTAATTTCTTCAGTGTTGTCACATGAAAAGATATAATAAACTTTACAAAAATGTGATCCAAGACTAGGACTTCTATAGAATGGTGCTAGAGAAACGGAGGAGCAGGTACTTGTGCCCAGGAGAGCGTATCATACATTGTCAAAAGGCACAATGTAAATGTGACACACTGTAACAAAGATCAACATTGGTTGATTACTGGTTTTACTGGATGTCTTTTTCCAACCAGATTATGTAAATAACTATGTAACATTGGAGGGCTAGCCCAACCAAAAACACACTCAGCTTTGGCTATGGATATTGAGCTGAATGACCCACATGTTCTTTTAATCTCTCAGGTACCACCAGAATAGCAAAATCTCTCTAAGGCTGGATTCACACCTATGCATTTTTAGTGCTTTTTGCAGATTTGCACTACAGAACGTGTTCCATAGGAAATCATGTTAAATGGACTGTAGTGCAAATCTGCAAAATGCAAAAAGCACTACAAATGCATAGGTGTGAATCCAGCCTGAGTGAGCTTCCAGGTCTTCCTAGCTGCTGAAGCAATTACAAGCACTTCAGTCCTCAGTTGGATTTTCATTGTATTTTACATTACAAGGAACACAGTAATAGGAATAAGAATGTGTGATTTTTTTTTTTGGAGGGGAGATGGCATACAGGACTTAAAAAGTATTGAGATTTGACTGCTGTAGTTTTTGAAACACAAAAAAAAAAAAAAAGCTAGTGGGTCACAAGCTGTACACTCACTACTTTACATTGTAGCAAAGTGTCATTATATTCAGTGTTGTCACATGAAAGGATATACTAAAATATTTACAAAAATGTGAGGGGAGTACTCACTTTTGTGAGATACTGTAAGTATATTTATATATAGATATGAGAAAAACGATGAAATAGTTCTCAGCTAGCTTCAGTGGGGCCCTTTTTGAAGGTATTTTTAAATTATGAAATATTGTTTATATATCCTTATATCTTCTGTCAAACTTTCAACTTTTTAGAAGTAACGCCATGAGAATTCTCAATAGAGAGAGCAAATATTAATTCTATACTGACGTAATATGAAGTAAACTGAAGATAGGATTTATATAGATTGGATGATGTATATGGTCAATTATTTCTCGCAGCTTGACCAAAAGCTTCAGGAGTAGATAAGATGTTTTAAATAATGTTATAACCTAAACTCTGATTTATCCTTATTGAATTCCTTCATGCCACAGATTGCTACAATGGCTACTAATCTCACTTCTGGAATTTATGAGTTTATCTGATGAAATGCTAATGTCTCTCTAAACGTGGATGACGGATATCTTGTATACAGTGGCCGGCTGTGAGCTTGTCTGAAGTATTCAGTTATGCCGCGTACACACGGTCGGACTTTTCGTCTACAAAAGTCCAACGGACGCTGACGGACTAAAGCTGGCTGGTAATCCGATCGTGTGTGGGCTTCTCCGGACTTTCAACGGACTTTTTTAGCCTCAAATCCGACGGACTTTAGATTTGAAACATGCTTCAAATCTTTACGTCGTAAGTACGACGGACCCGAAATCCGCTCGTCTGTGTGCTAGTCCGACGGACAAAAACCCATGCTAGGGCAGCTATTGGCTACTGGCTATGAACTTCCTTATTTTAGTCCGGTGTACGTCATCACGTACGAATCCGTCGGACTTTTGTGTGGTCGTGTGTAGGCAAGTCCGTTCGTAAGAAAGTCTGCCGCAAGTCCGCCGAAGGTACGTCGGAAGTCTGTCGGACAGGCTGTCGGACTTTTGTAGACGAAAAGTCCGACCGTGTGTACGCGGCATTACGAATTCACCTGAACTAACCAGCTGACAACTTGTCTATAGTACTCAGTAGAAGGGCTTTCCTGAGGTAACTGATTGATATCTCGCATGAGATAACAGGCTGATCACATGTCAGATTGCCGGTGAAGCCTGGTTATAGTATCTGGCTCAAAGTTTTCCTGAGGCATCTGGTTAACAGTTCTGAGTGATGACTTGCCTCTGACGACCAACTAGAAGCGAGTAAGATTCCCCATATATCCAGTATCTTCTCTCGGAATACTGAAGGCTCCAGACTCAGAGCAGAAAACTGTGTTGGAGATTGCGCAGTTCTCTTCACAGGGTCAGAGCTCCCTGTGGGTGTGTCGTCTCTCTCCCGGTCTCTGTTCACTCACCCGGTCTCTGTTCACTCACCCAGAACCTTCTAAAGCCACTCGCACACTCCTTTTTCGTGCTCCTCCCCCTGTGGGCAGGAAGCCACTAAAAAAGCCCCATTCTGTCTAGTGGGTGTGGTGATGTGTCCTAAAAGCCACGCCCACCTTACACACATCTCCCTCTGCATCCATCTCATACATAGTGTCGCCTAGCAACAAGGTGTCATATAACAGTCCTTTTGAGCAGATTGCTGAGATCTCTCTTTTTATATAAAGTTCAACAGGCCTACAGCTATAAGTGTATAAAAACCTGCCTTCTATTTCTTAAAGTAGGACCAAAGGCAGAACTTTATTTTTTCTGTAACAAGGTCCCAGGCCTCCTTTGATCTAATGAGAACCTTCAGGGCTCTTAAACTTTTGGGGGAGAGAGGGTTAGGGCCAGGACACCCTTAGGTAGTTGCAAGATTAATTGGCAGACTCCTAGACTTCAATAAGAGGACAGCCATGCAGGGAAAGGCATCCAGCAAGACGCCACATCAGCATGTGCAGGAATGCTGTCTCCTATGGCAACAGTCTTTAACAGTTCCTAACACAAAGTGTAACAGTTCTTTCACTTTCACTACAATCGCTCCTTGTAGTTCTTCAGCCCACTGAGCTCCCAGTCTCTCACTAAACCCACTAATTCACTGCCACTGAATCCGTTCAGCTCCTCCAATCCTCATGGTGGTATCTTCCTCAAGCTTTACCCCCGCTTCTCTGCTGGGTCCCTAGCTTGGCACTCAAGATACCTATCAAGCGTCACCCTACTGGCCTGCTCGGTCCCTGGCTTGACACACAAGGCTGCTCTGCATGCATCACCTCCCCTGGCTGGGTCCATGGCTTGATACCCACTGAAGTTTCCCGATTCTTCACCGTCCCCGGTTGGTGAGAATGCTGCTCTAGTACTTCTTCAGTTACTCACTGTCGTCCCTGGTAAATAGGCGGATAGTCCCTTACTGGCGACAGCTTCCCCTCTACCTCTGACCACGACAGGTTCTCCGGCCGGCAGAACTGCCACTTTTGGTTGGACTGCAAGCCGCAATCCCAACTCTGCACTGCTCTCCTGCTTCTGGATAGGACTCTGACAGCCTAGCAGCCAGATGTGCTTGGGATAGGCCCAGTCTCCGGCCTAGCAAGCCGGGCAGTACAACAAACGTCCACCCAGACAGCCGTCCAGGTGGCACAGAACATAGATCACCTGACTCCACCCTAATATATAGGCTCCCCCAGCAGGCCAAGGGATTCAAGAAAACCCCTGTCCATTGGCTGAGATATCCCATATATCCATAACCTGACCTTGTGTTGCCCTTCTCATATCTAGTACCACCAATTACCCGGCCACCTAGTGGTTGAGGAGAAAAGTGCAACAAGGCCAAATTTAGGTAGAAATCAATAGAGCTCTAACAATCAACCATGATAATTATTGCTGGCAAGTAAATTTGTGAGGAGCAACCCTGCCTAAACTCCAGGGTGCTACATTTCATTTTGGATAAAGTAGAGAAAGGGTTATAACCCACATCTGGTTGTTTTATTACACTATTTCCTATATCTCTTCACTTCCTGTCCCAAAGCCAAAAACAGGAAGTGAGAGGAACTTCCTCCAAAAGGAGGGACACCAGAACGAAAGTCCCTGTTGAAAGATTTCCTCTGTTTATGGTGACCATTCAAAATTTTGGATTATCTTTCACTTTAACTTTTATTGATAATAGTCACCAGGACAAATAGTGAGGGCGAATCTTCCTAAAGGGGACACAGACAGCAAAAAACAAAACCTGACAGGTGTTCTAATCCCTCTCCATTCTATCCAAAACTAAATGAAATTTTCTTCAGTAATACGATGAAATGCAGTCTAATCAAGCTGCTTACATATTGTCCTGCTGCTAAAATATTGTTGGCTACTATGCCTCAGTTACTGCCCTGTCTCTCCTTAGTTGTGGTCTAATCAAGTGCTCACACACTCTCCTGTCACTTCAAAATAATAATCACTATTGTGTCTCAAATACTTCAGGTGGTTGTAAAGGCTGAAGATTTGTTTACCTTCATGCATTGATTCTATCTGGCAGCACTGCCCCACAGATTTAGGCCACCGCTATCCCCATGGCTGAGCCACAGAGCTCTGCATTGTGGGCCTCTTAATTTATCTGTGGCCAACAGCATCATTGGGGTCTGCAGTCTCTACCTGCAGCAAGCAAGTTGTGTATGAGCACCAGCAACTTGGGTACTACATACATGTGGAAGAACATGTTGCAGCACAGAGCTTGGTAGGAGTGACACCTAACTGAGATAAGTTCACATAGACAGTTGCTCCCTCCTGTTCTCTGCAAGGTGGCCTTGCCTCTGAACAGCATTCTCAGATGTATGCTTCCTCATCATGCCCTCACTTCTTCATCACTGGAGCCCACCTTTTTATAGTGAGGGCTGGTACATACAAAAACTTCCATTATTGACCATTCTAAGTCTGCTGACCTGGGGTCAAAGTACAGGCAGCACAATAAAGATGCAAAGATTCAGTCCAGGGAGTATTCCTATAAAGTCGCAAATACTGCAAACCTCATACCCAAAGGATTCCCACAGATCCAATCCATGCATTATTCCTATTAATTAGGAATAGAAAATGTCTTGCAGAAAACAGGCTTCATAGCTAAGTAAATACTGAAAAACTATTCAGATAACATCCTTGGAAATCATCAGCCAGTGTTTGTATTATATTATAATTCATCAAATTTCCATAGTGTAGGGCAGTGGTTCTCAACCTTCTAGTGCCGTGACCCCTTGATAAAATTTCCCAAGTTGTGGGAACCCCTAACAGTAAAATTAGTTTTGTAGCATGGGTTGTCAGCACCCAAGGCAAGACAAGTAATTTGCGCCCCTAACCCACGGACATTTAGCGCTCCCCGAGTCCCTTCCGCTCGTGCAGTATTAAAACCCCTTATGGTACATTTTAGGATGTACCACTATCTCTTTTCCTCCTTTCTTTCTCTTTTATCTCTCTCTATCCTAATTTCTTGTTTTTTTTGTTTTTTTTTCCCCCATCCTTCTCTCTAGCCGTCTTTCTTGTTCTTTCTCTCCCTTTTTCTTTGCTTCTCCCCCTCTTTTCCTCTACCTTCCATGTATTCTCTATTTTTATTCCTTCTCTTACTCTTTGGTGGGGGAATGGGATGGGTGGCAGTGCTGGCTGGGAGTTGAAATGAGTGGCAGTGCTGGTGGGGGGTGGGATCAGTGGCAGTGCTGGGGGGGAGTTCCAATCAGCCAACTTAGGTGCTCTTGATCAAGGTCATCTGCTGATCTGAGAACTGTAGTGGGGACTTTTAATGGCAACTATAATCACAGGTAGTGTTACGCACGGTGTCTCCAGCTTCATTGTGTCTCCCACTTTGTGGTGTCTCATAGAAGTGACACTTATACCAAAATCAGGAGATAGGGTCTCCTCCAGTCCCTCCCACTACACATTCCTCACCAGTCAGCTGACCTCTAGTCTCTGCACCCCAGCCATGCCATGAACTGAATGGGCAGCTGCGAAGAGGCTGAGTGGGTGGCCGCGGGCTCCAGGAACAGCCCAGCTGGGCAGCCACAAAAAGGCTGGGAGAGCGGTGCTGGCGTTAGCAACAGCCCAGGATTCGGTGACCCCTGGCAAATCGTCATTTGAACCCCAGGTTGAGAACCACTGGTGTAGGAGATTAGTACGCATAATTTCATTTGAAAATATCCTTGTCATTTGATTGAAATAATCATAAGCTAGGAATAGAAAAAAAAAACAAAAAAAAACAAAAACACAACAATAGGTAATTATTAACCTACATATAAATTCACTGATTTAAATTGGTGGTTTTCCTTTAGAAACAAACATTCCATTTTGAAGAGTTGTGAGATTTTTTCATGAAGACAATTAAAATAAAAAAAATAAAAAAAGAACGCAGTGTTAACCTGCATACTAGTAAACAAAAAAAAAAAAAAAAAACACACCATTTTGAATGACAAAATGTTTTTTTTTTAAAACATGGAACCCTTGAATACAGTACATCTCTCATGAACAATAAATATTTGAAGGATTTGTGGGATGGATGGAGACGACTGGTGCATCATGTGTTTAATTGTGAATACTTGGGTTGGATAATATGAGACGAGTATTTACTGACTATGCAGAATCTTTGAGCACTATATGTCAAAGGAAAACTGATAATTATAGTAAGGAACCATATACTGTACATGATAAGCAATAGTTGTTAATCCCTTATATTGTACATCGATTTATTACAATGTTAACCATATTGGAATATTCATACATAGTAGCATACAAGTAATGAACAATCACCAAAAATTATTGAAAAAGAAAAAAAGAATACAGTCGAAACAAATGATCTAGTAGTAAGGTTGAACACACCACCAACTACTCATATGACTGTCTTGGTTTACTGAGCAAATATTTAGCTTTATTTGCTTTAGAAAATGTCACCTTGTGCACATATAATATATACCAAAAGGTATCTTCTACAAAGATATAAAAGCACTTTGTCAATGTGAATGAGATATTTAACATTGCCGAACAAAATACATTTTCAGTTTTGTTACAGGAAAGGTATCACTCTGACATTATTAGATATAATAAAATGAGTAATACATAATGCACATTTGAACAGTACTACTTACAGTTGTACTTTGTAAAATACATGAAATATAAAAAATAAGTACCGTATTTAAAACACAAACTGCCCATAAAAAAAGTCTGTTCATAAAAAGTTGCTGAACTGCTCCTGCACCTAGCAGTAGGCAAAAGGAAGTGATATTCCATCTTCACTCTCACTGGTTCCTTTGGACAGCCAGGGTGGGGTGTGCTGGCGAGCATACCCCCCAATTTAATTAGAGAATCAATGGAGCCAAAAGAAGAATGACTATCCTGGATCCTGTGGGGTGGCCTATGGCGAAAATACACTGCGAGATAACGTTTAAAATAACTAGAATTTTCTGCAGGATCTGGTACACTTGGTAACAATGCTGCAAATGTCATAATTTTTCTAGAGATTCCAGGAGAGTTGGTAAAGTGGCCTAAACCCCCAAAACAAATTCTTAAAACATTTGTAATAATTTGCTCGAACTTTCTGTGTCCTTGCTGTTTATATTTAACCACTTGACCACTGGGCACTTAAACCCCCCTCCTGCCCAGACCAATTTTCAGCTTTCAGCGCTCTCACACTTTGAATGACAATTACTCAGTCATGTAATGCCCCGTACACACGGTCGGACTTTGTTCGGACATTCCGACAACAAAATCCTAGGATTTTTTCAGACGGATGTTGGCTCAAACTTGTTTTGCCTACACACGGTCGCACAAAGTTGTCGGAATTTCCGATCGCCAAGAACGCGGTGACGTACACCACGTACGACGAGACTAGAAAAGGCCGGTTCAGAACCAAGCGCGGCACCCTTTGGGCTCCTTTTGCTAATCTCGTGTTAGTAAAAGTTTGGTGAGAGACGATTCGCGCTTTTTCAGACTCGTGGCTTTCAGATCGTTTTCTGCCGTTCAGTTTGTGCTTGTAGGTTTGTATCTGCTCTTCAGTGCGTGCAGTCAGTTCGTATCAGAGTTTTCTGTGTGATCTTGCCTGCTTGTTGCTGTTTTTCAGGTCGCTCTTCACAGGCCTTGCTGTTCTTCAGTGCGTTCTGAGCAGCCGACCATTTTCTAGCCATGTTTCGTATGCGTACTCCTCGTAGAGTTCGTGCTGTGCGGGGGCTTGGTGTTGGGGTCCTGACCTTGACACAAGTCCAGTCCATGAACAGGGTGGGGAGGAGTTCATGGACCAAGAATTGGTTGCTTCAGCGTGACCAGTTCTCTCATATGCCTTTGCTCCGTGAGATCCGTGAGAATAATCCTGATGATTTCAGGAACTTTCTCAGGATGACGGACCCCGTATTTCACTGTTTGTTGGCTTCGCTGACCCCCTAAATTCAGGCAGAGTGCCAGAGGCTTTTTTTGTGGTGTCCACAAATTTTTGGTAACCCTCCCTCCCCCAACTGCTAAGTCAGCTGATCCCAATTCTCTATCCTCAATCATCTATCTGCTGACTTTGCCAAACCCATACACACTATACCCATCTCTTTACTGGTCAGATTTATGGATGAATTCCCCAAAGCATGTAGTGCAAGGGCCTGCCTGTATACTTTCCAATGGAACTGTTTAAAGTTTTTGTATCCTATTATTATCTTGATAGGTAATAGCAGAATGTCCAAATGTCCTCAAATGTGTACAATGTGTATTTATATCTTTGTATTCAGACACTTCTTACCTGTCCAGTGGTCTGCTAATAGTGTAACTAAGGAGGGGCTGTTCCAAGTAATACCCTGTATTTAGGCATTCATCTCTCAATGAAGTGAAGAGGGTTACCTGTCCAAGAGTTCCCCCCCTATAATGTTAGAAATGGCCCATGAGAGGGGGGGGGGGGGATATGATAGGTGTACCTTATACTTTGGCCTTGTTAAATTCCCCTTAGTAAATGCTATCTGGAGGTTGCCCCATAATGTTTGTGTATAATCTGCTTGCCATGTTTCTGTGAAAAAATAGTAATGTTTATTGTTTTTTCTCAACAGTTTCCTTCCACGCCACAGGAATGGCAGACTGTGGCCTCCCACTTTGCCCAGCGGTGGGACTTTCCTAACTGCGGAGGGGCAACATCGTCCCACCACCCAACTCGGGGTCGTACTATTATAATTACAAGGGGTTTAATAGTATAGTGATGTTGGCGGTGGTGTCGGCTAATTACGAGTTCTTGTATGTGGACGTGGGGAAGAATGGCCGGATGTCCGATGGTGGAGTGATCGCCCAGACGGAGTTCTACAGGCGTCTCCAGAATGGCAGCTTGGACTTGCCACCGCCAGAGGACAATGTTGAAGGTCTCCCATTTGTGTTCGTTGCTGATGAAGCATTTGCGCTGGGGGACCACCTGATGCGGCCATTCCCGATGAGGACCCTCACCCCGGAACAGAGGGTTTTTAATTACCGGCTGGCCAGAGCCCGAAGAGTGGTGGAGAACACATTTGGAATCCTGGCCAGCCGGTTCCGATTATTTCTGACACCCATCCATATGGCGGAGTATAAACTGAACCATATAATACTTGCCTGCTGTGTTCTCCATAATTTTTTAAGAAAACATTCAGCCAACTATGCTGGCTCAGTTGGGCCTGAGGCCGGAATCCCAAATCCATCAACACTGACGGCGCTTGAAAGTGGCCGTCCTGGCTTGCCCTCCCTGAATGCCCGTGATGTCCGGTTACGCTACCTGGAGTTCTTTGCGGGTTGGGGGGCTATCAATATGCCAGAGAATCTGTGACACTTTTTTCAAATAAAAAATAAACAAAAGAAATTCTTGGTGGACATTTACTGCTTGTGTTTGTTTTAGCTGACCCTGACAGAAATGTTTTGAGTGCAGAAAATGTCGTGATTGGGTAACCTTATAAAAAATAGTGTTGGCTGGTACTTCCTAAATGCCAAAACACATTTCACTACAAGTGCACTTGCAACTGCACTGAACCTGCACTTGTAGTGCAAAGTGTAATTGCCCTTAGGAAATAACCCCCATTTGTGCATAAAACAGCAATTACATCACCCCAAAAGTGTTGTAGTGTTGAGACAATAATCCACACATTCTTGAGTAAGGCACTTTTTTATAGCTGCACAATCACATGTGCATTTACGAAAGGTTTTTAAAACAAACCAACATGTTTGTTGTATAACAATGTTTGCAGTAGCATTATCAAACATCGAAATATCCATTTCAGATAAAACAGGCCTGTGTAAAACCAACAAGAAAGCCAAAAAACTTGAACTTACAAAGTTCACATATGGTAAAACCTGAAGGCTATATCAGACATGAGTATTTAGGAACTGTGTTTGATATAGCGTTCAGATGGGGGGAAATAACCCCTGGAAAAGCCAAATTTGGAAGATGCACACCAATTTACGAATGTCAACATGTGCTATCTGCCATCAGGGGGGATCAAGGGACGTGTTTTGGGGGAGCAAGCCCTTCCTCAATGCGACTTTATAATTGAGGAAGGGGTTGCACCCCCAAAACGCATCCATTGATCTCCCGTGATGGCAGATAGCACATGTTGGCACACTGTGTGCATCCTCCAAATTTGGCTTTTCTAAACATTGTAAAAATTTTAGTAACATAAAACAGGTGATTTTGTGGGGTTTAAATTCGCCCCAAAACATCAATGATGTTATTATTTTTTTTAATAACATCAGTGATTTGTTGCTGGATGTTTTTCAATTGGAGATTACACCCCATGATCTCCCCGATGAGTATCTGGGCACTTTCAGATGTAAAGCGTTCTGGATCACGATCACCTAAAAAGAGATAAAGAACAAAAAAAAAGGTCTCAAAAATCTGCCACCATCCATCTCTTTTACCTGAGTCTGTGGTCGCAGACACTCACCTGTTGTGGTGCCAATCTCCACCACATCTTCTTCCTCCTGCTCAGCTTCTTGGGTTTGCGGTATTTCCCCTTCTTCCAGAGGGGGGGGGGGGGGTCTGTGTTCTCCTGGGATGAGGGGTGTCCGAGTCTTTTCTCCCCTATGTAAAACAAAAATGGTATAATTAGCACACAGATATCTGATGGCAGAACTAGAAATAGGAAACATTGCTTGGAAGTGGGGTACAATTGTCTATTTTAGCTGAGTTCCAAGATGTATATTTTTTATTGCCCTTTGTCAAGCTGCAATACTTTACCTGTTTGGTACAAGCTTCACAGATGTAGCCCCCCCTATAGTATACACTGGAGCACCTGTGTGGCCCCCCTAATAAAAAGGGTGTTCTGGGGTCCCACACTAGTGCTCCAGTGTCCAGATGTGAAAACAGCTGCTCAGTGTCCTCTCCTTACACACAATCTAGTTGGCATTTCATTCTAGTAACAAACCCATCTACACAAACAAATATTTGGCATCCAAGTAGGCCCCCAAAAATGTGTGAAAATGCAATGGTGTTCTAGAGGCCGAAAGAAAAATGTTTGATACGAACGAATAATGGGCCCATGAACATTAAAGTTGACCTTTTGAAACGTTACAATTACTAAAAGCATATGGAGCAGAACGAACGGAATAAAGACAGAAAGAATAGGAACACAGCACAACTACTTACTTTTTTGCAGCACTCTCCGGATCTTTCGGTACTGCTCTGGCTCTCTCAACTTCAGGTCCGACCACCGCTTCCTGAGCTGATCTTTCGATCGTCGTACCCCGAAATTCCTCTCAAGACTCCTGACCACTTTCGCCATGATCTTGGCCTTTCGGATGTTGGGGTGGGGGTAAGGCCCATATTTTCCGTCATAGTCGGACTTCTTCATGATGTCAACCATCTCCAACATCTCCCCAAACGACATATTTGTGGCCTTAAAACGTCTCCTTCTGGATCGGGACGTGCCTGGATCCGGGCTTTCCTCCTCCTCGTTGCTAGAATTAGCACGCACCTGCTGTAACTCCATGTGCTCTTCACCCACTGCGCCGAACGAAAAGGGGCGGGGAATAGACAAGAAAGAACGTCAGGGGCGGGCGGAGTTACACGCATGCGCAGTGTGTATAAAGCATAACACGCGTGCGTATTACGTACGATCTGTGAGCGGAGGAAGGAGCATTGGACACGCCGATCGTAAGAACGAAGGTAAGAGACAAACTTGTGCCTATACTGCTTCTAGATTGAGGCCTATATTGTAACAAGATTAGGAGAGTTTTGTCTGACATTAGGCTTTGTCTTGTGTTGTGTCTTGCAGTGAACATGGATATCTTAATGAAAGATAATGACTTCATGTCAGTATTCATAGATATGCTAAGTGAGCTGCCCTGTCTGTGGGAGATTACCCATCCCCATTTCAAGAACCAAGCAAAGAGGAAGGCAGCACTGGAGCAATTGTGTGAAATTGTGAAGCAGGTGATCCCCACGGCAGACATCACTTATTTAAAGATTTTCATTGGTGGCCTGAGGAGTACATATCTGAGGGAGCGCAAGAAAGTCCTGGATTCACAGAGATCCGGAGCAGCAGATGACATCTATGTCCCCAGGATGTTGTACTACGACAGGCTGCACTTTCTGGCAGGCCAGACTGAACCCAGGCCATCCCTCTCCAGTCTTCCTTCCACGATTCCTTCCCCCCCTGGCTGAGGCTTCTGACGCCCAACCTGGGCCTTCCAGGCCATATGTGGAGGAGCCCAGATTGAGCCAGGTATAGCATTCCTCTAAATATTTCTGCTTGTCCAATCAATGATGTTAACTAGATGTTAGTTGGGAGTACTAATTTAGGATTGTGATTGATGATGCAAAACATTACAACCATGTCCCTTTTTCATACACAGGGAAGTCTCAGCCAGGAGGTGGCTGGGCCGAGCCGGCTGGCTGATATCAAGGTCCCTCCACCCCCCCTGAAAAGAGAAAGTGGCAGTAGGACGAGTACCCTAGAGGAGGCGGCTATAGCATTCTTTTGGAGGGCTACAGAGGTCCTGGGAGCACCCCACACCATGCAGGAGAACATTACTGCATTCGTAGCATATAAAATGCAGAGGATGGAGGAGGGCCAAAAAGCCATGTGTGAGGCCCTCATATCAGAGGCTCTGGAGAAAGGTATGAGGAGCCAAATTACACCTCACACACAGCTTTGGGTTGGTCCTCCTCCTCCTCCTGCAGGTCCTCCTCCTCCTCCTCCCTCTCCTCCAGGTCCTCCCAGTCCTCCTCCAGGTCCTCCCAGTCCTCCTCCAGGTCCTCCTCCTCCTCCAGGTCCTACTCCTCCTCCTGCCACATCTCCAACTGCACAGCCACAGCCCGGAAGGAAGCGTGGAAGGAAGACCAGACAGTGATTGCCCTGGGTTCAGTCTGGGTGGCCAAAAGATGCAGCCTCTTGTGGTACCACAGCCTGGGGACACAGATGTCATCTGCTACTATCCGGATCTCTGCGAATTCTGGACCAGATTGCCCTCCCTTACATATGGACTCCTCAGGCCACCAATTTTGATGTTGAAGAATTGATGTCTGCCGTGGGGGTCCCAGGCTTCGCTAATTTCTCCTGTTGATTCAGTGTTGCCTTCCTCTTTGTTTGGTTCTGATCCCTTAATAAAGGATTTTTGTTTTGAATTATACTCTCCTATGTGTTTAACTTCAAAAAGGACAGTTGGTTTGTGAGGATTCAGGTACATTTCAAATATACAATGTGAAATGAACAAGGGACACCAACAACAAACAATCTCCTGGAGATTAAATAATAAAAGATATCAATGGTGTTGGGGTAACTTGACACACAAAACACACACAAAAATATTCTGGAGTAAAAATAAAAATAACATTGAACAAAGATCAGCCTTGGAAAAAATCCAAACATTAAAGAAAAAAAAAAGGCTGAAAATCCAAAAAAAAAAATAAAAAAAATATAAAACTGTCAGATGTGACAACTAATAACAATATATTGAGGGAATCCCACTAAAAAAACACAAATAAAACTTTGTGAGAAGTGTGTGTGAATATGAGCAGCAAAACAACTTAATTCTTGTCACATTATAAAGAAGAAGAGAGTGCGCTGTATTAAACCATTTTTAACACTGCAGCGTGACGAAAGTGCTGTATCCATTACGAACGCTAAGTTTACCAGAACGAGCTGTCCCGTGTCGGAATTTCTTCTGAGCATGCGTGGCACTTTGTGCGTCGGAACAGGCCACACACGGTCGGAATTGATGCGATCAGATTTTGTTGTCGGAAAATTTTATCTCCTGCTCTCCAACTTTGTGTGTCGGAAAATCCGATGGAAAATGTCCGATGGCGCCCACACACGGTTGGAATTTCCGACAACACGCTCCGATCGGACATTGTCCATCGGAAAATCCGACCGTGTGTACGGGGCATAATACTGTACCCAAATGAATTTTTTGTCCTTTTTTCATACAAATAGAGCTTTCTTTTGGTGGTATTTGATCACCTCTGGGTTTTTTATTTTTTGCACTATAAATCAAAAACGACTGAAAATTTTGCAAAAAAAAAGAATTTTTCTTGGTTTCTGTGATAACATGAAACATGAAATTATGAATTTTTCTTCATAAATTTTGGCCACAATTTATACTGCTACATATCTTTGGTAAAAATAACCCAAATTAGTGGATATTATTTGGTCTTTGTGAAAGTTAGAGAGTCTACAAACTATGGTGCAAATCATAAAAAATTGATCACACCTAATGTACTGGTGGCCTATCTCATTTCTTGCAACCCGAACAAGTCAGGAAAGTACAAATACCCCCCAAATGACCCCTTTTTTGAAAGTAGACATTCCAAGGTATTTAGTAAGATGCATGGTGAGCTTTTTGATGTTGTAATTTTTTCCCACAATTCTTTGCAAAATGAAGATTCCCCCCCCCACACACACACACACAAAATTGTCATTGTAATAGGTTATTTCTCTCACATGGCATGTGTATACCACAAATAACACCCCAAAATACATTCTGCTACTCCTCCTGAGTATTACGATACCACATGTGTGGGACTTTTTCATAGCCTGGCCATATCGAGAGAGGCCCAACATGCAGGGAGCGCCATCACGTGTTCTAGGAGCATAAATGACACATCTAACTTGTTGACTACCTATTACACTTTTGAAGGCCCTGGAGCACCAGGACAATGACAAGTGACACTGACATGGCACTGATGACAGATGGCACTGATACGTGGCACTGATGACAGATGGCACTAATACGTGGCGCTGATGACATGTGACACTGATGACAGATGGCACTAATATGTGGCACTGATGACACCTGGCACTGATGACAGATGCACTTATACGTGGTACTGATGACATGTGACACTGATGACAGATGGCACTAATATGTGGCACTGATGACACGGGGCACTGATGACAGATGGCACTGATACATGGCACTGATGACACGTGACACTGACAACAGATGGCATGTGACACTGATAGGTGGCACTGATGACAGATGGCACCAATATGTGGCACTGATGACAGATGGTAGAGACATGACAGTGGGGACAGATGGCAGTGGGGACACTTTTTTCGTTTTTTTTTTTTTTTACACTTACCGCTGCAGCGGTTCGCTCTCCCTCCTCACACGCTGTCTCTGTGTGAGGAGGGAGAGCCGGCAATGAGAGATGATCTCATATGTTTACATATGAGATCAACTCTCATTGGCACCGGCGATCGCGCTGAAAACGGCCGCTATGATTGGCCGTTTTCAGCGATCTGTGACTGGCTGTGTCCAAGGGACACGGCCAGCACAGAACTTCCCCGATGCGAGCCCGCGGGAGCGCGCATCGCGGAAGTAAACAGGAGGACATCTAGGGACGGCCTCCCGGCAATTAGCGTCCACGCTGCAGCCGTCTTTCGGCTATAGCGCGGACGCGAAGAGGTTAAGCTTCCTAATTTAAGGAATGAGGGGGGCAGGGCTGGGCTGGCTCAAAACATTGTGCTGCCTGGGTCCAAGAATGATATGCTGCCCCCCCCCCCCCCTAAAAAAAAAAATATATCACACCCACCAAAAGTCATCCCCATCCATTATTTTATATCATGATAAATAAAACTAAAATTAAATTTATCAGGAAGTCAGATTTTGCACTAAACACATATGTGTGAACCTAGGTTAAGGGCTAGTGTAGTATACAGACAGGCTAGGGTATATACAGAGAGGCTAGGGTGCATACAGAGAGGCTAGGGTGTGCAGGGCCCTCTTAATCCTCTTGTATCTTATTGTATTATAACTGTATTGTCTCCCTTTTATATTGTAAAGTGCTGCGTAAACTGTTGGCGCTACATAAATCCTGTATAATAATAATAATAAAAAAAATAATAAACAGAGAGGCTAGGGTGTATACAGAGAGGCTAGGGTATATACAAAGAGGCTAGTGGACAAATGGAGTGAACAGCAAAACACACTTCCTTCTGCCTTCCTGTGGCCACTGATCCCAGTTCCACTTGCTTGTAGAATGCTAGCCCACCTGGCTGCCACCAGCCCACCTGGCTGTTTTTCTTCCCAGTCCTCTTGACTGTCTCTCTGCTCTAGTCTTGCCTGACTGACACATACACATGGAGATTCCCCAGGGCAAGGTTGGATGAAGACTTGGCACACTACTGCCTTCAAGAGAGACCTGCTACAGATGGCAGTCTCTGCCCTTGTCTGTCCCTGAACCATGCTGATCTACTCACTGTCTGTCAAGCTGCCTCTCTGGTTAGGGTCCCTCCAACTGCCTCCTGTGGTAGGATTCTTCCAGGCCAGCCTCCTGAGCTCCAGCCAGAGGTAAACTCCCCCCCCCCCCCATGGGGGTCCCTCAAGGGCCACTGACAGTCTCCCTCAGCACTGCTTCTCTATTCTCCACCTGACTCCCCTGCTGGCATGGCCCATGTCTATTTCTGTGTTATCCCAGTTCCCTGCCAGGCCCACTCCAGGGGATTGGCTGATAGCCCATAAATATTCAAGGCAGCTCCTCCTCACCTCCACCCACTAGTTCCAGAATGTTCTCCAACTTTCCAGATACCAGGGGGAGGCACCACAGAGCTGCCAGGATGAGTCATCCAGCCCTGGCCTGTAATAACCCTGACCCAGATTCAGTGACTCAGACTACTCTCACTTCTAGTAGCACACACTAGAGGGTGCTGCACCCCTAACAGCACAGCACTGCCCCACCTCACACAAAACTTGTTGGTGGGACACCTGACAATCTGCCAATAAGGAACTGGATCTCTTCTGGAGTGAAGGGCCCTTTTCCCATTGTAGGGTACAAATACTGCCAATGAAAGGTAGTCTATCGTATCACTAAAGTGATTCCAAAGGAAATAAAAATAAAATAAAAATAACAAACATGCCTATACTTACCTGCCCTGTGGCCAAAGACAATGACTAAACATTTTTTACCTTAATGCAAGGAATGCATAAAGGTAAAGAATGTTTAGGCTTTAGAACCACTTTGAAATCATCAGTTTTGCTTCGAAGGGGATAAAGTTTAGGAACAAAGAGAAACACATTCAATCTCTTATTTCGCTGAACGTGTATTTTTCCTAAGATAGGCATGTCCATTTAGTGGCCATAATGTAGTATTTTCTTGATTGATATATTTCAGGAATATACCGCATTATCGCAACTAGATGAAGCTGACGATCATAGATAATACAGGAACATATTAGGTCAAATCTGGGTTTATTCATAACAGCTAAGTGAATGCTTGGGATATTCGTGCAGCAAATTTTTTTTCAAAATAGACCCTTTTGGTGGGTACACACTATAAGAAAATTACGGAAATAATCGTCCATTTTTCCTCTATGATTCACAGCAAGTCAAAACCGAGGATTGAACTAATGTGCAAAAATTCTCATACGACAAAGGCTTTTTTTTTTTGTTGTTTACTGTTTCGTATCATGCGCAATGTTTCGTATCCAATTTTTCCTGTATGAAAACTGTACAAAAACAGTAAAATCTTTAGTTCTGTTCACGCATGAGAAAAAGTTCGGCCCTTTGGAAATTTTTGTTTGAAAAGTCTGAATCGGATTTAGGAAGTTGTGTACACACTATACACACAAAAAAAAAAACGAACAATCGTGCCTTGTATATGGTATTTTTCTTCCGATTTTATAGTGTGTACCACACTTTAAGTGGGTGTGGCTAGTCATAGTCAGTAGGGAAAGAGTCTGAGAAAAATTTATCTGTGATAATGTGACAATTTATGATAAAATAATTCATTTTTAGCACCCATACTATTTTTTTTCTCCTATTGATATTAACACTGTTTAGGCACATATATGTTTCCATAGGATTGTTTGTTTTTTTTTGTTGTTTTCAGTTTTTTTTTTGTCAAATTTATTGCAAAGTCTCTAAGAAAATCCACTAACTGCATTATCTGATCAGTTTTTTTTTTCTCTCAAAACAGCAACACCAAATGCTTCCTGTCAGTGGCAATCAAGGGAATAAAACTGATCATTGCTGGTACTTTCTTCCTATTTTTCTCCAAACTATGGATGCAAAGCCTGAGGAGGTGTTGGGCATTACACAGTTAATAAACATCATGTAGTTGAGCTTTCCACTTGCAGGAAGAATGGTGTGCAGTAGTCATTCCATGTTCTTCCAATACACTACTTCTATCTTTATCTTGAACTGTCTGAACAGATTAGGCGTAATTCTCCTGGCATGCCCCCTCTCTTGGAAATCCACTTGCCATGCTATTTTAAATCCCCTGTTTTCTTTGGGCAGTATATATGTATATATTATATATACACACACACACACACACACACACAACATATTTAGGTATACCAACTCCTAATTGTGTAATGCTATATTCTAAACATACCTCTGCGGTTTTAAATCAATAAAAATCTGTTTTATATAAAATTATTTGTTTTAAAAATGTCAGATACTGTAGGTATTTTAAAAGGAATTTAAAGTATATGTGAACCCTCACCTTGTAAAACAACCCATTTAGTTAAAAATAGAAATGAAAGGCAAAATATTTGTGTGCATACACTCACTGGCCACTTTATTAGGTACACCTGGCTAGTTCCGGGTTGGACCTGCCTTAATTCTTCAGAACTGCCTCAATTATTTGTGGCTTGGATTCAACTAGGTGTTGGAAACATTCCTCAGAGATTTTGGTCTATATTAACATGATAGCATCACGCAGTGGCTGCAGATTTGTCAGCTGCACATCCATGATGCAAATCTCCCGTTCCACTATATCCCAAAGTTCTCCACTGGATAGAGATCTGGTGACTATGGAGGCCATTGGAGTACAGTGAACTCTTTTGTCATGTTCAAGAAACCAGTTTGAGATGATTTGTGACATGGTGCATTGTCCTGCTGGAAGTAGTCATCAGAAGAGGTGTACACTGTAGTCATAAAGGGATGGACATGGTCAGCAACAATACACAGGTAGGCCATGGCATTTAAACAATGTTCAGTTGGTATTAAGGGGCCCAAAGGGTACAAAGAAAATTCCCCCACACTATTACACCAGCACCCTGAATCGTTGATACAAGGCAGGATGGATCCAAGCTTTCACGTTTACGCCAAATTCTGACCCTACCATCTGAATGTTGAAGCTGAAATCAAGACTCAGACCAGGCAATGTTTTTCAAATCTTCTATTGTCCAATTTTGGTGAGCCTGTGCGAACTGTAGCCTCAGTTTTCTGTCCTTAGCTGACAGGAGTGGCAACCAATGTGGTCTTCTGCTGCTGTAGCCCATCTGCATTAAGGTTTGATGTGTTGTGCATTTCAGATGGTATTCTGCATACCTTGGTTGTAATGAGTGGTTATTTGAGTTACTGTTGCCTTTCTATCATCCCGTACCAGTCTGCCCATTCTCCTCTGACATCAACAAGCCATTTTTGTCCACACAACTGGATATTTTCAGTTTTTTAGACTATTCTCTGTAAACCCTAGAGATGGTTGTGCGTGAAAATCCCAGTAAATAATCAGTTTTTGAAATAATCAGACCAGCCCGTCTGGCATGAACAACCATGCCACGCACAAAGTTACTTAACCACTTGCCCACAGGGCACGTAAACCCCCTTCCTAACCAGACCAATTTTCAGCTTTCGGTGCTCTCACACTTTGAATGACAAATTACTCAGTCATGCAACACTGTACCTATATGAAATTTTTGTCTTTTTTCACACAAATAGAGCTTTCTTTTGGTGGTATTTAGTCACCGCTGAGTTTCTTTTTTTTTGCGCTATAAATGAAAAAGACCAGAAATTCTGTAAAAAAAAAAAAAAAAAATAAATAAATAAAAAAACAAAACAACTTTCTTTGTTTCTGTTATAAACTTTTGCAAATTAGTAATTTTTCTTCATAAATTTTGGCCAAATTTTATACTGCTAGATATCTTTGGTAAAAATAACCCAAATCGGTGTATATTATTTGGTCTTTGTGAAAGTTATAGGGGTTGATTTACTAAAACTGGAGCACTCAGAATATGGTGCAGCTGTGCATGGTAGCCAATCAGCTTTCAACTTCAGCTTGTTCAATTAAGCTTTGGCAATAAAACCTGGAAGCTGATTGGTTTCTATGCAGAGCTGCACCAGATTTTGCACTCTCCAGGTTTAGTAAATCAACCCCACAGAGTCTACAAATTATGGTGCCAATCACTAAAAAAAAACACACCTGATGTACTGATGTCTCATTTCTTGAGACACTAACAAGTCAGGAAAGTACAAATACCCCCCAAATGACCCCTTTTTGGAAAGTAGACATTCAAAAGGTATTTAGAAAGAGGCATGGTGAGTTTTTTAATTAATTACACTCCAAAACACATTCTAATACTCCTCCTGAGTATGGCGAGACCACATGTGTGAGACTTTTAGACACCGTGGCCACATAAAGAGGCCCAACATGCAGGGAGCACCATCAGGCGTTCTAGGAGCATAAATTACACATCTAATTTCTCGACTACCTCTTACACTTTTGAAGGCCCTGGAGCACCAGGACAATAAAAACGCCAAAAAAATTACCCCATTATGGAAAGAAAACACCCCAACATGTAATCTATGAGTCTTTTGAACATGTCATTTTTTTTCTACAAGTTTTTGGAAAATGTGGAAAGAAAATGAAAACGCTTTTATTTTATTTTTTTTTAAAACATAAAGTTGTCCATTTATACAATATTTCTAACACATAGCATGTACATGGCAAAAATTACACCCCAAAACATTGTCTGCTACTCGTCCTGAGTATGGAGACACCACAGGTGTGAGACTTTTACACAGCCTGGCCACATACAGAGGACCAACATGCAGGGAGCACCATCAGGCATTTTAGGGGCATAAAATGTCAAATCTAATTTGACTATCTATTACACTTTGAGGCACTGTAGTGGCATGGTTGAGCCATGAATGTGGATGGCTGGGTATGGCGGAGTATGGATGGGATGGCTGAGTATGGCTGGGTATGGATGGGATGGCTGGGTATGGCTAAGTATGTATGAGATGACTGGGTGGGTATGGATGGGATGGCTGGGGATGGCTGGGTGGGTATGGCTGAGGGTGGATGGATGAGTACTGCTGAGTATTGCTAAGCAGGGATGGATAGATGAGCATTTCTGAGCATGGATGGATGAGTATTGGTGAGCATGGATGGATGGCTGGATGAGTGCAGGAATTGTCACATATCAGCGCTGTGGGCACTACACATCCAGCCCACAGAGCTGCAGCACCTGATCTCTGCCCTCTCCGCTCACACTGTACTGATCGGTACTGAGAGGGAAGAGACGAATCGGACGTGACACCAGGTTGTTTACAAGTGAACGCTCTGTCATTTGACGGAGCAATCATGTAGTAAACGGCCGCTGTCAGCGACCATTTACCGTGATCCGTGATACGCTGGGTCAGGATATTCCAGAGGGCGCAAGATTCTGGGAGGACGTCCATGCCAGCTATGAGTAAGCACTGACACCAGTGCGAAACGTCAGCTCGTTGTCTGCTGTGATCCTTTAAATTTTGATGTGTATTTTTCAATAAATAAGGCTATCCCTGCAGGCGATCAACACCCTTCTTATCAACACTGATGACATCACTGGTTGTTACAGCGCCGGTGGCCGAAAGGTTGAAATGGTGCAGAACAAAAACCTGTGGCTTTATGTAACTAATAGGCAGGTTTCATCCACCTGCTGACTTGTATACATTTTTTGGGCAATTTTTAGGCATTTTGCTAAGGCACCCCTGAAGAAACCTCAAGGCACTCTGGTTGAAAAAGGCTGGGTTAAATTATAGAAGTATTCTCTGAGGTTATCAGAAAAACTACACGTGATACGCATACTGCTGCTTGGGAAACTCTTTTTTAGTTATTTAGACAGTATTAGTAATTGTCATTTCCTTACTAGAAAGCAGAAGCTCAGGAGATGACAAACTGCTTAATTCTAAAGAAAAATAGTAGACACATTTAGGCTGAACTACACATCATACATATAAAAGCACCATTTATTCTGGTTACACCAATTAATCCACTATAGAACACAAGTGCCACTGCATGAGCAGAAAAAAATACATCAAAACACACCAAAACCAAACCTTTAAATAATAAACATTCAAGGAAGGAAGGATTTTTTTTTTTTTTTTTTTAGGGTTACAAACACTTTAATGCTTCGTGGCATAGATTCAACAAAGCATCACCCAGTTGCTGCAGATTTGTTGGCTGCACATCCATGATGCAAATCTCCCGTTCTACCACATCCCATAGGTGCCATCTGGATTGAGATCTGGTGAATGTGGAGGCCATTGGAGTACAGTGAATTCATTGTCATGTTCAATAAACCAGTGGTGAGATAATTTGAGCTTTGTGGCATGGTGCATTATCCTGCTGGAAGTAGCCATCGGAAGAGGGGTACACTGTAGTCATAAGGGGATGGACATGGTCAGCAACAAAACTCAGGTAGGCCATGGCCTTTAAACAATGCTCAATTGGTACTAAGGGGCCCAAAGTATGCCAAGAAAATAGGATGGATCCAAGCTTTCATGTTTAATGCAAATTCTGATCCTACCATCTAAATATTGCAGCTGAAATCGAGACTCAGACTAGGCAACGTTTTTCTAGTCTTCTATTGTCCAATTTTGGTGAGCCTGTGCGAATTGTAGCCTCAGTTTCCTGTTCTTAGCGGACAGGAATGGTCTTCTGCTGCTGTACCCCATCTGCTTCAAGGTTCAATGTTTTGTGCATTCAGAGATGGTATTCTGCATGCCTTGGTTGTAACGAGTGGTTATTTGAATTACTGTTGCCTTTCTATCATCTCTGCCCATTCTCCTCTGACATGAATTTTGTCCACACAACTGCTGCTCACTGGGTATTTTCTCTTTTTCGGATCATTCTCTGTAAACCCTAGAGATGGTTGTGTGTGAAAACCCCAGTAGATCAGCAGTTTTTCAAATACTCAGACTAGCCGGTCTTGCACCAAAAACCACCATGTGTCAGGAACCATGAATCAGACTGAGACTGAAGTGCAGTAAAAAAAAAAAAAAAAATCATACTATTTAATAAAATGGTATAAACAGAGAGCAAATGTAGTCAAAACATAGCCAGATTTCAACCAGGTGAGTCACTGTGGAAGGAAGAGTCTTTGGCAATTAACAGTCAGCTGAGCACAGAGCTCTGAGAAGGAAGGGCTGAGCCCTGCCTTGACAGTACCCCCTCCTCAATGACCCCTTCTTCTCTAAGGACCACCAGGTTTGAGGGGAAAACGTCTATGGAAGGCACAGAGGACAGGAGCATGTACATCCAAGGATGGGACCCAAGAGCGTTCCTCTGGACCGTACCCCTTCCAATGAATCGGGTACTGTATGTACCCATGGAAGCTATGGGAATCAATGATAGATTGTATCTCATATTCCTCATGGTTCTCAACCTGAACTGGGTGAGGACGCGTTACCGAAGTGGTAAAACGGCTGCATAGCAAAAGATTTTAATAAGGGGACATGACATTTCAAATCCACATATTAGAAAGAAGGTCTAAATCGTAAGCCACTGGGTTGATCCTACGGAGAATATGGAAAGGCCCAATAAACCATTGTGCTAGTTTTAATGAGGGAACACGGAGTCGGAGGTTGCGAGATGATAGCCAGACCCTGTCCCCAACTTGGTAGAAAGGCGCAGGTAGGCGTCTGCGGTCAGAATGGAGTCTGTAACTATCATTGGCACATTGCAAGGTCTCTTGGACCTGTACCCAAGTGGAACAAAGACCACGGAGATGCTCCTCCAATGCAGGAATGCTCTGAGGAACAAATGAGTCAGGCAACATGGGTGGTTGGAAACCATAATTCGCCATGAGTGGAGACAATCGGGAAGCAGTATTGATGGCACTATTGTAAGCAAACTCCGCCCAAGGTAAAAGGTCTGACCAGTTGTTATCGTGGTCAGAAATGTAGCAACGTAAAAACTGTTTCAAGGACTGGTTGGCTCGTTCTGTGGTTCTGTGGGTGATATGCAGGAGGAGAAAGAAAGCTCGCCAAATCCTGGACACAAACTGGCTACCCCTGTCTGAGATGATCATCTTGGGTAGCCCATGTAAGCGAAAGATCTCTCGAACAAAAATTGAAGCCAGTTCTTTAGATGTAGGCTACTTCTTAAGTGGAATACAATAAGACACTTTCGAGAACCGATCAACCACCATAAGGATAACTGTGTTGCCCTGAGAGTTGGGTAACTCCACAATAAAAAAAAAAAAACAAAAAAAAAAAAAACAAACAAACAACAACATTGACAGGTGGGTCCAAGGCCTCTTTCCATTGGGTATAGTTTGTAGGAGGCCCACTGGAAGATGTCCTGGTGTCTTACTCTGAGCACACACGGAACAATCAGCTACGAAGGCTGCTACATCAGCACGTAGTCTAGGCCAACAAAATTGTTGGGAAATGGCCCAAAAGATGATTCTTCCCCGGGTGGCCAGCAGTCTTGTGAGAATGGCAAGTCTGGAGCATGGCAGTACGTTCCCCCAGCGGTCACAAGATTTCTCAGGAAGAGAATGGATCCGAGCGGCAAGAATTGTCACCCAAAGGAGAAGTGAGACTGGTGCGAACTGTAGCCAAAATACGATCAGGAGGAATCATAGGAACAGAAATCAACGCCATCTTGGAAGTGGAGGAATCAGCCCTTACATTCTTAGTATTAGGTAAGAATGAGACTATGTAATTGAAACTTGACAAGAAAAGAGCCCATCGCGCCCTTCTGGGAGAGAAGCATTTAGCCTCAGACAAGAATGTGAGATTCTTATGGTCAGTCAGAATAAGAACCAGCACAGCAGTACTTTTGAAGAGATGCCTCCATTCTTTAAGGGCTAAAATTAATCGCTAACAACTCTTTCCCCAATCTCATAATTGTATGAGATAATTTCTTACTGACACGCTTCGCTTTCGCTTACTGGTTCTCGTGATGATCAGCTGTGATTGGTCACAGCTGTTCATGTGGTAAGAAGCCTCTGTCAGACTGACACGCCGCACTCGTGATCGCCGCGCTGCGCGCCGGCATGTTATCCTGCTGGATGTCATATACTGCTGGACGCCACATACTGCTCCATGACTCTGTCCCCCGAAACAGACAAAGGGTGGACATGACCACGAGGGGGTATGGCACCAGGTTGAAGGTCAATTGCACAATCGTACCACCGCTGCGGAGGCAAACTAGAGGCTTGACCTTTGTCAAAGACATAGCAAAATTTGCAGCACTCCTCTGGCAGGGTGGAGAGTGAAGGGGTGCACAAGACCTTAGCCACGTTCAGAAAACATGTCTCCCTGCATTGTGGCTACAAGGAAAGAACCTCAGCATGTAGTCAATAAAAAGTGGGGTTGTGCCTCTGTAACCAAGGATAACCAAGAACCACTGCAAAATGAGGTGAGGAAATGGCTTGGAATTGGATTATCTCATGGTGAAGAGCCCCTACGGCCATGGTCAATGGAACAGTCTCATGAGTCACCTGGGCAGGGTGTAGAGGTCTCCCATCAATAGCCTCAATGGCAAGTGGAGTGGCACGAAGCTGCAGCGGAATCGAGTGTTTGGACACAAAGGCACCATCTATGAACAGGCCTGCAGCCCCAGAGTCGATTAGAGTCAGTATCTCGATGGATGACTCAGACCACGAAAAAGGTAACGGGTACGGGGGGGCTTATATTTCTTGATAACTGGGGATGAAACAATGCCACCTAAGGTCTGTCCCCTACAGGACCTCAAGGTGCAGGTGTTTCCCAGATGGGTAGGACAAGACTTCAAAAAGTGACCTGCCTGGCCACAATAAAGGCACAATCTTTCCCTCCTCCTAAAGGCCCTCATCAACAGACATACGTGTGAAGCCCAACTGTCTGGGTTCTACCTCATTGGCAGACTTGGTACCAGGAGGTATGGGAGGCAAGGGTGGGACTGCAAAGCTCTGAGCCAAATATCCGAGAGACCATGAGAAAAAGCAGCCACGAGGGCCTCATTATTCCAAGCAACCTCTGCTGCCAAGTACAGAACTCAATGGCGTAATTGGCAACAGTTCTCGTACCCTGTTTTGCGGACATTAGACCTTTGGCAGCAGACGTGGAGCGTGCGGGAACGTCAAATACCCACTTAAAGAAAGCCACAAACTCTGGGTAACCCCTGGACAATGGGTTTTTGCACCTCCCATAGAGGGTTTGCCCAGGCCAAGGCTCTCTCAGAAAGCAAACATATCATGAAGCTCACTTTGCTTCTGTCTGTGGGAAACGCCTGGGGCAGCAACTCAAAGTAAGTAAATCTCAACCTGGTTGAGAAACCCTCTGCATTGAACTGGATCCCCGAATCGCTGGAGAAGTGGAGCGGAACCAGACATACCTCTTATAGAGGTGATATTCGAGGCGGGTGCCAGCACCGAGACTGGAGCAGCAGCAGGGACGGCTTGCAACACAGGTTGTACCGGAGCAGCCACAGCGTGGGTTCCAGGTGAGCAGTGCAATTCTAGAGCGTGCGTAACGATATGGCCAATTGATCCATGCGGTGATCCTGCTCATCCAATTTGGAAAAAAATATTACCAACAAGTGGATTGCCTGCAACTTCTGAATTCATGGCCTTTTGCCTAATGTCAGGAACCATGTATCAGACTGAGACAGAAGTGCAGTAAAAAAAAAATCACACTATTTAATGAAATGGTAAAATGGTATAAACAGAGCAAACATAGTCAAAACATAGCCAGAGTTCGGTAACCAGGATGGGTAGTCAGAACAAGCCAGAGAAGCAGGAGTCCAGAGATCAGCGAAGTCGGGTGCAGCAAACAGGATCAGAAACCAGAATGGAAGTCAGCCAAGCAAAAGTCTTTCACAGGAAAACACAGCAGAGAGAGTCCGGATATGCTGACCAAGGCAAAGGCACAGAAGATCTGATCCAAGGAGTTTATATAACCAGCAGCTCCAGCTGATGAGCAGGAAATGAAGACCAGGTGAGTCACTGTGGAAGGAAGTGTCTTTGGCAATTAACCATCAGCTGAGCACAGAGCTCTGAGAAGGAAGGGCTTAGCCTAGCCCTGACAATCTGGCCAATGCCCCTGGCAGTGTCAGAAACCATGAATCAGACTGAGACAGAAGTACAGTTAAATCACACATGTTGAATAAATAAAAAAAAAAAAAAAAAAAAAAAAAAAAAAAAAAACCCAGAGTAAACGTAGTCAAAACATAGCCAGGGTTCAGGAACCGAAACAGATACACAAGCCAAAACATCAGGGAGCCAGAGATGAGCGTAGTAGAACAGCAAGCAGGATCTGGAGCCAGAAGGAATGTCAGCCAAGCAAGTCTTAAACAGGAACACAGTCGAGCATCTCTAGAGATGTGATCAAGGCAAAGGCAGAGATCATGTGGACTGGACGGCTTAACCACTTCAGCCCAAAGACCAGGATCGTTTTTTGTGATTCGGCACTGCGTTGCTTTAACTGACAATTGCACGGTCGTGCGACGTGGCTCCCAAACAAAATTGACGTCCTTTTTTTCCCCACAAATAGAGCTTTCTTTTGGTGGTATTTGATCACCTCCTGCGGTTTTTATTTTTTGTGCTATAAAACAAAAATAAGCGACAATTTTGGGAAAAAAAAAAAAAGCAATATTTTTTACTTTTTGCTATAATAAATATACTCAAAAAATATATAAAAAAAACTTTTTTTTATCAGTTTAGGCCGATATGTATTCTTCTACATATTTTTGGTAAAAAAAAAATAAAAAATCAATCACAATAAGCGTTTATTGATTGGTTTGCGCAAAAGTTATAGCGTCAACAAAATAGGGGATAGTTTTATGGAATTTTTATTAATATTTTATTTTTTTTTTTTACTAGTAATGGCGGCGATCTGCGATTTTTTTTTTTTTTTTTTTTTTATCCTGACTGCGACATTATGGCGGACAGATCGGACACTTTTGGTGCTGTGACAGACCTAGCCCGGAGAGAGACTTTTGGAGGGGACTGTATGCTAGCCTCTTGCCGATCGATCGGGGGCCCTTGCATTTGGGGGAACGGTGCCTCTTTGTGAGCTGTATGCCTGGGGACCCTTGAGGTGGTATTACTGTGGATTCGGGTCCTGGTCCCCCAGGACACACAGACTCTGGGGACACTGGATTTGCCATATTGGAATAGTGGCTGATTCATAATACTGGGACAGATACTGTTAGGAGATGCTAATGTAAATTCCAGCACCTGTCTGTTGTCTGCTAAAATGTGTATTGTAAATAAGTCTATAGTATGGGATCTAAGAGTCATTAGATCCCCATTGTTGTTTGTGTTAATTAACTCTGCTACTGTGTGAAGAAGAGTCTATGTTGATTGTGATAAGGTTGATTGGATTTTCTGAACTATAAGACGGCCAGTCTGGCCTAAAAGTCATGTCTGAGTCATCTAGGCTGTCTAAAGGAATTAGTTAATTAGCTCATGTTAATTAGGTTACAGCTGTATTGTTAGAGTAATATGAGCAGGAGGTCTGCTCCTCCACTTTTAGTGTATAAAAGCCTGTATTTTGCAATAAAGAGAGATTCCTGGTTGAACTTACATACAGCCTGCCTGGTGTTTGTTCTGAGCTATCACAACTGGACTAGAACGGCACAGAGCTGTAGTTCTAGTCCTGGAGCATCGGATGACCGAACAATCAGATGTTGTGATCTGCAGTCTGATTCTATAGCAGCAGAGGAGTGTCGGGAGAGTGGAACTGAGCGAGCAAGGGGCTCGTTACAGGTGCTATTTTGGGACCAGTCACATTTATACAGCGATCAGTGCGATTAAAAATGCACTGATTACTGTGTAAATGTGACTGGCAGTGAAGGGGTTAACCTCTAGGGGGCGCTGCAGGGGTTAAGTGTGTCCTAGGTAGTGATTCTAACTGTGGGGGGGCTGGGCTATGTGCGACACAACACTGATCACCGCTCCCGATCACAGGGAGCGGTGATCAGTGTCACTAGGCAGAACGGGGAAATGCTTGTTTACATCAGCATTTCCCCGTTCTTCCTCTCCGTGAGACAATCACGGGTATCCCCACGGACATTGAGTCCGCAGGACCTGCGATTACAGTCATGGAGCTCACGGCGGGTGCGCAAGCCCACAATGCCGCGTCTTAAAGGGCAATGTACAGGTACGTTAATATGCCTGTACATGCCCTTTTTGCCAACGTATAGACAGTTGGAAATATGAAAGCTATATAATATAGCATGCCAGCATGCCTGGAATTATTCTTTGCATAAACGACAAAAATAAGGAAAGAAAAGCACCATTACCTAAGTGTAATATTTATTAAACATTAAAAAAAAATTATATATATTTTAATTATGCACTTTCATGTAGGCATTGAAAAGCATATCAATAAGTCTCCAGCAGATGGCGACCTTCCAGGTGGTCAATAGTGAGCAAGGTCTTCGAAGTAGATGTGATGTAAAGGTGTAAAAGTGTATATCACCTACAGTTTGACAAAGGGGGCCAACTTCCGAAACGCATAACCACGCTCATTTACATCACATATGACCTCACCACAGCCATTTGGTTGACCTGCAACACTTCCTTGCTGCTGTCTGTTGGCTCTTCCTGGTTTTCCCCTGGTTAACTTCCTGGTTCCAACCAACTAGAAGGTTGCCACCTGCTGGAGACATATTGATATGCTTTTCAGTACCTTGTACATGCGTTCCTATGCGATTCACATGCGGTTCCTAGTAGGGTTGCCACCTCATCCCTTTAAAATCGAACACATCTGAATTACACAGGTTCTGTGGCTAATTAACCACTTGCCGACCGCCGCACGACTATATACGTCGACAGAGCGGCACGGGCAGGCAAAAGGACGTGTATGTACGTCCTTGCCTGCCCGCGGGTGGGGGGTCCGATCGGACCCCCCCCCGGTGCCTGCGGCGGTCGGCAAATCTCCCCCGGCGATCGGAGGTGAGGGGGAGGCCATCCATTCGTGGCCCCCCCCTCGCGATCGCTCTCAGCCAATGGGATCATTTCCCTGCCTCTGTATTGTACACAGAGGCAGAGGAAATGATGTCATCTCTCCTCGGCTCGGTATTTTCCGTTCCGGGCCGAGGAGAGAAGACTGCAATGTAAGTGCACAACACACACACACACACAGTAGAACATGCCAGGCACACTAAACACCCCGATCCCCCCCCCGATCGCCCCCCGATCCCCCCCCAATCACCCCCCCCCTGTCACAAACTGACACCAAGCAGGTTTTTTTTTTTTTTCTGATTACTGTATTGGTGTCAGTTTGTGACAGTTACAGTGTCAGGGCAGTGAGTGTTAGGCCCCCTGTAGGTCTAGGGTACCCCCCTAACAAAGTTTTAACCCCTTGATCACCCCCTGTCACCAGTGTCGCTAAGCGATCATTTTTCTGATCGCTGTATTAGTGTCGCTGGTGATGCTAGTTAGGGACGTAAATATTTAGGTTCGCCGTCAGAGTTTTATAGCGACAGGGACCCCCATATACTATCTAATAAATGTTTTAACCCCTTGATTGCCCCCTAGTTAACCCTTTCACCACTGATCACTGTATAACCGTTACGGGTGACGCTGGTTAGTTTGTTTATTTTTTATAATGTCAGGGCACCCGCCGTTTATTACCGAATAAAGATTTAGCCCCCTGATCGCCCGGCGGTGATATGCGTCGCCCCAGGCAGCGTCAGATAAGCGCCAGTACCGCTAACACCCACGCACGCAGCATACGCCTCCCTTAGTGGTATAGTATCTGTACAGATCAATATCTGATCCGATCAGATCTATACTAGCGTCCCCAGCAGTTTAGGGTTCCCAAAAACACAGTGTTAGCGGGATCAGCCCAGATACCTGCTAGCACCTGCGTTTTGCCCCTCCGCCCAGCTCGGCCCAGCCCACCCAAGTGCAGTATCGATCGATCACTGTCACTTACAAAACACTAAACGCATAACTGCAGCGTTCGCAGAGTCAGGCCTGATCCCTGCGATCGCTAACAGTTTTTTTTGTAGCGTTTTGGTGAACTGGCAAGCACCAGCCCCAGGCAGCGTCAGGTTAGTGCCAGTAGCGCTAACACCCACGCACGCACCGTACACCTCCCTTAGTGGTATAGTATCTGAACGCATCAATATCTGATCCGATCAGATCTATACTAGCGTCCCCAGCAGTTTAGGGTTCCCAAAAACGCAGTGTTAGCGGGATCAACCCAGATAACTGCTAGCAACTGCGTTTTACCCCTCCGCCCGGCCCAGCCCAGCCCAGCCCACCCAAGTGCAGTATCGATCGATCACTGTCACTTACAAAACACTAAACGCATAACTGCAGCGTTCGCAGAGTCAGGCCTGATCCCTGCGATCGCTAACAGTTTTTTTTGTAGCGTTTTGGTGAACTGGCAAGCACCAGCCCCAGGCAGCGTCAGGTTAGTGCCAGTAGCGCTAACACCCACGCACGCACTGTACACCTCCCTTAGTGGTATAGTATCTGAACTGATCAATATCTGATCCGATCAGATCTATACTGGCGTCCCCAGCAGTTTAGGGTTCCCAAAAACGCAGTGTTAGCGGGATCAGCCCAGATACCTGCTAGCACCTGCGTTTTGCCCCTCCGCCCGGCCCAGCCCAGCCCACCCAAGTGCAGTATCGATCGATCACTGTCACTTACAAAACACTAAATGCATAACTGCAGCGTTCGCAGAGTCAGGCCTGATCCCTGCGATCGTTAACAGTTTTTTTGGTAGCGTTTTGGTGAACTGGCAAGCGCCAGCGGCCTAGTACACCCCGGTCGTAGTCAAACCAGCACTGCAGTAACACTTGGTGACGTGGCGAGTCCCATAAGTGCAGTTCAAGCTGGTGAGGTGGCAAGCACAAATAGTGTCCCGCTGCCACCAAGAAGACAAACACAGGCCCGTCATGCCCATAGTGCCCTTCCTGGTGCATTCGCCAATCCTAATTGGGAACCCACCACTTCTGCAGCGCCCGTACTTCCCCCATTCACATCCCCAACCAAATGCAGTCGGCTGCATGAGAGGCATTTTTATGTCCTCCCGAGTACCCCTACCCAACGAACCCCCCAAAAAAGATGTTGTGTCTGCAGCAAGCGCGGATATAGGCGTGACACCCGCTATTATTGTCCCTCCTGTCCTGACAATCCTGGTCTTTGCATTGGTGAATGTTTTGAACGCTACCATTCACTAGCTGAGTATTAGTGTAGGGTACAGCATTCCACAGACTAGGCACACTTTCACAGGGTCTCCCAAGATGCCATCGCATTTTGAGAGACCCGAACCTGGAACCGGTTACAGTTATAAAAGTTACAGTTACAAAAAAAGTGTAAAAAAAAAAAAAAAAAAAAAAAAAAAAAAAAAAAACACAAACAAAAATATAAAATAAAAAATAATAGTTGTCGTTTTATTGTTCTCTCTCTCTTTATTCTCTCTCTATTGTTCTGCTCTTTTTTACTGTATTCTATTCTGCAATGTTTTATTGTTATTATGTTTTATCATGTTTGTTTTTCAGGTATGTAATTATTTATACTTTACCGTTTACTGTGCTTTATTGTTAACCATTTTTTTGTCTTCAGGTACAGCATTCACGACTTTGAGTGGTTATACCAGAATGATGCTTGCAGGTTTAGGTATCATCTTGGTATCATTCTTTTCAGCCAGCGGTCGGCTTTCATGTAGAAGCAATCCTAGCGGCTAATTAGCCTCTAGACTGCTTTTACAAGCAGTGGGAGAGAATGCCCCCCCCCCCCCCCACCGTCTTCCGTGTTTTTCTCTGGCTCTCCTGTCTCAACAGGGAACCTGAGAATGCAGCCGGTGATTCAGCCAGCTGACCATAGAGCTGATCAGAGACCAGAGTGGCTCCAAACATCTCTATGGCCTAAGAAACCGGAAGCTACGAGCATTTTATGACTTAGATTTCGCCGGATGTAAATAGCGCCATTGGGAAATTGGGAAAGCATTTTATCATACCTATCTTGGTGTGGTCAGATGCTTTGAGGGCAGAGGAGAAATCTAGGGTCTAATAGACCCCAATTTTTTCAAAAAAGAGTACCTGTCACTACCTATTGCTATCATAGGGGATATTTACATTCCCTGAGATAACAATAAAAATGATTAAAAAAAAAAAAAAATGAAAGGAACAGTTTTAAAATAAGATAAAAAAGCAAAAAAATAATAAAGAAAAAAAAAAAAAAAAAAAAAAGCCAAAAAGCTAAGGCGAACGCAAGCGTCGGTCTGGCATCAAATGTAAACAGCAATTGCACCATGCATGTGAGGTATCACCGCGACGGTCAGATCGAGGGCAGTAATTTTAGCAGTAGACCTCCTCTGTAAATCTAAAGTGGTAACCTGTAAAGGCTTTTAAAGGCTTTTAAAAATGTATTTATTTTGTTGTCACTGCACGTTTGTGCGCAATTGTAAAGCATGTCATGTTTGGTATCCATGTACTCGGCCTAAGATCATCTTTTTTATTTCATCAAACATTTGGGCAATATAGTGTGTTTTAGTGCATTAAAATGTAAAAAAGTGTGTTTTTTCCCCAAAAAATGCGTTTGAAAAATCGCTGCGCAAATACTGTGTGAAAAAAAAAAATTAAACACCCACCATTTTAATCTGTAGGGCATTTGCTTTAAAAAAATATATAATGTGTGGGGGTTCAAAGTAATTTTCTTGCAAAAAAAAATAATTTTTTCATGTAATCAAAAAGTGTCAGAAAGGGCTTTGTCTTCAAGTGGTTAGAAGAGTGGATGATGTGTGACATAAGCTTCTAAATGTTGTGCATAAAATTCCAGGACAGTTCAAACCCCCCCCAAATGACCCTATTTTGGAAAGTAGACACCCCAAGCTATTTGCTGAGAGGCATGTCGAGTCCATGGAATATTTTATATTGTGACACAAGTTGCGGGAAAGAGACAAATTATTATTTTTTTTTTTTTTTTTTGCACAAAGTTGTCACTAAATGATATATTGCTCAAACATGCAATGGGAATATGTGAAATTACACCCCAAAATACATTCTGTTGCTTCTCCTGAGTACGGGGATACCACATGTGTGAGACTTTTTGGGAGCCTAGCCACGTATGGGACCCCGAAAACCAAGCACCGCCTTCAGGCTTTCTAAGGGCGTAAATTTTTGATTTCACTCTTCACTGCCTATCACAGTCTCGGAGGCCATGGAATGCCCAGGTGGCACAAACCCCCCCCAAATGACCCCATTTTGGAAAGTAGACACCCCAAGCTATTTGCTGAGAGGTATAGTGAGTATTTTGCAGACCTCACTTTTTGTCACAAAGTTTTGAAAATTAAAAAAAGAAAAAAAAAATTTTTTTTTTTGTCTTTCTTCATTTTCAAAAACAAATGAGAGCTGCAAAATACTCACCATGCCTCTCAGCAAATAGCTTGGGGTGTCTACTTTCCAAAATGGGGTCATTTGGGGGGGGTTTGTGCCACCTGGGCATTCCATGGCCTCCGAAACTGTGATAGGCAGTGAAGAGTGAAATCAAAAATGTACACCCTTAGAAATCCTGAAGGCGGTGATTGGTTTTCGGGGTCCCGTACGCGGCTAGGCTCCTAAAAAGTCCCACACATGTGGTATCCCCGTACTCAAGAGAAGCAGCAGAATGTATTTTGGGGTGCAATTCCACATATGCCCATGACCTGTGTGAGCAATATATCATTTAGTGACAACTTTGTGCAAAAAAAAAAAAAAAAAAAAATAAATTGTCACTTTCCCGCAACTTGTGTCAAAATATAAAATATTCCATGGACTCAACATGCCTCTCAGCAAATAGCTTGGGGTGTCTACTTTCCAAAATGGGGTCATTTGGGGGGGGTTTGTGCCATCTGGGCATTTTATGGCCTTCAAAACTGTGATAGGTAGTGAGGAGTAAAATCAAAAATGTACGCCCTTAGAAATCCTGAAGGCAGTGATTGGTTTTCGGGGCCCCGTATGCGGCTAGGCTCCCAAAAAGTCCCACACATGTGGTATCCCCATACTCAGGAGAAGCAGCTAAATGTATTTTGGGGTGCAATTCCACATATGCCCATGGCCTGTGTGAGCAATATATCATTTAGTGACAACTTTTTGTAATTTTTTTTTTTTTTTTTTCATTATTCAATCACTTGGGACAAAAAAAATGAATATTCAATGGGCTCAACATGCCTCTCAGCAATTTCCTTGGGGTGTCTACTTTCCAAAATGGGGTCATTTGTGGGGGTTTTGTACTGCCCTGTCATTTTAGCACCTCAAGAAATGACATAGGCAGTCATAAATTAAAGACTGTGTAAATTCCAGAAAATGTACCCTAGTTTGTAGGCGCTATAACTTTTGCGCAAACCAATAAATATACACTTATTGACATTTTTTTTACCAAAGACATGTGGCCAAATACATTTTGGCCTAAATGTATGACTAAAATTGAGTTTATTGGATTTTTTTTAGAACAAAAAGTAGAAAATATCATTTTTTTTCAAAATTTTCGGTCTTTTTCCGTGTATAGCGCAAAAAATAAAAACGGCAGAGGTGATCAAATACCATCAAAAGAAAGCTCTATTTGTGGGAAGAAAAGGACGCAAATTTCGTTTGGTTACAGCATTGCATGACCGCGCAATTAGCAGTTAAAGCGACGCAGTGCCAAATTGTAAAAAGTGCTCTGGTCAGGAAGGGGGTAAATCCTTCCGGGGCTGAAGTGGTTAAGGTTGTAATTAAACACACTTAGTGCATTAAATTAGCCTCAGAACATGTGTAATTCAGATGTGTTCAGGTTTCAAGGGATGAGGTGGCAACCCTAGTTCCTAGTGTAAATGAGCTATAAACCCTCATTCACACACATCTTCTGCATTTGTTTTATTGAAACTGCACTGTTCTATTGATGTGTTTAACTACACAGAACCAGGCTAAATGGTCTCCAGACAAACATACTTTTTTTTAATGTAAATGCAGCTAAGCTGAATGCAACTAGATACTACTGAACATCTAGTGTGCATTCAGCCATAGAAAAGCATTACATGCTTTCAGATACATTTAGAAATGAGCTCAAAACACATCTAGATGCATGTAATTTGATGCTTACATTTGTTTGTACTTCCGAGATCAATTTCTGCATGAGACGAGTGTTAAAGCATCTACAAAATAGGGGATAGTTTTATGGCATTTTGATTTGATTTTTAGGAGAGCGAGAGCGAGAGCGAGAGAGAGATCTCTACTCCCCTGAAAGAACAGATCTTGGTTCTCGCTCTGTCACGAGCGATCGCGGTAGCCCTGCGGTCATCGCATTGGCTCCTAGTATGCGCCCCTAGTGGCCAAAAGGCAAAGCGACGAAAGGCAACGTGGTTTCACCCAGCTGTGCCATTCTGCCGAAGTAAAGCGGCTGGTCAGCAAGCGGTTAAAGTGAAACAATAAAAATGAAATATTCCTTTAAATATCGTGCCTGGGGGGGGGGGGGGGGTCCCCTTAGTCTGCCTGTATAGTAGCGCATTTTTCCCATATTTCTAACAGTACCGCAGCAAAATTACATTTCTAAAAAGTTATAAAATTAATTCCAAATTGATCGCGGCTGTAATGTATTGCCAGACCCCGGCAATATACATAAAAAAAAAATCATTGAGAGAGAAAAAAAAAAAAAAAAGGCATGGGTTCCCCCCTCAGTCCATTACCAGGCCCTTTCGGGTCTGGTATGTATATTAAGGGGAACTCCATGCCAAAATGAAAAAAAAAATTATATACAATATATATAAAATTGCATGGGGGTCCCCCCCAAAATCCATACCATGTACCCCTAGGGGCCCCCTTGTTAAGCACTCTCCCCATGTTGAGGGCATGAGCCTGGTACAGTTCAGGAGGGGGGGGGGGGTCACTCTTGTCCCCCCTTTTCCTGCGGCCTGCCAGGTTGCATGCTCCGATAAGGGTCTGGTATGGATTTTGGGGGGGGACCCCCATGCCATTTTTTTTTATTTTGGCATGGACATCCCATTTCAATCTATACCAGACCCAAAGGGCCTGCAGATTTTTTTCTAAATTCTGTCATAGGGCTTAACATCTTCGATACACTATACTATATACCCTGCACTGTATTATATATACACACACACACACACACACACACATACACACACACACACACACACACACACACACACTACGGACTGCACTGTATACTCTGCAGAAAAATTGGGCCTTACGTGTTGGTGGTGCCAGAACACGGTAACCCCTCACAGTTACCCTTGTTGGGTGCAGGAAAGGGCCCTGGGTGGTGGTGGTGCCCTAAACAAAAAATATTGTTGGAAGCTAGCATCATCATGATTGAGGAGGAATAGGATAGGCAGCATAGGCAGTCTTCAAGGGATCCCAGATCCATAGCAAATTCTATCCGTTACATCAGCATTAGGTGCTTGATAGGCTCACATTTATAAAAATAGATTCGCAGCTATCAGAGTCTGTGGACAGGCGCACTCTATGATCCGTTACAAACCCTCCAGCAGCACTGAATGTGCGTTCAGAAAGCACAATGGATGCAGGACAGGCCAGTAGCTCAATTGCATATTGAGCAAGTTCTGGCCAGTGGTCCATCCTCAAGATCCAGTAACCCAGTGGATGCTCTGTTGGAAACGTCTCCAAGTCTGCTCTTGCGCCTAGATATTCCTGCACCATATAATGCAGACGCTGGCGATGGTTGCTGGAACCTATCAGACCTTGGCGCTGAGGACTACCTTCTCCACCGCTCTTCCTCTGACCGAACGAAGCCTCAGAAACACGTTGTCCAGCACCAGGAAATGGTAACCTCCCAGGCTCTAGAACTTTTCTTCAAGGCTTTCTTAAGATTTTTCATCCTCTGCTCCTCTGCGAAGCCAGGATGAGTTCTGCAACCTTACCCTTGTAACGTGGATCAAGAAGAGTTGCCAGCCAGTAATGATTCCTCTCCTTCATACCACGAATCCTAGGGTCCTTTCGCAGGCTTTGCAGAATCAGGGAGGCCATGCAGCATAAGTTTGCAGTGGCATTCGATTCTGAGTCCTCTAGGTCACTAAGGAACACATTATCCGTAACTACATACAACTCCTTGGGTTTCTGGGGGCTGAAAACCATTCCTTGAAAATTGGTACGTGTTATCCTCGACATCCATGCTGACACAAGCCTCCTCCTCCTCTTCTTCCTGTGCGTTTGGCGGACCCACAGTAATGCTATCTGGATAAAGGGGGCCTTGAGAGGAAAGGAAGTTATCCTTTTCCTCCCGCTGTTCTGCCTCAAGTGCCCTGTCCCTGATACTGCAAAGCGTGTGCTCCAGCAGGAAGACTAGAGGGACAGTGTCACTGATGCATGCATTGTCACTGCTCACCATCCTTGTGGCCTCCTCAAATGGTGACAGGACAGTGCATGCATCCTTGATCAGTAGCCACTGGCGTAGCGAAAAGAAACCAAGGTCCCCTGACCCTGTCCTGGTGCCATACTCGCACAGGTACTCACTGATGTCCCTCTGCTGCATGTGCAGCCGTTGCAACATTGCCAACATTGAGTTCCACCTGGTGGGCATGTCACAAATGAGGCGGTTGGTGGGCAGGTTGCATTCCCTTTGAATGTCAGCCAGCTGAGCACTGGCATTGTATGACAGGCGGAAATTACCAGACTTTTCTAGCCTGCCTCAGGAGATCTTGTAAGCCTGGGTACCTGGTCAAGAAACGCCGCACCACCAAATTCAAAACGTGTGCCAAACATGGAACATGGGTCAATTGTCCCTGTCAGAGGGTGGAGAGAAGGTTGGTGCCATTGTCGCATGCAACCATTCCTGGCTGAAGCTGGCTTGGTGTCAGCCACTTCTGCATAGCTGGCAGAACCTCTGCCCCGGTGTAGCTCCTGTCCTATAGGCAGACCAACTCAAGCACCGCATGGCATCTTTTTGCCTGACTGCTTGCATAGCCCCTTGAGCACTTGGGGAGCACTGCTGGTTCAGAGGACATTTCTGCAGAGGGAGGAGGGAGGGGAGCATACAGATGTTGTGGCAGAATCAGCGCTAGCTTTTTGGAAGCGCGGTAGCGGAACAAGCTCCAACACTGAACCTTGTCCGGCATCCTTCCCAAGCTGCCAGCAGAGTTAACCAGTGCGCCATGAAGGAAAGGTAACGTTCCTACCCATGCCTGCTGGACCATGAGTCAGCAGTAATATAAACCTTACTGCTGACCGCCCTGTCCAATGAGGCCAAAACATTGCTTCCACATGGCGGTAGAGAGCCGGAATGGCCTTAGGTGAAAAGAAATGGCATTTTGGAACCTGCCACTGTGGTACAGCACATGCCACAAATTCACGAAAGAAGGCTGAGTCTACCAGCTGAAAAGGCAACAGTTGCAGTGCTAGCAATTTGGCCAAGCTAGCATTTAGACACTGAGCATATGGATGGCAGGGAGCGAATTTCTTTTTACGGTGAAGCAACTGGGGTAGGGAAATTTTGCCTGCTGAATTCAAGTGGTGGTGTACTGCTAGCAGATTGGCTGCAAGTACTTGTGACACCTATTGCTACACCTTCATTCCTCTCAGTGCAGGTTTTTTAGATCCCAGATGAGACGCAAGGAGAAGTCCGCCTTTTTTTATGATGTGGGTCGCCCAGGTGCTGCTGCCAACCGACTGCATGGCAGGTTGTCAAATGTCTGAAGGCAGACATGGATAGTCACAGGCAGGGATAGTCACAGAACAAGCCAAGATAGGAAAACAGAAACAGATGTAGAGCACACAGGAAGCCAAACAAACAATATTGCTCAGGCAAGGCAGGCTTGGACAGCACGGTGTTAGTGTATCCTGTAGAGGCTAGGGTGGAGCCATGCTGTGCCACGAGGGAAGATTGCTTAACTATGCAGGTGTGAGAGTGCAGGCCCTAAGGCTGATACACAGACCAGAGGTAAGCAGACAGACAGGGCATGAAGGTATTACTGCAGATTAATGACATAGACAAGGGGCCGGCGCAATAAGCCGCTTTGGCAGCTGCGTTGGAAGGAAAACTACTATGAGCCTGGGTGACAGAGGATGAGGACTGCTTGATTATCCACTCCACCAACTTTTCTGCATGTTGTGGCTCAATAACATGGCCATCAGCCAAAAAAAAAAAAAAAAAAAACCAGACAAGCGTGCCCCGCGGCCACCTGCAGAGGATGCACCATGTCCAAGGCTACCACTGTTAACTGTAGACACAGAGGCTGCTTGTCCTCTTTTAATGGCCTGTGAGTGTCTGCCTCTCCTTGGTTGCCTTCCAGACATGTTGGGGATTTTTTCTTTTCACAGCACATTACACTGTATTATATACTGTGTACACCGCCTGCACTGTATTAGAAACTGTACACTGGCTGCACTGTATTATATACTGTGTACACCGCCTGAAGTGTATTAGAAACTGTACACCACCGAATGCACTGTATATTTTGTCTGCATTCAGTGTAGCGAGATATATACACACAGTGGGGGCGGAAAGTATTCAGACCCCCTTAAATTTTTCACTCTTTGTTATATTGCAGCCATTTGCTAAAAATCACAGAATTGTTGACATTTTTGCAGATTTATTAAAAAAGAAAAACTAAAATATCACATGGTCCTAAGTATTCAGACCCTTTGCTGTGACACTCATATTTAACTCGGGTGCTGTCCATAGCTTCTGATCATCCTTGAGATGGTTCTACACCTTCATTTGAGTCCAGCTGTGTTTGATTATACTGATTGGACTTGATTAGGAAAGCCACATACCTGTCTATAAGACCTTACAGCTCGCAGTGCATGTCAGAGGAAATGAGAATCATGAGGTCTTAGGAACTGCCTGAAGAGCTCAGAGACAGAATTGTGGCAAGGCATAGATCTGGCTAAGGTTACAAAAAATTTCTGCTGCACTTAAGGTTCCCAAGAGCACAGTGGCCTCCATAATCCTTAAATGGAAGACGTTTGGGACGACCAGAACCCTTCCTAGAGCTGGTCGTCCGGCCAAACTGAGCTATCGGGAGAGAAGAGCCTTGGTAAGAGAAGTAAAGAAAAACCCAAAGATCACCGTGGCTGAGTTCCAGAGATGCAGTCGGGAGATGAGAGAAAGTTGTAGAAAGTCAACCATCACTGCAGCCCTCTACCAGTCGGGGCTTTATGGCAGAGTGGCCCGACGGAAGCCTCTCCTCAGTGAAAGACACATGAAAGCCTGCATGGAGTTTGCTAAACACCTGAAGGACTCCAAGATGGTGAGAAATAAGATTCTTTGGTCTTAGACCAAGATAGAACTCTTTGGCCTTAATTCTAAGTGGTATGTGTGGAGACAACCATGCACTGCTCATCACCTATCCAATACAGTCCCAACAGTGAAGCATGGTGGTGGCAGCAGCATTCTGTGGGGGTGTTTTTCAGCTGCAGGGACAGGAGGACCGGTTGCAATAGAAGGAAAGATCAATGTGGCCAAGTACAGGGAAATCCTGGATGATAACCTTCTCCAGAGTGCTCAGGACCTCAGACTGGGCTGAAGGTTTACCTTCCAACAAGACAATGACCCTAAGCACACAGCTAAAATAATGAAGGAGTGGCTTCACAACAACTTCGTGACTGTTCTTGAATGGCCCAGCAAGAGCCCTGACTTAAACCCAATTGAGCATCTCTGGAGAGACCTAAAAATGGCTGTCCATCAACTTTACCATTCAACCTGACAGAACTGGAGAGGATCTGCAAAGAGGAATGGCAGAGGATCATCAAATCCAGGTGTGAAAAACTTGTTGCATCTTTTCCAAAAAAACTCATGGCTGTATTAGATCAAAAGGGTGCTTCTACTAAATACTGAGCAAAGGGTCTGAATACTTAGGACCATGTGATATTTCAGTTTTTCTTTTTTTAATAAATCTGCAAAAATGTTAACAATTCTGTGTTTTTCTGTCAATATATGGGGTGCTGTGTGTACATTATTGAGGAAGAAAATGAACTTAAATGATTTTAGCAAATAGCTGCAATATAACAAAGAGTGAAAAATTTAAGGGGGTCTGAATACACGTGTG
This sequence comes from Aquarana catesbeiana, assembly GCF_042186555.1. Lineage (NCBI taxonomy): Eukaryota > Metazoa > Chordata > Amphibia > Anura > Ranidae > Aquarana > Aquarana catesbeiana. The sequence continues at coordinate 733,205,307 of NC_133324.1, forward strand.
TGTGTGTGTGTGTGTGTGTGTGTATAAAATTTTATAATATATATATATATATATATATAAAAAACCCAGCAGTGATTAAATACCATCAAAAGAAAGCTCTATTTATATGTTATATGTTAAGAATATGATAAAAAAATTGTTTGGGTAAAGTGTAGCATGACCGCACAATTGTCATTCAAAGTGCGGCAGCGCTGAAAGTTGAAATTTGTCAGGAAGGGGTTGTAAGTGCCCTGTAGGCAAGTGGTTAAACAGCATTGACATTGTACAGGTATGGTATAATAAGAGCTCTGCAATGTTATCATTGCCTCTCCCTTGTTTTTTTTTTTTTTTTTTCCACTCTTTTTATATGCAGTGTGCTGCACTGCTCTCCTGGCTTTGTCAGTCTGAGAGCGGCTGTGAATGGTGTTACAGAGTGCGGGGAGATGGGCAGCACAGGATGGGAACCGCCAGACGCCATGCAAAAAAAAATGATCTTGGCGGTCTGCAGAGGATAGGGCTTCTCTCCCTCTCTCTCTGCAGTCCTGCCAGGTAAAGGACTTACCTCAGGTTCTGACTGTCTCCTGTCTGCCTCTGGATGTTCTGTCCTGGCTCCCCTGCTATGCTGTGTACTTCTGTGGGTTTGACAGTCAGTCTTTTTTTTTTTCCTCAGACTCTGACTGTCTGCCTTTGGAAGTGCTGCCTGGGCTCACCTGTAGCTGCTACTGAAGTGAGTGGATGAAGGCGGATGGCTCTTAAGGAGACAGAGTACCTGTTTTTTGGTGAGAGGTCATATGCTTTTCTCCATATATATTGTGCAAATATGAGCTTGCCATACCTGTTAGTGGCACAGAAGATTAGCAAAGGTAGGAGGGGGCAACATGGGACATGGTTTTTAAAAGAGTGCTCAAGGAAATTATGCAAATTAAGGTGTTTTGCATTATTTTAGGAGCAGAAACCCTGACATGACAGGGACCTCATCAGAAGACCAATTTACAGTAAACAGGTTCTCTAAGCTTTATCCATACAAGATGGCTGATGTATGTTTATGCACTGCACTTCTAGGGGTGGATGCTGCCTTCTAGTGTCTGGTGCAGCACGTGTCTTTGCCTCTTTATAACTCGATTGCCTTCAGAGATCCTATGGATGAGGAAGTGGACTTGTTCACACCAGATGCAGTCCAGTGCGTTTTTACTCTGCATCAAGAACGCATGGACAGTGTTAAACTTTGATTCAAATTACTTAGGTCAACCAGTACAGCGCATTCTAGTGCAGTCAACAAAAGTAGAATGTTGCATTGTTTCTGTATGGAACACATCTGGAAAGTGGCAAAACGCATTGAGAATGCATCAAAAACACTCATGCAGAAACACATCTGGAACACAGAAATTGTGGTGATCTGGCCATCAGACTTGCACAGAATCTATACAGTGACAGATTTTGCCTGCCAACCAGCAATAGAGTTAACTTCTATATATAAACTTTAGAAATGGCATTACATTCAACACTGGAAACTGCAAGATTTGGCACAGTTTCTGGAATGCGTGGAACCTAGCAACTGACTTTTCGTTAATCCTTTTGATAGACCTAGTACAAGCGCTGGCACATTCAGTCACTAATATGAGAGCATTGTGGTCATGCCACTGGAGGGCAGGCGGAACGTCTACACAAGCCTTCGACGTTTCCTATAATGGGAGGTTATTGCTTGGCCAAACGCTGAACAACGCAATTAAGCGAATGACAGGAGGAAAAGTCTGGACTGTGGCCAGGAAGCCGCCATGCTTCACTCAAGCCCACTGAACTTCAGGGGGTGCAGGAGGCCAAATCTTATAGGACAGGCTGCAGATTTAATTGACCACAGTGGAGGTGTCTCAAAGTTACTTTTGACATGAAATCAAGTCCAGAGCAAGCTGCCAAGATGGCTGGAAAGTCTTTTTTGAAGGTGCGTCCAACCAGTCTCTTCCAGTTGGGGCCAAGGGGCCTGAGTGAGGTTGATGATTGTAGCCTCCTTCTGGAGGGTTTGGACGACAATCATCAAAGACCAGTGAGTCCAGAAGACAGGTGGGAGTACAATGGAGAATTCCAAAGCTGACCACTGAATCCATTTCATTCATGTCCAACAGATCTCAGAAGAGAAAAGATTTGCAAGATTTTTATACTGCTACAAGGCCATCATGCCAGTAATGCCAAAAACATAGAATGTCCTGGGGGCCTTTCTCCTCAGTTTTTCTAGTACCTAAGGCAGGAGACTTCTGGCCTGTTTCAATTTGAAGGAATCAAATGTGTTCATAAACACCAAGAGGTTCAAGATGGAGTCCATGCAGACAGTCACAGGGACAGTTCAGCAGGAGGACCAGTTGGTATCAATCGACTGGCCGACTCATGCTTCCATGTACCGATCAATGCCGAACACCAGAGGCATGTGAGATTTGCGGTGGCCAGATGTCCCTTCCAGTTCAGGTGTCCGCCTTTCACAGAATTGGCACAGCCCCAGGAATCTTTTTGAAGATCTTGTTGGCAGTGGTGGTACCTTGGGCCATGTGGCACATGAGGGCGTTTCAATTTGCCTTCTTTAGCCTATGAATCAGAAAATGTTTGTGCCTATACAAGTTCAACAAGAACTGGAATTTTGGACATCGCCACTGTGCTTCTTTTGGAGGCATGCCTCTCAGCCCAGGAGATAGGATGATTCTGAAGCCAGATGCCAGTCTCTGGGGCTGGGGAGTCCACAATCTGAAGAAACAAGTGCAAGGCCATTGGAGCGCGGTGAAGTGCAGACTCCCCAAGTATCTTCAATGGAAGGAAGCCTTTTTCTAGCATTGCAAGCCTTTCAGGATCTTCAAGGGGGCCCAGGTAAGGTTGACAAGACCATAGTAGCCTACATTGCCTGACAAGGGGACACCAAAAGTCTTTTCTTGTTACATCTTGCAAAGAAACTTTTTCCGTGAGGCAGAGAACACCTTAGTCAGTTAAGGTTGGTCTTCTTGCCAGGGAAGCAAATCCAATTATTGGTTCAGTTAGGCAGAATATTTTTTAAACAAGTGCCTCATACCAATATTGACCCTATGGCATTCCAACAGTACTTCTCAGGGAGACTTCACTGAACATGCAGCTTCTGATATTTGCAACAGGATACCAATGCAAAGACTCCGTCATACAAGATAGGTTCACGGTGCCATGGAATTTTCTGTTTGGTCTTTGTCTCTGGTCAAATGAAATCTTTTATGGCAAGGTCAGTAACAGCACCCCAATCCAATGAGACTCCTTTTAAATAGCCTGGCTATGGAATAGGCTACACTAGAGGAGCAGTGATTCTCATCTGAGGTTGTTCAGACCTTGGTGACCAGAAGATCATCCACGAACGCTACATAGGAGAGGATATGAAAGAAGTTTGTTTTGTCTGCTCAGAAAAAGCTTTCTCTCCTGTGTTCCCTGCTCTAGCCAATATCCTTGACATTTTACAGTCAGCGCTAGAGGTTGGTCTGGCATACAACTCCATTTAAGGTACAGATCTCTACTTTATTGGCAAGTTAAAGTCATAAAATATAATGAAATGTGAAAAGATAGAGTGTTATTTTTTTTTTTTTTTTTAAGAGTTGTGAGCCTAATTCTTGTGTGCTTGCTGAGGTTTACAGAAAGATATACTGGCGGAAACAGTGAGGTTGAGGTCTCATACAGGGCTAGAGGAGAGCAGAGGACCCAAATCTACCAGCGGTTCCTGCGGGGGGGGGGGGGGGTTGGGGGATGTTGGGCGGTAGCACTACATGTGGGGGCTTGTCCGGGATTCCTCTCATCCAAGTGCCAGTGAGTCAGTTAACAAGCCAGAAGGAGACATGTGGCCCCCTGGCAGCTGAGGGGTGCCAAGAACAAAATGGCTACCGGAACTATATGTGGTGCTTGATATACTTGGGGGAAACTGGTTTGAAGAGTAAGTAAGTGAGACAGACATTAGTAGCATTGGTTCTAGGCCACCAGGTTTTCATTCTTGATGTGAAGACAAATCCAGATACCTTTCACATTTCCTTACAGAAAAGAAGAAAGGGGTTACTGCCCTGTTGCAAGTGGGAAGTCGCCACATGACTGATTCAGTCGAGGCTCAGTTAATCCAACTAGGCAAGCCAAGGCCGAATCCAGAAAGTTCTGGGCGAGCCACACCTGACCCAGGGGTATCCACCTCCACTCCTGACATGACCTCGGGAAACTAATAGAGAGTCTCCTAAAGAATCCCACCACACCAACCAGCTACGGTTATCACAAGCTAAGGTTCTTTTCTGGTAAGTCTCCCACAACCTCGAGGAGGACGACTATGATACTTGGATCATCCAAGCCATTTAGGGGTGGGAAGTGGTCGACACTATCAAGAGGCAGAGAGGGAACGAGAGCCTATGAGCCACAGCTTCAGACGTAATTTGGAATCTGAAGCATGACAAGCCGGGGTGCACCGTTTTCGGAGTGCCTGGAGGCTCTTCGGGAGAGTCGAGAACTGTACCAAGCTGATCTACCTCTTCAAGCATAGTTATCAACGAGGAAATGTGAAGCTGTCGAACTATGTCAGGCAAAAAGACAAAATTCTTCACCAGGTGATAGTGAAAGACGGTTTATAAAAGAGACAGCTGTAGTAATTTTAAAGTGTCAGGATGCAAGCTCTAGCATTGCTGACAAGATTGGTGAGTATTCTGTGTTTTTAAAGTGTTTGTTACCGTAGCATTTCATATTCCTGATCTGTGTCTGCAGTGCCATGTACTTGTATGAAAAAGTATACTGTTCTCCTGGTATTGCTAATCCCTGGTGTTCCTGCCAGTCCCTCTGCTTTCCTATTAAAAACTGACTACACTAAGCAGGAGAACACACCATGGTCAGTTCTCTAGATATGCTGGGAACTAAGCCTACTCTCCTCCAATGATCAGACTTGTCTTGACAGCCCCCCCCCCTCTGCACAGCCATTTACTGGGAAGCTCAGAGTACTGTTGCTTTTCCAACCCCCAGCTCTTATGCAGCTGAGAACAGAGGGAATGTGATCACTTATAAAAAAGTGTGGGGGGGGGGGTAATTTATAATCTTTTTTTATATCTATACACAAGTGTTTTGCCTTCTGTTTCAATTTGAAACTGAATAGGCTGGTTTACAAGATGATTGTTTACAATCACTTTAAGTCTTATGTGGAAAATAATTGTGATTGAGTGGGGAAAAGGATGGTTTATGAGGTGTAAGGTGATATTTGAATTTTTGAGTTATGTTCCTTCCAGGTTACATTGGGGCAGTCCCACTAAGTATAAAAAAAAAAAAACTTTAAGGGTCCATTTACACCAAAACGTGGTACAGCAAACCCGCGTTTGTGCACGTTTCCCACACAGTGTTTAAAATGGGCTAGGTGTACAATCTGCTGTGGGTGTCAGTGTATTCCTAACGACACCCTAAATATGGGGTGAATGTAAACTGAACAGGAATGCGGTGTGTTTGTTCATAGTGTGAACTGAGGCTTAAACTGGGTATACACCGACTGCAAATCGGTCAGTTCAGCAGCCAACTAATTGACCTGTGTGTACAGCTCCTTGTATGACAGAAGCCAGGCTCACGACCAGCTTCTATCGAACAAGCATGCTGGAAAACCAATGGCGAGCATTGATTACTGTGTTTTGATGGGGGGCAGTCGCCCTGTCAGAACACAATATCTCCCCGGGGATATCGCTGTACTAACATTGGATTTGTTATGCTGGCCATACATGATGCAAATTTCTCCTGCCAAGCAATTGTCTGCTCCTTGCGGGGGGCGGGCAGGGGAAGCTGTCCCCATCGGGAGAAGACAGTGATTATCTCTAGGGGCTATAGCAGCCAGTAGTGACAATCATAATAGTGTCCGGCAGGCTGATTGTACCCAAGTTGATCATTCAATCAACTTAGAATATTCAGCCTGCCCATTAAGGGTTTGAATCTTGGCTGGAGCCTGCTGAACCGACCGACATTCGAACGGTGTATGGCTGGCCTAAGTACGGCGATCTGTAAGTTTTTTTTTTTTTTTTTTTTTAACATTCAGCTTGATGGGTTAAACGAAAAAGAAAACCACACACTTCCTGTGTGTACCCAACATCACAATATCTTCCATCAGTATAGCCTGCAGGCACAGGAATGATCCAACACAATGTGCCATTTCCTTTAACACTTTATATAAACAAGAAACACAATAGACAACAAGAAACATTTGCAAAGTACTTGACTCCACCGACTAGTTCTGTTAGCCTTGTCAGGAAATTGCCTTGGCTGTGCATCATGTTCTTATTTCATTACTGGATTTCCTGTATTAACTATAAAAAGTGTTAGCAACACTCTGACGGCCAATGCTGATCATACACAGAGTGTGCAGGGAGCATTTAGAACTGCAAGAAAAAAATTGACTGGTGGCTGCCCCCTTGTAGCAGTATGAATGTATCCTAAAGCTGGCCATAAGCTAATTAAAGTTCAGCAGGGACCAGCTAAATTCTGGTCAGTGTGTGGATCAGGGACGTGCGGTGAGGTCAGTGGCTGGTGAGGCACTGGCTAGTATCAGAGCCAGATACCCACAGACAGCCGATCTGCCCTATACGCTCACTACGCAAGCTGCATAGGGCCCCGCAAATTACTTGAGGCCCCGCCTCCCCCTCGTGTCATAGCGCGTCAATTAATGTTTACAACATCCAGTGGCGGAACTTTAGGGGGTCGCTGCAGTCGCATTTGCGACTGGGCTCTTCCGTTATACTGCTGTGCCCCCCCCCCCCCCAAGACCCAGCATCCCCCCCCCCCTGCACCTCTGGCTGGCAGTTTAGAGTGCAGTGGGGAGAGGTGAAAGGCAGCGATTGGCAGCTCTATGGTGCCTGTGTGGGCAGCGGGATCTCCCTGGGGCTTGTAGTACTCTCGAGTGTCAGTGTATACAGTGGAGAGGAGAAGGGAGGGGCCTCTGACCCTGGGCATGTATCAGTTTCACTTTCACTCTGTTTGAACACTGTTGCTGATGGCCGGGTCAGAGGCCCCTCCCCTCTGTATACATTCGGAGATAGAACTACTAGCCCCAGGGAGATCCCCCTGCCTGTGGACATCAGAGCTGCCGATCGCCGCCTCCCACCTCCACCAGCCAGGTACAGGGGAACCCTGGTGGAGGGGGGGGGGGGGGAGTCAGCTGTTTGGGGACCCTAATGTAAGATGGGGGGGGGCTTTCTGGGGACAGTAATGTAAGGACGGGGCCCTCTGGGGACACTGATGTAAGAGGGGGGCCTCTGAAGGAGGGAGGATTGTATTGGGAGCACTGAAGTGTCAGGTGTGACTGTGTGGCAATGGCAATGGTTTACACGGGTCAGGTAGAGGGCCCCTTAGCAGAATTTTGCTTAGGGCCCCAGGGAGGTCAGGATCAGCACTGCCCCCAGATTAAATACTCTGCGATCATTAGAGCGAGAGCAATAATTCTAGCACTAGCCCTCCTCTGTAACTCTTGTGGAGAGTCAGCCTGGAGAGGGTTAACAAAACAGGGCAAGTACTTCCCTTTCCGGCCTGCTTATTAGGCACCTAATCAGAAAGGAATGGGGGGTGTTGCTTTCAGAGGTGAAGAGAGCTTGATGCTGGAAGGACACCTGACTTGATCCTGCTGGGTGAGCTTGCCTGAATTGGGACTTTACTGTGTTATATGCTGTGGCTGGGACGCTGAGCATATTTTTCAAAGACTGTCTTATACTGCTAAGAAGAGTTTTTGTGTTTGAACTGCCTATGAAGACAAAGCCTGTCAATTTTCTGTTGCTTTTTGCTGAATAAAGCCTTTTACGGTGACTAAACTGTCTCCCAGCTTGCTGTACACCCCTCTTTTCCCTTACACTCTAAACATGTAACCTGTAAAAAAAATTTTTTAGCGGCGCCTATGGAGATTTTTAAGTACTGAAGTTTGACGCCATTCCACAAGTGTGCACAAGTTTAAAGCGTGACATGTTGGGCATCTATTTACTTAGCGTAACATCATCTTTCATAGAAAACAAAACAAAACAAAACAAATCGGGCTAACTTTAGTGTGTGTGTTTTTTTTTTTTTTTCCCTCTTCTCTAAGGCTGGACTCACACCTATGCAGTTTTAGTGCTTTTTGCATTTTGCAGATTTGCACTACAGTCCATCTATCATGGTTTCCTATGGAACACGTTCTGTAGTGCAAATCTGCAAAATGCAAAAAGCACTAATAATGCATAGGTGTGAATCCAGCCTAATACATGAATGTTTCTTTCCAAAAAACACGCGTTTGAAAAATTGCTGGGCAAATACTGTGTAACATAAAAAGTTGCAACGGCCGCCATTTTATTCCCTAGGGTGTCTGCTAAAATATAAAATAAATATCTCTATCTATATAATGTTTGGGAGTTCTGAGTAGTTTTTCTAGCAAAAAAAAAAAAAAAAAAAGTAAATTTTTACATTTAGGAGAGAAGTGTTAAAATTGGCCTGGGTGGCAAGGGGTTAAACCCCCTTAAAATTTTCACTTTGTTATATTGCAGCCATTTGCTAAAATCATTTAAGTTCATTTTTTCCTCATTAATGTACACACAGCACCCCATATTGAGAGAAAAACACAGAATTGTTGACATTTTTGCAGATTTATTAAAAAAGAAAAATGAAATATCACATGGTCCTAAGTATTCAGACCCTTTGCTGTGACACTCATATATTTAACTCAGGTGCTGTCCATTTCTTCTGATCATCCTTGAGATGGTTCTACACCTTCATTTGAGTCCAGCTGTGTATGATACTGATTGGGCTTGATTAGGAAAGCCACACACCTGTCTATATAAGACCTTACAGCTCACAGTGCATGTCAGAGCAAATGAGAATCATGAGGTCAAAGGAACTGCCTGAAGAGCTCAGAGACAGAATTGTGGCAAGGCACAGATCTGGCCAAGGATACAAAAAAATTTCTGCTGCACTTAAGGTTCCTAAGAGTGGCCTCCATAATCCTTAAATGGAAGACGTTTGGGATGACCAGAACCCTTCCTAGAGCTGGCCGTCTGGCCAAACTGAGCTATCGGGGGAGAAGAGCCTTGGTGAGAGAGGTAAAGAAGAACAAAAAAGATCACTGTGCCTGAGCTCCAGAGATGCAGTCGGGAGATGGGAGAAAGTTGTAGAAAGTCAACCATCACTGCAGCCCTCCACCAGTCGGGGCTTTATGGCAGAGTAGCCCGATGGAAGCCTCTCCTCAGTGAAAGACACATTGAAGCCTGCATGGAGTTTGCTAAAAAACACCTGAAGGACTCCAAGATGGTGAGAAATACGATTCTCTGGTCTGAGACCAAGATAGAACTTTTTGGCCTTAATTCTAAGCGGTATATGTGGAGAAAACCAGGCACTGCTCATCACCTGTCCAATACAGTCCCAACAGTGAAGCATGGTGGTGGCAGCATCATGCTGTGGGGGTGTTTTTCAGCTGCAGGGACAGGACAATTGGTTGCAATAGAGGGAAAGATGAATGCGGCCAAGTACAGGGATATCCTGTACGAAAACCTTCTCCAGAGTGCTCAGGACCTCAGACTGGGCCGAAGGTTTACCTTCCAACAAGACAATGACCCTAAGCACACAGATAAAATAATGAAGGAGTGGCTTCACAACAACTCCGTGACTGTTCTTGAATGGCCCAGCCAGAGCCCTGACTTAAACCCAATTGAGCATCTCTGGAGAGACCTAAAAATGGCTGTCCACCAACGTTTACCATCCAACCTGACAGAACTGGAGATGATCTGCAAGGAGGAATGGCAGAGGATCCCCAAATCCAGGTGTGAAAAACTTGTTGCATCTTCCCCAAAAGACTCATGGCTGTATTAGATCAAAAGGGTGCTTCTACTAAATACTAAGCAAAGGGTCTGAATACTTAGGCCCATTTCAGTTTTTCTTTTTTAATAAATCTGCAAAAATGTCAACAATTCTGTGTTTTCCTGTCAATATGGGGTGCTGTGTGTACATTAATGAGGAAAAAAATGAACTTAAATGATTTTAGCAAATGGCTGCAATATAACAAAGAGTGAAAAATTTAAGGGGGTCTGAATACTTTCCATCCCCACTGTGTGTGTGTGTGTGTGTGTGTATGTGTGTATGTGTGTGTGTATATATATATATATATATATATATATATATATATCTTTCATGACCTCACCTGTCTGCATGTCCCTGCTCTATAAAAGTAGATTGTTTGATTAGTTTGTCGAAGGGACGTGTCGAAAAACTTGGCTACTGCCGATTTTCCTTAGCTGGAATGGCGGTGCCTGCACCCGATGGATCGATCGGCCTTGGGGGTCCGACATTGCGGGCTCCCTGGACAGGTATGTGTCCTTATTAAAAGTCAGCAGCTACAAACACCACACGTATACGTGGACCTTCAGTGATTTTTTTTTTTTTTCAGCTTTCCATCTATTAAATCTTCTGCCCTGGTTTTAACTTTGAATAGTAAAACGTTTTTTTTCTGCCAGTAAATACCTTATACAGCCCACTTCCTCTTTCTTGTCTGGTCCTTAGCCTAGACTTATGACATCATGCACAGCTCTCTCTAACTCTCATGGGAGATTGCCAGGAAAGGGAGGGGGCATGAGTCATAAGAGGGTCAATGAGAGCTGAAGGGCTGCAGAGCTGAAGGTGTGTGTCTGTGTAAATCCAGGAACAGGCAGCAGCGTCAGCTGCCCACAGTTAAAATGGCTGCAGCCAGACTCGGTGGAGGGAGATTTCGGCAGCATTTTTGGCAAGTACAGAATCACAGTATATATAAAATATGCAAAGTAGTTGGAAAGAAGCTTCAGAATGGCAAAGATGTTTTCATTACAAATTATGTGAGCAGACTGCAGTTCCTCTTTAACTTATTGCGATACAGGAGTTTTTTTTTTACCCAGCCTACCAGAGACAGGAAGTGCATACATAATTAAATGTGTATATTGATGGCACAAGTATTCACAATTACAGACAGTAGAGAGCAGCAGATTGCTACATGTTGTATTTTTACCATAGGTACACTTATATAAGTTATAAGATATATTGCAGCTTGGTGGTTGCACTTGTTTTAATTTCTCATGCTCAGGACATCTTAAAACCCATGTCCAGGTAAATGTTAATCCTTCTCCCATCCTCCCCTCCAACCTCCCCTACGCATGTTGTACTACTTTATGAAGAAAGATACAGTATATTCACCTAAGTCTTCCTTCCAGATCCCCCACTGGGTCCTGGAGATCAAAATTCCAGTGTTGTAGATAGATACTGGCCTCTTCTGGATCCTGGGAGAACCCTGCCACTGCACAGCCAATTGGAAGTGTCCATGTCATTCAGGGAGTGATGTGTACACCCGAAGAAGGACCCCGCCTCTTGTAAGCAGAAGAAGAATGAAGAGTTAAAGTGGTTGTAAACCCTCTCCTATACCCAGTGACGTGAATAGCCTCAGATTTATACACAGAGATTAAAACAAATCTCCCTACATACTTTTTACATGTATATCTGCTGTCTTTCCCTTTCTTTTGATTTTAGAACGTGCACATCATGTTACAAATCTTTCTTCCTATTTCAGCAGTGGGAGGGGAGTCTGGGCATACACTGTGTGACAGCTGATTGGAGGAAAGGCACCACCCCCCCCCCACATAGGCAGGGGAACGAATAAACTTGTAGAACTGTGCTGTGAGTAGACAAGCTCTCTGTGTCTCTATCTCCAAGTTCCCAAACCGACACAAATTTCCAGCTGCTTTTATCTCCTGTGTCAGAGAGCTTGTCAGAAGTTATCATGCTGATAACAGAGGAACAGAACAGCAGAAAGACACAGGACTTAGGGCTTCGGAGAGAGATAAGAAAACACTACAGATATCTGCCCAGGTCAGATTTCATGAATGGGGTTTAGAACCCCGGTATACACTTGTAATAGATCTCTATAGAACGCCCTGTATACACTTGTAATAGATCTCTATAGAACGCCCAGTATACACTTGTAATAGATCTCTATAGAACGCCCAGTATACACTTGTAATAGATCTCTATAGAACGCCCAGTATACACTTGTAATAGATCTCTATAGAACGCCCAGTATACACTTGTAATAGATCTCTATAGAACGCCCAGTATACACTTGTAATAGATCTCTATAGAACGCCCAGTATACACTTGTAATAGATCTCTATAGAACGCCCTGTATACACTTGTAATAGATCTCTATAGAACGCCCTGTATACACTTGTAATAGATCTCTATAGAACGCCCTGTATACACTTGTAATAGATCTCTATAGAACGCCCTGTATACACTTGTAATAGATCTCTATAGAACGCCCAGTATACACTTGTAATAGATCTCTATAGAACGCCCAGTATACACTTGTAATAGATCTCTATAGAACGCCCAGTATACACTTGTAATAGATCTCTATAGAACGCCCAGTATACACTTGTAATAGATCTCTATAGAACGCCCAGTATACACTTGTAATAGATCTCTATAGAACGCCCAGTATACACTTGTAATAGATCTCTATTGAACGCCCTGTATACACTTGTAATAGATCTCTATAGAACGCCCAGTATACACTTGTAATAGATCTCTATAGAACGCCCAGTATACACTTGTAATAGATCTCTATAGAACGCCCAGTATACACTTGTAATAGATCTCTATAGAACGCCTAGTATACACTTGTAATAGATCTCTATATAACACCCTGTATACACTTGTAATAGATCTCTATATAACACCCAGTATACACTTGTAATAGATCTTTATATAACACCCAGTATACACTTGTAATAGATCTTTATATAACACCCAGTATACACTTGTAATATATCTTTATATAACACCCAGTATACACTTGTAATAGATCTCTATCGAACGCCCAGTATACACTTGTAATAGATCTCTATATAACACCCTGTATACACTTGTAATAGATCTCTATATAACACCCAGTATACACTTGTAATAGATCTTTATATAACACCCAGTATACACTTGTAATAGATCTTTATATAACACCCAGTATACACTTGTAATAGATCTTTATATAACACCCAGTATACACTTGTAATATATCTTTATATAACACCCAGTATACACTTGTAATAGATCTCTATCGAACGCCCTGTATACACTTGTAATAGATCTCTATATAACGCCCTGTATACACTTGTAATAGATCTCTATATAACACCCAGTATACACTTGTAATAGATCTTTATATAACACCCAGTATACACTTGTAATAGATCTTTATATAACACCCAGTATACACTTGTAATAGATCTCTATCGAACGCCCTGTATACACTTGTAATAGATCTCTATATAACACCTTGTATACACTTGTAATAGCTCTCTATATAACGTAATGTGTGTGGATTGGGTCGGATCTGTATGTAATGATCTCTATAGAATGTAATGTGTAGCTCGGTGGCGGTGTCCCCGGGTGTCAGGAAGGGGGAGCTCTCCTCACGGTGACATGGAGGGGAGGTGGGAGGAGACAAGGAGCGGACAGGAGGAGTGAAGGAGGATAGAAGGAGAGTTCCCGGGATTAGTGGGCGGCCTGTGTCCGGTGGAATGTGAGTTGTGTCCGGACTGTCCTCCTCTCCTGGATGGAGCTCCTCTCTCTTCTCCTATGACACGCTGAGCTCCCCGCTCTCCTCACTCCTCCAGCCCGGAGGGCGGACTATTCTTTCTCCTATTCCAGGCTCCTGAGCCGGGGAGAGACCATGGGGCTCCAGCCGCTGGAGTTCAGTGAATGTTACCTGGACAGCCCCTGGCTGCGGGAGAGAGTCCGGGCACACGAGGCCGAGCTGGACCGGACCAACAAGTTCATCAAGGACCTGGTGAAGGAAGGGAAGAACCTGATCGCCGCCACCAAGAGTAAGATCTCCTTTATTATTACACGGGGACATCCCATTACAGGACGGAGGGGGGCTTCTAATGGGGATAGAGTGTCACTGATCCATCACACTGGAATGGCTCACACTGGGGGGAGAATTACTGGAGAGTCCAAAATCTGGTGCAGCTCTGCATGGCAACCAATCAGCTTCTAGGGTTTTTTAATTAAATCTTAATTGATCAAGCTGAAATTAGAAGCTGATTGGCTACCATGCAGAGCTGCGCCAGATTTTGCACTCTCCAGTTTTAGTAAATTATCCCCCTGGAGCTTCCGTCATCAACCAAGGTTAAAAAAAAAAAAAAAAAAAAATTTTATATATATATATTATTTATTTTTTTTTTTTCTTTTTATTATTATTATTTATTATTATTATTATTTTTTATATTTCTATTTATTTTTTTAACTTTCACGACAGCAGTCAACTTGGGTACTGAGATTTATTACCGTAAGGGTAGATATAGATTTGTGCCTAAAATATACTGGTCTTCTGAAGAGCAATCCATGTTCAGATCACTTTTCAGAAGGGATTGACAGGTTATGCGGAGGCAATGTGACTCCTTCTTGCCATCTTGTTTTAATCACATTTTTGACAACACAAATGTGGGGAATTGGCAGTGCCTCCCTGTTTACTCAAATGGGTTGCAAACAGTAGGCTTGCTGCCCACCAGTCACTATATGTCAGGTTGTTTTTGCTGCAGACGCAAAGCATTGTGACATGTAAACACCATCATCCATCACCTAAGGTTGCTTTCGTATTGCTCCATTGCAAAAACGCATATGTGCTTTTGCCATGTTTCTGGTGCTCTTTCACCTGTGAAAAAAGGACATGTGACTCAAAATGCAACCACGGGTGCGTTTTTCAATAATTTAAATGGGAAGGTGTGTGGGGTTTTTTTTTTTTTTTTTTCCTGCACCAAAAATGCTGCATGCGGGACTTTTAAAAACACAGCTGACTGCTGTGAAGAGTTTGATAGGATTTAATGGTCATGTATTTTTCTTCTGCTTTTGGTATGACAGAAATGGAAGAAAAACTGATCATTGTGAAAGGGGCTGAATGCCTTGTACACACAATTAGAAATTCTGATGAAAAATATCGCTTTCACAGCAATTGTACGATAATCCGATCCTTAGCACACAGCATTCGAGAGCCGATCACGACCGTCCATGCAAAATTATCCAAAGGGACAAACCTGAAAAAAGATTGCGTTCGATTTTTTTGTTTAATCAGTACAGCATTTGTCTGAAAAAAAAAAAATCAGAGCAAGACCACGCATACTCCAACTAAAGAATACCTTACAATATAATACATCACTTCCGAAATTGTATGGAGACTAGCATGCAAAAGAAAACAGACGGTTATTCGTCCGATATTCTCATCATGTACAAGGCTTAAGGGGAGGCGGTAAAAATGCAACTCAACCGGGCAATTTTTTACTGCCTCCCAATAGCACGTCTAAACGAGCCCTTGCAGTCACTCATCGGTCAGCCATGCCATTGATCTTATTTGATGGCTTAGTCACATTGGACATCATGCGTTTTATCGCACTGTGTATGGACACAACATAGAGCCCCTTGTTTCTCTTTTTGGAGCTGTGCAGGTAAGGAGGCCCCAGGGTTGTACAGACTCACCAACAAGTCAAGTCTGGCAAGTAAAACTCCACTTTTTGTTTAGTTTTTGGATAGAGTGGAGAAGAAAACCTGTCAGTGTCACCATTAGGGAGACTCGCCCTCTCTATGTGAAAGTAAATCCTAAATGTTGGGTTGTCCCCAGAACAGAAATAGAGGGGCAATTTTCCAATGAGGACACTTGTCCTGGTGACAACCATGGACTCTGTCACTTTTAAAGGGATTTCCTCTCACTTCCTTGTTTTGCTCTGGACAGGAAAGGAAGGGAATTCTTCCAAATGGGACACAGAGGACAAAAAATCTAACGGGTCATAACAAAAAAAAGTTGTAATTTTGTTCTACTTTAACTTTATTTTCTGCTCTATCCAAAATGAGAACAGTGCTTTTTTAGATATACTTTAAAGTGGTTGTACACCCACATTTAGCTACAGGTAATCCTATATTAGTCTGAATTCACATTATGCATTTTTAGTGCTTTTTACATTTTGCAGATTTGCACTACAGTCCATTTACCATGGTTTCCTATGGAATATGTTCTGTAGTGCAAATCTGCAAAAAGCACTAAAAATGCATAGATGTGAATCCAGCCTTAAAGTGGATGTAAACCCAATGTCATCCTTTCTAAACTACTGCCATTATCTATAAGGATATACATGCCTCCTGCATGTATCTTTACCTGTCAAATGTCTCCCCTCTGTCTGTTATGAGACCCGAAAAACTGCAGATTCTGTGGGTGGGTCTGTTGTCTGGAGCTCGGTGGGTGGAGTCGTGATGTCAGTAGACTCCCCGCCCACCTCTACACTCCTTGTCAATATGCATTTTCTCCTGTGTATTTCTTACACTGAACTTCTGCTATGATCTCTAACATCCAGTGAAAAGACAGGAAAGTAACCACATGACTTCAGCATGCCAAATCATGCTGAGGTGTGGAACAGCCAATCCTTGCAGAGCTGCTGAAGAAACGAGTGGGAGGGAATTAATAAATAATGCATGTCTTAGGCTAGTGCATGAGATATGTAAATCACCTGTCACTCACAGCAAGGGGGAGGATTTGACAAAGTTTTTCTCAGTTTGTCAAGATTTATCTCACTGAACAATAAAAGAGGATTGTTCAGAGCTGGATTAACTCTGTGTGGCAAGACTGGGCTCAAATGATAGGAAATCTTATACTCTATATTATGACATAAAAAAAAAAAAAATATTTGGGTTTACATCCACTTTAAGGCTTACCTGTAGGTGCTTGAAATATCTCCTAAATCTCCACAGTTTAGGAGATATTTACAAAAAAAGCCGAGGTGCGATGTCTATGGCGCATGCGCACTTTAGAAAGGGCAGATCGTACCATTTCTAAAGGGGTCATGCCGTGACTGGCGACTCCTGGGTGGGAGTGACGTCACACGACTCCGGCCAGTCAGAGCCGGAGTTCACGGCCCCGGAAGGTAGAGGAGTGAAGATGGATGCTCGCTGCTAGCGGGGACATCGGTGACATCGCAGGCTTCGTCTTCAGGTAAGTGGCACATAATGGGCACTCCCCAGCTTTAGTAAATAAACCCCACTGTGACATTTCAATAAAGTTCTTTAAAAGAAAAGTAAACAGCACCATGCACTGGGATTGGCACATCAGCCACTGATGTGAATGTACCTTTGCCCTAGGTTCACATCTATCTGGCTGCAGTTGATGATTTTTTTTTTTTTCTGGCGCATAAACATTGAATGCCCAATTACTTGCATATAAGCCTTCAAAATGGGCACTTTTGATTTTTCACATTTGGGTCCCATAGACATCAATGGGGTTCGTTATTCGGTTCCAAACTTTAGACCCCATTCACACAGGGACGACTTGTCAGGCGACCTAGTCGCCTGACAAGTCGCCTCCCGTTCTGTACTATGGAGCTGTTCTAAGGGGAGCGACGCAAGTCGCTCCGACTTAGAAAAAGGTTCCTGTACGACTTCGGGGGCGACTTGGGGCGACTTGCATAGACTTCTATGCAGAAGTCGTTTTGCAAGTCGCCCGGGCATTCGTTTGCAGGTCGCCTCGCTGAGGCGACCTGCAAGTCGTGTTGCCCCTGTGTGAATGGGGTCTTAGCGATGTTCGAAAGTTCTGGTGCAAACTGAACAGGGCGTCGCCCGGCCCATCCCTATTCACAAAGTGACATTCCGTGAATCTTTCTTCACCGGAGCAGATTGTAATGCAGTATAGTATGTGTGTGACCTCCTAGGACCGGAGACAGATTGCCTTGCCTGTGTGTTGGGACCGCATTGGGTGCGGCTGAACGTCTACAGCCACTATATAAACTGTTCAGTGATAATAGTTCTACCTGCTGTATATCTTCTGGTATAAGAGGGTAAGACATATATGTGACCTTCTTCAATAGAGATATCTTTGTCTTCAGCGCAGTGACCTGTATACAGCGCTCCCACACCGCCCCAAAGATGCTGCTTGCAGGACTTTTTTAACGTCCCGCAAGTGCACTGCTGCAGTGTGAGAGCACTGGCGCTTTACAGGTGCTATCTTTAAAGCTAAAACGCCTGTAACGCGTCTCAGTGTAAAAAGGTCTAACAGACTCTTTAGTTCCTGGTTTCTGTGAGAGCCTGGTGCAGTTTCTATTCAGCAATTGGGGTGTGAATCTGACACTTAAATCACACCTCAACCAGACTGAAAAACGCACATGACCCTTTTTTAATTTGCACCGCAACCCGCCCTCATATATGTGAACCAGCTCTATGGAAAGCTGGTCTGGTTCACGTGGTATGCGAATTTGGTACAGTTAAAAGCGCATTTGATTTGCATATATATGAACTGAGTCTGAGACTCGGCTGATGACAGATCGGAGTAAGGGGTCTATCCCGACCCCCTTACCACGTAATCAGCTGTCAGCCATTGACAGCTGATCATGTGATGTAAACAGAGCCGGTTTTCGGCTATTTTTCCTCCTCACGCTGGTAGCCGATCGGCGTCTGCAAGAGAGACATCGGTCCCGATCAGAGAGTCAGCAGCGCCACTTATCAGTGCCCACAGTGTCACCTATAAATCACAAATCAGTGCGTCATCTACCAGTGCCGTCTTATCAGTGTTGCCTTATCTGTGCCAGCACTGAAAGCTGAAAATTGGTCTGGGCAGGAGGGGGGTTTAAGTGCCCAGTAAGCAAGTGGTTATAGTGACTGTCACCTGGAGGTCACTTGTTGCCAGCTGCTATGAGATAAGTATAGACCTATGTGAAGGGGTGGGGACAAATTATTTTTATGGGGGAATTAAAACGACTTTTGAAACTATATTGCTTCCTAAGGCTTATACAAGTTTTTAGTCATTTTAAAGTGGTTGTAAACCTCAGACATGAAATATGAACAAAGCATATCCCTCTATAGTACTTGTCTCAATTAAAGCGGAGGATCACACAAAAATGGAACCTCCCCTTTTCTGAACCCTCCCCCCCTCCGATGTCACATTTGGCACCTTTCAGGGGGGAGGGGGGTGCAGATACCTAATACAGGTATTTGCACCCACTTCGCGCCCCCCCCCCCTCGCTGTCTCCTGGGAAACACACAGGTCCCAGGAGATAGCGGGGACCAGTTAAGATGCGCAGCGCGACTCGCGCATGGCCAGTTGGGAACCGGGAAGTGAAGCCAGAACGCTTCACTTCCTGATTCCCTCACCGAGAATGGCGGCAGCAGCTGAGAGCCGAGCAATTGATCGGCTTCAGCTGCCGACATCGCTGAACTCCAAGACAGGTAAGTGTCCATTTATTAAAAGTCAGCAGCTGCAGTTTTTGTAGCTGCTGGCTTTTCATATTTTTTTTGTAGGTGGACTCCCTCTTTAAGAGCATTGTGTCATTTCTGCCTGCTGCTTTGTTCCTCTGCTATCAGCATGAATCACTTCTGACAAGTTTTCCTGACACCAAGAGAAAGATAGTGACAGGAGGGAGCTCCAGCTAATTGACAGCTTCAACTCTGTTCCTGTGTGCTGTGTGAGGGGCATCTCCCTTCCTTCCAATCGGCTCTGAGCTCTCCCCACTGAGCTCTGCAGAGTGTAACTTCAACTCTCCACCAACCCCCCCCCCCCCCCCCCCCTTTTTTTTTTTTTTTTCTCGACTCTCAGCCAAGCTTATAAATTCTGTACTTTTAACAGATTTATAGAAGAGAGGACTGCAGATAAACAGATAAAACTTACGTAGGTGGATTTTTCATTTCTGTGTATCATCACAGCCGATCACGTGGTAAACAGCCATGCCCAATGGCTGTTCACCCCTCTTGGTGGCGAGCGATGTCTCCGTGAACAGGGATCGCGCGCATTCCCTGTTTAAATGGAGGGCCGTTATATGACGCCCTCCCAAAAGGAGAGCCGCACCGCCTGGCCATCATATGACAGCCGGCGGGCGGCAAGCGGTTAATGTATATTTGTCAGTTAGTGGTACTAAACCCAGGACCCTGCATTCACTATATCTGGTCTCCCACAGTACACAGATCATGGAAATACAATTATTTTAGCCAATATAAGTTGCTAAATAACTTTTCTCATCAGCAGTATATACAGTGGGGCAAAAAAGTATTTAGTCAGCCACCAATTGTGCAAGTTCTCCCACTTAAAAAGATGAGAGAGGTCTGTAATTGTCATCATAGGTATACCTCAACTATGAGAGACAAAATGTGGAAACAAATCTAGACAATCACATTGTCTGATTTTTGAAAGAATTTATTTGCAAATTATGGTGGAAAATAAGTATTTGGTCACCTACAAACAAGCAAGATTTCTGGCTCTCACAGACCTGTATCTTCTTCTTTAAGAGGCTCCTCTGTCCTCCACTCATTACCTGTATTAATGGCACCTGTTTGAACTTGTTATACTATAAACTATAATTTGCAGCTTGCTATTGGGGCACTCCAAAGGCAGGAGGACCCCAGAAAAGGGCTGCTCTGTGCAAACGTTAAAGGGGTTGTAAAGTTAATTTTTATTTTTTTTTAAAATAACAAACATGTTATACTTACCTTCACTGTGCAGCTCGTTCTGCACAGAGTGGCCCCGAACCTGGTCTTCTGGGGTCCCTCGGCGGCTGTTTCAGCTCCTCCCCGCAAGCATTTACCACCTTAATGCGAGCTCCCTCGCACGGTGGTGAGTGCTTGCGGGCGCGCTCCCGTGATACAGCCGGCGGCTATAGCCGCTCGCTGTATCACTCGGCCCCGCCCCCCGGCGCGCCGCGTCATCGGATGTGATTGACAGCAGCGCGAGCCAATGGCTGCGCTGCTTTCAATCCATCCACTGCAGCCAATCAGTGACCAGGCTGAGCTGCAATGAAGATGACGAGGACGAGCAGCGAAGATTCGAGGCGTCAGGTAAGTAAAACGGGGGGCCTGGGGGCGGCGGTACTGTCAAAAGTTTTTTCACCTTAATGCATAGAATGCATTAAGGTGAAAAAATTTTTACCTTTACAACCCCTTTAACATTTTTTTTTTTTTTTGAAGGAAGATATTGGGGGTTATTTACGAAAGGCAAATCCGCTTTCCACTACAAGTGCAAAATGTCCTTGAAAGTGCAGTTTCTGTAAATCTGAGGGGAAGCTTTGCTGATTTTATTATCCAATCATGTGCAAGCTAAAATGCTGTTATTTTCCTTGCATGTCCCCCTCGGATCTACAGCGACTGAACTTCTAAGTGCAATTTCAAGTGCACTTTGCACTTGTAGTTTGCACTTGTAGTGCAAAGTAGGTTTGCCTTTAGTAAATAACCCCCATTGTTTTTGTGTGGCCAGCATAAGTGACAGCAGGCACAGGTAGCTTTTATCAATCCACCTGCCTATGACAAGGGAGTCTGTCATACGTAGTATATATTACACTTCTGTCTAAAAATTGACAAAACTGTCTACATTTTTTTCTTTCTTTAAATAAAAAATTTGCTGATATTTACCAGATTCAACCTCTAATAGTATATACAGTATATCTCTTCTGTCTGTTATTTATATTTAATACTCCATATAGATATTTAAGAAGAAATTGCCTTTTATTTTAAACTTTACATATTAAATTATACACCACACCTTTTTAAGGTTATTATCCGATTAATGGAAACAATCGGCCAACTAATCGTTAGTTGCAGCCCTACTACGGTTGTCCCCCGCCGCCTCTACACCGAGAACTGAGCTATCAAAGACTGCTGATCACTTAGGCCCCGCTCACATCTGAATGTAGCAGGAACTCGCGTTCCCACACTTTTTATTTATTTATTTATTTATTTATTTTTTTTTGTGTGTTTAGTAATACTTTAACCCCTTCATCTCCACCCCCCCCCCACCATGTGACTGGACCTTAACCCATTCACCCCTTGACCACTGTGTATGGCATGTATATTTAATGTGTTTAGTGCACTATTGAATTATTTGTCATGATTTAATTCAGAAAGTAAGGAAAGCAGTTTTGTTCACATATTCTGGTCTTTTATCCTCTTGCGTAGTTTTTTTAAAAAAAGCGGTGGTTAAATATCGCCAAAAGAAAACTCTGCCTCAAAAAAAAAAGATATAATCTGAATTTGGGTGTAGTGTTGCATGGTAGAGTCATTGTCCATCACAGCACTGGTAATGATGGGGTGTAGCATGCTGGTACTGGGGTGGTTAAGGATAAGAACACTTGAGTGGGGAAGGTCAATTATTCCTCCTTACACAGCTGTAGACATCAAACGCCCAATGAGTGAAATCCATTTGTAGAACAGCATGAATCATTTAGAAAAGTAATGTTCTGTATAAGGAACCATGCTGTGCACAAATAGTTAGATTTGCTTGACCATATTTTTGTAAATGTTTAACCTAAATGTGTCTGATTTACAGGTGTCTTATTATTTTGTTTTATGGTTTATAGGAAGTGCCTGATAATCTTTTATTGAAACATAGATTGCAAATGCCGGTAAACTGTCACTTACCAACCTATTAACAGAATGACACTACAAACCTTAAAGCTGAACTCCAGGCACAAAAGCTTTCATTTAAAGCTCATCTCCAGCTGAAGTGTAAAAAGTATGTCTAAACGAACTATTACTTTTACTACTAGATGTGTGTGTGGTGTGCACAGCCTCCACTACATACAGTATACAGCACTGTGCTCTGGCAGTGGGATGGGCACTTCCCTTCCTGCTGCCAGAACAAAATTGAGTTGGCCGAGAGCTGCCATTAACAGGGAGCTTTTTGTTCTATGAATGAATACAAAGCTTCCTCTGAATGGCTGAGGCAGAGAGGCATGCAAATGATGTTACAATCTCTGACTCTGAATACAAAGCTTTCTCTGATTGGCTGAGTCAGAGATTGTAACATCATTCTCATGCCTTTCTGCCTCAGCCATTCAGAGGAAGCTTTGTATTCATTCATAGAACACAGGGCTTACTCTGAATGGCTGAGCAGTGCTCAGCAAGACTCAATTGTGTAACCAGTTTTTTTATTTTTTACTTAAAATTTACATTACATTAAGGGCTCGTGTATGCTACAGCTTCTAAACTTGAGTTTAGTGTGTGTGTGTGTGTGTGTGTGTGTGTGTGTGTGTGTACACCTAGGCTTTTACAAGAGTTTAGAAGCTGCTGCGGTTAGGGGAGATTCATCTTCCCCCTCTCATGAACACAGAAGAATTGCGTTCAGGTTAGGAATGTTTTGACCACTGGCCATTTGCATTTTGTGTCTTCCCACGGCCAGCGAACAACCTGGTCTGTGTGTACATGAGCCCTAACAGCAGTTGCACAAATATTGTGCAAAATAAAAGATATCAACTGCTACCATTTCATTCTACAGGGCCTCTGATTTCAGAGAAACCAAAAAAAACACCCTTGGTTCTAAAGCCTTAAGGTTTTTTTCTCTGCATTCTCTGCATTAAGATAAACACCTGTGTCCAAGATCCCTCAGCTCCTCCTTTTTATACATAAAGCATTTGTTATCCTAAAAAAATGGATCCTGTCTCTCCCCCCCCCCCTCCCAAGTTATACAGCACACTGCTTGTGCTGTGTAACTTGGCCCCCATATCACCTATATAAAAAAAAAAAAAAAAAAATCCTGTCTGATCCTGCCAGTTTCTACCCTCCCCTCTGTAAACTGACCATGGTTCATCATGGCTGCTGAGCCCTGACACCGTGGTCAGTTTATCTGCCACCATCAGCCACTGTGTCTCCTCTGTGCTCCCTTATTCTAGGCTTTCCTATAGGTAAAACTCACAATGGAGGGATATACAACCACTTTAACTGAAGATGGTATCTGCACGTTTCAGATACTTCCCCATCCAGTGGATTTGGCGTTGTCCCGCTGAGATCCTCTTGTGCCCAGCCACAGCTCTGTCCTTCGCCGGCATGTTCTCTCTAACGTCATCGAGAGGCCCGCTGGGTCTTCTGGGTGGGCCTCTCGATGATGCGCTAATAGGCCCAGACGTACATATCCCGGGAGGCACAGTGGGCAGTGTGAGTGTCATTCGCCTAAGGTGAGTGACGGGCATGGGAAGGCGGGGCAGACTTTAAAAAAAAAAAAAAAAAAAAAGTAAACAAAAGAAGAAAAAAACAATGCCCTATTCCTGCAGCGGGGTGGAGAGGTGGCACCGTCCTCTGGAGACCGAAGGTTCGCTTAATAAATTGTTTAATAAATGAAGACTTGCACTCACATGTAGTTAAAAGCAATGTGCATATAGGAAAAACACTTGGCCAGCACGTAACCTTCACTTCCTGGAATGCGATGACATTAGCAAAAAGCTCCGCCCTTCTACTTACCTGAGCCCAATGTCTATCCAGCAATGTACAGAAGAGCAGCTGCTCTCTCCCTCCTTCCAGGGCATATTGGCTCCTGCTAGTGTCAGCCAAATCCTAATAATGAGGGGGCAGGGCAAAACCTTGCTGTCTGTCTCTATGGACACAGACATTTTGGGCTCAGGAGCGAGCTGGTACAAGTACTCCCAGGAGTTCTGGCAGAGGAGAATTGGGGCTGCTCTGTTCAAAACCATTGCACAGGGAAGTATACAATCTTAGTGGAGCTCTTTCTTACTGCTTGAGACCATCTCTGGAATATATTGCCAGAAAAAAACTGTGATGAGGTATGAATTGCCATCCAGAGGTATCAGTGAAGAGTTAATTATTCAGTTTAGTGTCTCTCTAAAGCCATCCCAGATCTTTTAATTAATAATAGGAACATGTTCAGTTTCTGCATTGAAAACACATGGCAAATAGGTTATATGTTTTTCAATGGCATAGTTCACACCAGTACTTGCAGTTCCAGGAAAAAAAAAACATGCTGCATTTTTCCTGCACTAGACTGTACTGGAATGCTGTAAAACGCATCAAAAACACACTTGTCCTTATTTAGGCCCCTTTCACACTGGGACGGTGGGGGCGTCGGCGGTACAACAGCGCTATTTTTAGCGCTGCTGTACCGTCGTTCTTGTAGCTGTATTCGGCCGATAGCGGTGCGGTTTTAACCTCCGCTGGCAGCTGAAAAAGGGTTAAAATCCCTCGTACAGCGCGGCTATAGCCGCGGTATTGCCGCGGTATAGCCGCGCTGTCCCATTGATTTCAATGGGCAGGAGCGGTTTAGGAGCGGTGAATACACCGCTCCTTCACCGCTCCAAAAAAGCGGTTTGCAGGACTTTTTTCACCGCCCTGCCTGCGCAGCTCTTCAGTGTGAAAGCCCTCGGGCTTTCACACTGAACAAACAGCGGAGGCTGTTTAGGGGCGGTTTGCAGGCGGTATTTTTAGCGCAATACCGCCTGCAAACCGCCCCAGTGTGAAAGGGGTCTTAAGGTTAAGAAAAAAGAGGGGGCGGGAAGCACTGGACTGCATCAAAAACGTGCCTGCAGAAAAGCCTCTAGAATGCATCCGGACTGCGTTTCTATGGTGTGAACTGGCCCTTAGCGTTTCCTGTTCGCCATTGCAAACTGGCCAACTTGTCTGTCTCCTCATTTGGAGACTAATCCTGGGTTCTTTGTGCCATAAACATTTGATTGCAGTCTGTAGTCTATATCATGGATGGGAATAGTTAGTACATATTATAATTTAGATAGGAGCATGTCACCTTAACCCTGCCAGGAGATAGTTTATCTAGACAAGTTTTTCAAATATTAATGGACAATTGGAATGGCTTGCATTTTGAGAGGTAGATATGTGAAGTGGGAAGACCTCCATATGACCAGTGTCATTAGTATAGAGTGCAGATATGCTATCATAGTGTGCGGTGGATCCTCTTTGTCACTGGAGAGGATTGCAGACAGAACAAAATGCAGTACTGGATTGTTTCAAAACTAGTGTCGCTGTATATAGTCTCTTTATTGTATAATTTGTCATGTGTAACAGTTGGAAGGTTAAAGTGCAACTCAACCCTCCTATCCAGTTCAGCCAAGGACACAGCCTCTATTTGATCTGCAACTGCCATGATGCTGCACATGTGATCAGTTATGACACCAACCATTGGATGGTTTGACAGGAATGTCCTCTTCGGGTAGCCGGCTTCCAGGACCCGATGGCTGGCCTGTTTCGTTCAGTCAGATTTAGCATTGCCAAATCTGTACAGTGAGCTGCACGTGTGCATCTCTCTGTACGAGGGTGGTCAGGTAGGTAACATGCAGGAAAGGCAAAGCATTCAAATTTCTGCCTGTTCACTTTTTTTTTTTTTTTTTTTTTAATTTAATATCAGGCCTAAAGTTTCACTTTAAAGAACAAAACAAATGAAAATGGGGAAAAAAAAGTTTAAATATAAATAGAAAAGAACATATTTAAATAGAAAAAATCACCCGTTGTTGGAAGGAGGTCTCCCCACTACCCTGGCCATCCTTTTTTCCACAAAGAATATTAGACCTCTGAAAAGCCTAACCTACTCCAAAGTGGTTGTAAAGGCCCAAGGTTTTTTTTTTTTTTTTTTTTATTACCTTAATGTATTCTATGCATTAAGATAAAAAAACCTTCTGTGTGTAGCAGCCTCCCCAGCAACCCCTAATTATTTATTTACCTGAGCCCCATCTCTCTCCAGCAATGTCCACGAATGTCCACGCTGCCGGGTCACTCCTCCCCCTTCTTTTTTTTAAGTAAAAAAAAAAAAAATTTGTTTTACACTTGGCGAACCCAGGCAGCTGAAGAAAAATTTGACACTCTCTTTTATTGGACTTTTATAAGCTTTATCTTCCGGAAGAAAAATATCCCACTCTTCACAAACACAGCTTAGTTGTGTCATCTGTTTTCGGCAGCACAAATTGGAAGCAAAATATCTGATGAGCACCTTGAGAATTTATTAGGAATTGTTACTACATCCACCTGTTTATCAAAGACCGTGTCAAATATTGCACGGATTGTTTATTATAAAAAATGTTACAAAAAATAAAGCTTTGTTACTCGGGTACATAATCTATGTCAGTGATCCTTACCGTTTTGATCTGCCCGACTTTTAGACGAATTTTGCACTGCGGCCGCCCGAGCGTTAGCGGTAAAGCACCTCATTTGATTTGATATGCACTGATGGGCTGCACTGATGGGCTGCACTGGTGGGCACAGATGAGGCGGAGGCTGCTCTCCTTGATCGGGACCAATGTCCCTCTGACAGCCGCTGGTGATCGGCTTTTTTCTCCTCTCGCTATTAGTGCGAGGAGAAAAAATAGCCAATTACCGACTCTGTTTACATCACATCACATGGCTGACAGCTAATCACGTGGTAAGGGGTCGTGATCCTAGACTCGCTGATCACAGAGCGCATCGCGCACGCCCTGCAGGGGGCGCGCAGGCCTCTCGAGCATGGGAGGATGTCTGTTGACATTGTCTCGGCAAAGTTGGTCCGCGCTGTAGCCGCCATTCGGCTATAGCACAGATTTGAAGGAGTTGCAAAGGCAGAAGGTTTTTTTATCTTAATGCATTCTATGCATTAGGATAAAAAACCTTCTGTGTGTAGAAGCACCCCTTATTACCTACCTGAGCTCCTTCTCTCTCGAGCGTTGTCCATGATCCCCCTCAGCCATCCAGGACACTCCTCTTAA
The DNA here is from genome assembly GCF_042186555.1 of Aquarana catesbeiana. Taxonomy (NCBI): domain Eukaryota; kingdom Metazoa; phylum Chordata; class Amphibia; order Anura; family Ranidae; genus Aquarana; species Aquarana catesbeiana. The sequence continues at coordinate 733,232,735 of NC_133324.1, forward strand.
TTGGCTGAGACAGAGCAGCGGCGCCATTGACTCCTGTGGCTGTTAATCAAAGACAGTCAGCCAATCGGGAGAGGGGGGTGGGGCCAGGTCGGGGCTCCGTGTCTGAATGGATAGACGGAGCTCTGACTCTGCTTGGGTGACAACCTGTAGCAGGCTGCTGGCTGAGGGGCCATCAAAGGAGGGAGGGACTAGGAGCAGCAAAGAGGGAGCAGAGAAGAGGAGGATCTGGGCTGCTCTGTGTAAAAGCAACTGCAGAGGAGGTAGGTATAAAAAAAAAAAAAAAACTAGCCTTCATATTCACTTTAATCCTGTATACAAAATGTAAATCGGCAGTTTTAGAGAAGCATTACTAGCCGTTGACCTCTTTTGTAAACTAAAATTCTGCTTTGCTTCCACTGAGGCTCTTGCTGATTGCTAAGGCTGTATACAAAAAATATAAACCATCTGCCATTGTTATGAAGAATGGTCTGAGTTTTTCTGTATTTATAGAAGAGATACACCAGATTCTGGTAAGCTTTAGTGTTTAATCCCAGTGAATCCACAAATGGTTCCTAATTGTACAGACAAGAACTGTCTTGCCAAGGAGGCAGACCTCTTCTCTGTCACACATTAAAACACAAAAGATACTCTAGAATTCACATGTAAACTTTCAAAACACGACTACACTAGTTGTGATATTAACAAGTAAACCGTGTTAGGTGGCGGAGAACGTTAAGGGGAAGTGGGATTCAATTAAGCAATAAAAACCTGAAACTTGTGAATTTTAAATATGTGTTTATCAGGTCACTTCTCCTTTCATAGAGACTCGTTTGCACACATTTTCTAAATAACGTTGCCTGAAGTCTTTCTGTATGTACTTCGTACTCCAGTGATGTCATTTATGTAATACATCATGTGCTAAGCAAGAAAGGAAGGATCAACCTATGCTGCATGATGTATACATATATTTCCTGAGTATGCAAAGACTATGGGACACTTTCCAAAGAGATAATATTATTAGAAGCTTGCTATACTCGCATTCACAATTAATTGTGCCCCATAATTGGTGTCAGTGTAAGGATTAGTTCTCTGTTTTTGTCTGTGGAGGGAATCGTGTTCCGTCATTGGTATCGGTGGGAGGAATAGTTTTCCATCATTAAGATCAGTGGTAAGAATAACGTTCCACCATTGGGTGTCAGTGGGAGGAATTGTGCTTCATCATTGATGTTAGTGAGAGAATTCGTGCTGGTTAAATGAAAGCAAATGGCTGCAGTTTGGAGACCACTGACTTGCAGTAATTCGAGGGGTGGCAAGGGTCCCTCTTCTAAAGGACATCTCCCCCTCCCCCCACCCTTTTTTTCTTTTTTTTTTTTTTAAGTCTTATTTTAAAGCATTTCAATACATAACCAAAAAGGGAGGGGCTCAAGAATGTACATCAAGGCTTAGTTGAAGGCATAGTCTCCGCATTCAGGACATGAGAAACATGTCTATATGACAATATTGCCACAAACAAAAATGTGAAGAACAAAAAGTTCATGTGTACAAACATCCAGGTTTGTAATGGTTGGACCACTGGGCACAGGATCATTCTCTAAGAATTCTTGGTCAAACCATCTTGTATTGCCAATTTTATGGCTGGAATATGCTTCAAGGGGAAAAGGGCAAGAGTTAAGGGGGTAGCAGGGTGGATTGGAGTGGTGGAGGTAGGTTATTATCCCTGTGGGCAATGAAACACCACTATGGGGAAAAGGGCATTGGGTGGTTTTGGCTATTTTAAGATGGGAGGGAGGGGGAAGAATAGGGCTGGGAGGCTCCAAGTGGGGCCTTTAGGCTATAGTTGGACTAAGCATCACGTTTTCAAGCATTTTTGATAGTAGTGTTTTTTTTTTTTGTTTTTTTTTTGCAACAGAATTGCATCTTTTTGTTGCTTGTGTCAGGCGTTTTTCAACTAATAGGTGTGGAGTGCTGTTGAAAATGTGCAACAAAATGCATGGGGAAAAAAAGTCAAAAGCTCATGTTTTGCTTTTCCATTGTCTATGTGGACATACTTTTCAGGCAGAATTTGAGAATTTATCCCCGGGAATTTTTTTGAGCAATAGGCGTTCAGCTACTAGTGACAGGACACTCAGATGTGAACAAGGACTATTGGGCCCCTGATGATGCACTTTTGGTGAGGAAACGTTGGGTGGAGCTAGGAACGTGTGATGCAGATCGTTGGCGGTGATGTGGCGGCCATCTTACTGGTTTGATAGCTGGACGTATCATTCTTTATAACATTTTATTTCTCCGTGGTGGTTAAGCCTATTCAGGAAAACAAAGCGACACAAATCATTTTATCCTTGTGCTTAAGGGAATTTGCAAAGCCCTCCATGTGTTTAACGTCGTGAGTGGGTGAGGTGTTTGTAATGGGCAGAAATACAGGCAAGGGTGGCATTGACCAGTTGGATGGTAACTGATCTTTTGTAAGTCTTTCAATGGAAAGTTATCAGTCAGTAATGCAATAGAAAGAAGGGTCTGTGTAATTTGTAAAGTCAGTGAATTTCTGCATAATGGTTCAAACCAGGTCGAGTTGTAAGTGGAATCCCCCTTAATGTACGTTTTTTACTTTCATGTTGGCTTTATCTATGATTGTCATATTCCAGTACAGTGCATCTCAAGTGATTACGCAGTTCCTGGGTTGCTTGTGGGCTGAGATAATGCAGTTTGGCTTAGTTGTGTTTTTAAGCTTCTGATAAAGGCAAAACAAACCAGTCTTCTCCCTCCTGTGATAGCACAACCATTAAGCTATATGTAGTAAGGACTTCTTATAGCAAAGTACACATTCTTAAGGGGAATCAATAGATATCTAATGGTCAAAGATATTTTATATTATATTTTTTGAATGGAATGTAAAAGGTGCGCTTGTAAGTGTTTTATGCAAACTCCCTGCCTTGCAGTGCTGTATAGTGCCTACCTCTTTATTCCTCATCACAATCAGGCTTGTTTAAAAGCAATTCACGCCATGAGTCTTGTCTTGTCTCAACAGTTGATTCAAACAGCCCGTGTAACTGCACTGAGTCCCTGGGAGCACCCCCTAGTGACCAACTGATAGATTTCTATATCTCGTACAACAACAAAAGTTTGATGGACCTTGTAAAAATTTGAAAGTTGTATCAAATTTATATGAAGGTAAACCATGTAGTATGAACTTCAAAATATGTGCTCACTGAAATGCAATGTGTGGCAACGTGTTAGCCAGTTTACCAATCCGGATCTATCCTTTCCTGGTCTGACTTAAGCAAAGAAATTTCTGATTGCTTGCCATACTGCATGCATTAGGCCTCATGCACACGGGATTTTAAAATAACGTTATGAAAACGCCAGTATCTTTGCAGTGATTTTTTTTTTTTTTTTTTTTTTTTTTTAACTTTTTTCAGCTTTTTTCAACGTTTTTGCAATAAGCGTTTTTCCGCATTAGTGTTTTTTAGCATGACTTTTCTTTGTATCATGTCAGTTAGAAAAGCTGTTGGGTGAAAAGACACAATTTCAGAAGAAAAAAGCTGGCCATGCATGTATTGAAATTCACTACATGGGTGACTGTTGGCAAAAGCCAGAAGGAACTGGGTGGAAAATTGTTGGCAGAATAGTGCCTGCATCCAAGCAGATGCCCGCAGCGAATGATTTGTCCATCTGTGCTCTGTAGTGTGGATGGAGGAATGTGTTAGATTTCTTTCATCCAGCCCATTGTTAACAATGGAAATTTTATGCATGCATTAATTTCTGCAGTATCAAATTGAAATTGCTTTTATGATATCATGTAAACTGGATTTCTAAGGCTCTACATTAGAAGTACCTGGCTTAAATATTAATTGTGTTCATCATTACTGAATCTGGAGTTCACTTTGACATTTTTCTTTGACAAACGCTTTAAGTTATTGTCAAGTTCCTTCCAGGATATATATTCTCTTGTTCAATATTTTTATTGAAGTTTATAGGAAGAACAGAAAAAAGGGAGGGAGTGAACAGTGTCAACCGTACAATAGGACATAGGGAACAGGGTCATATGTATGGGTACAAATGGCAAAACAATAATAAACCTATGTAGACCATGTAATCCATTTCAATGGTTGAGTTCAAGGTTAGGAGGATCGCCTGACACCCTCGTACACCCCATCTGGGAACCAGCTGCATTGTGAGGGGGAGACTGTTCAGCTAACCTTTTTAATCTATTGTTCAAACCTTTTATTAGGAAAAGGGAAACAGTATATGATGTAGGGACTGAGGGGGAGAACACTCCTCAGGAGCAGAGATAGTGCATGAAGTATAGATCAAACCATGGAAACAGTAGGGACGCAGCCCAAGTTGTGGAGATAGTGGTAGCAGCAATAGTACAGTGTATTGAAAACCGGTGAGTGATGTAACATATAGCCCATATAAAGTGAGTGGGTGGTTGAGGCATAGATCTGAAACCAGCAGTGGGCTGCTTTCACAATCTAGTTACAGCAAGTGTTGGGAATGAGATGGAGGGGGAAGGGGTCAGGTTGAGTACGGGAAACTAGGGGTATCGGACCAGGTCCACAGATATGTGGCTGCTCAATGGTTCATTCACTCAATGAGGTGAAGGAACCATTGAGAAACGGCGAAGAAGAAGAGCTAAAGAGGGGAGGACAAAGCAGGAAGAAGCAGAGGAGAGGAGTCACCAGGGGGTGAAGAGATGGAAGAGATGGGGGGGGGGGGTTCCCGATGTCTGTATATACTTAGGAAAGAAGTGACCTAAGGGTGGAGTAGAGGGCTATCAAAATCGAGGGGGAGAAAATGATCTACCCAGGGTTGCCTACGTATTTTTAAATTTAGTGAACTCATTGAGGAGTACAGCCTTGATTTTAGCGTGGATCATCGCTCTAGTGATTCTATGCTTAGTTTCCAAAGTGTTTAGGTGGGGGTTTTTCCAGGCCTTTGCGATCGTTTGCTTTGCAGCTATGGTGAACTGCAGAAGTCATTTGAATTGGGTGCGAGTCAGGTCTAGAGGTTTTGTAATAATTAGGGCAATAGAGGGGTAGAGGTCAAGGGTGCTGTTCACTAGTAGAAATAATGTGGAAGATTTCAGTTCAAAATGTTTGGGCTATGGGGCAGCTCCACCAAATGTGGAGGTGTGCCTCATTCAGTACAACCCCGAAAGCAATTAAAGGAGTAGGATGATATCCGGGCAGGGACTAAGTACCAGTGCATTAATACCTTTATAGTTAGTTACCAAGGCTACTACATTTTGGGAAGCAGATTTGGTGGCTAGCCAAATGTCAGACCTAGGATATGTATTCTCTCGCACATACAGTTTTTTTTTTTTTTAGTTATATGCATTCCTTTAATTTTCATTTAATATAAAACCGTGGTTTTCAAACTGGCCCAGGGGCAGGAACTGGCCAAGATTCGAACAGTCTATAGCCAGCCTTAGGGCCAGTTCACACTATGGTGTTGTGGTGACCTGAATTCCTACTTACAAACAAACTGATGTTGCTGCACAGAAATGCACTTGCATGCAGTGTGCTGCCAAATAATGGTGCCTCATTTTTAATCCTTTTTTTTTTTTTTTTTTTTTTTGTCAGCACGCTTTAGGCCTCATGTATATCTTTTTTTCAGCTGCCCCTGAACTCATCCAATGTTGGCTTTATGTGTACGTGTCGTTTAATGTTGTTTTTAGGCAGTTGCATTTAAAGGCTTTTCTTTGAAGGCAAAAAAATGGGTCCAGATGCGCCTAAAGGCGGTAGCGGCGTTTAGGCGCGTTTTCATTTAGAAGTGTTTTTAAAGGTGCCCTATTTTATTTGAGGGTCTAATGATGTCATCTTAAATAAACGCTCCTAGACACGAACGCGACTAAACGCAGCATGCAAACGAGGCTAAACGCTGTCAAGAAAAAAACGTTCAGAAGAGGTTGGATGAGTGTCCCGTGTACATTAGGCCTTACCACATGCATGTCTGTTGAGGTGCACTGGGGTACCATATAAAGTGAGTGGTACTGCACCACACCACTGCATTTAACGCGCATTGCAGTAAAGCGCACAAAAACGCATGCGTTACTACTAGGGATGCACTGATATCAGTTTTTTAGGACCGAGTACTGATACTGTTTCTCAAGTACTCGCCGATACCCATTACCGATACCTATTTTCAGGTTCACATATATGTAATTTGGATGTGTTTTGAACTGCATCCGATTCGCATGACATGTGAACCAAAAGGCTTTTCTTTGGAGCCATTTACATGTGTGCAGGCTGGCCGCAGTGCCATTTCAAAAAGAGTCCGGAACAATTTTCAGCCTGGTTTGGGTGTGATTTCCAATGTCATACAATTCACACCTGAATCACTGAATGAAGTTGCACTGGACTGGGCTTGAAATCGCACTGCAAACCGGCCCTGCACATACAGTCATGGCCAAAAATATTGGCTCCCCTGCATTTGTCAGATAATTAGGGTTGCACCGATACTAGTATCGGTATCAATGCAACTGCACCGATACCTGAAACCGATAATTTCAGGTTTGGTTCTTTAAGCTGTCAGTGTGTCTCTCCAGTGTTAAAGAAGTCCGGTAATTGGCCAGCAATGTTTATTTACAACATTGCTCAGCCCTGAAACACTAAAATAAAAAAACCTTGTTTCTTTTTGTATATTTCTTTTTCTTCATCTGCAGATCAAAGGGATTAACAAATGTTCCTCTGTTTTAACCCCTTAACCTTCTTTTTTTTTTTTTTTTTTTTTTTTTTTTTTTTAAACAATTAAAACTTTTTTTTGTTTTGCTTTGTTGGTGAATACTTTTACACATATATATTTACACATTTTACATTGAAAAAGCGCTAAATTAAAAAAAAAAAATCAATTTATTTCATTTTGTAAATAACTTTTCAATGCTTTGTACCATTGCTGACAGCTGAAGTTAAAACAAAACAGTTGTGGTAGGTATCGGTAATTATTATCAGCGAGTACTAAAAAAAAAAAAAAAATATCGGTACGTGTACTCATTATAAAAACAAATGGTATCGGTGCATCCCTACAGATAATGCACCACTTCGCCCAGAAAATTGTTGCAATTACAAATGTTTAGGCATTCTCATGTTTATTTCTTTTCTTTTGTATATGTCACAAAGTGGAGAAACAAAAAGCCAAATCTGACACATTCCACGCAAAACTCCAAACATAGACTGGACTGAATTATTGGCACCCTCAATTTAATATTCGGTAGCACACCACTTGGAAAAAAATAACTGAAATCAATTGCTTCCTGTAACCATCAATGAGTCTTGCACCTCTCTACTGGAATTTTGGACTACTCTTTCGCCAACTGCTCCAGATCTCTGATTGGAAGGGTTACTTTTCCCAACTGCTGTTTTGCGATATATCCACAGGTGCTCTTTGGGATTTAGATCTGTACTCTCCAGCGCCATGTCTTAAACCATTTCTGTGTGTTTTTTTTTTTTTTTTTTTTACCGTGTGCTTTGGGCCGTTGTCCTGCTGTAAGACCCATGACCTCTGATGGAGACCCAACTTTCTGACACTGGACCCTACATTGCAGCCCAGAATTCTTTGGTAGTCTTCAGATTTGGAGACCCAAAGATTCCTGGAGATTGTCCATGTGTTTACACAATTTTTGTTCTCAAATCCTCAGACATTTCTTTGCTGCTTTCTCTTCTCCGTGCTTTGTGGCACACAGACACAACAGAAAGGTTGAGACAATTTTTCACCATTTAAACTGGTTGCTAGTGTGATTTCTGGATTGTCCTTTTTAATTGATACATGTGAGTTTAATTACAGGAGCATCACAAACTTGGAATTTGAGAAGGTGCCAATTTTGTCCAGTCCATTTTTTGGAGTTGTGGGTGGAATGTGGCAGATTTGGCCTCTTGTTTCTCCACTTTTTTGTGTCCTACCAATACAAACAGAAGAATTAAATATAAGAATGCCTAAACATTTGTAATTGAAAAATTTTCTTGGTGAAGTGGTGCATTATCTGACAGAAATGCAGGGGTGCCAATATTTTTGGCCATGACTGTATGTGAACCCAGGCTTGTATAGTGACTTGAAGGTATCGGTTTTAGTATGTGAGCATTTGCACGAGTACTTGCTTAGTGTTGGCACCCCTATTGGTATCAGTGCAAGGCTAGTTACTACAACATGATTTGCCATCACTAGGTGTGAACAAGTCCTTAAAGCTGTGTTCTGCAAAAAATGCGGCGCCGGCATTGTAACTGGGCGCCCGGCTGTTGCATCACAGCCGGGCACCCACAACACATGCGTGAGCTGCGCGCTGTGACTGTCCCAGATGATTGCTGAGAGGGCGGGGGAGAGGATCTCTTTCCGATGCCGCGGTGCGCCAGGAGGAAGTGGGAGCTGGGACCCTCTAAAAAGAGGGTATCCGCTCACCCCCCCAAAAAAATGATATGCCAAATGCGGCATGTCAGAGGGTCAAAAATTAAAAGAAAGATCTTGCGAGCCACAAACGGACCAGTGCCTAAAGAATAAAAATGATGATAATAAAAACCAGCTGCAAACGCAGATCACGTTTCATAACTGTGCAGTGGTGAAATAAATAAATGCGTTGCGCTAGAAAAAATATTATAATAAATATGTATCCAAAGTGTATAATTCAAATATATCTGTAAGTGATAAATAAATACCAATAAATATTAAACAATTCATAAGTGACAATCCGTGATGGAAAACTAATAAAGTGCAGCGTGCATAGTAAATAACGCTGGAACCAAAGTGCATACATAAACTGTAAAAGTGCACAATATTTCCAAAAAAAAATAGATAAATGAAAGTTCATATGTGATGGATGTAACATATCAAAAATATAAGTGTCCATCAGTGGTGTCATCCAGCATGCTCATCCAAAGTGTGTAACTGCAAAACCATGCTTCGGTGCACTCCAGTGACCCCCCAAAAGCTTATGCGCTCACCTCAGAGCGTGTAACACAGTAGCTAAACTATGTTCAAACACGCTTTGGAGCCACCCCTGGGCTCTATAATGAAGTGCAGGTGCCAATCTCCAGCTGGTTCAGTCAGTATCGTTCCAAACCATAATAAAGAAAAAACTCCATAGTGTGAAAACGCAAGGATTTATTTAAAAAAAGAACACATTCCCCACAATGGGGTACTCACATTGCACAGGTGCGTGAGTGCACCATTCTATTCCAGGCTTTTCAAATGTAAAAAGGCCGCCAATATGGTGTGTAGTAGGGTATGCTGGTCTGATGAAGACACGTGATCCCTGTGTCGAACACGCGTATGGGAGGGGCCTGGACGGAGCTGACAGCATGGAGGCATTGAGGAGACGAGCATACCATACTACACACCATATCGGCGGTCTTTTTACATTTGAAAGCCTGGAATAGAATGGTGCACTCACGCACCTGTGCAATGTGAATACCCCATTGTGGGGAATGTTTTTTTTTTTTTTTTAAATAAATCCTTGCGTTATTACACTATGGAGTTTTTTTCTTATTTATGGTTTGGAACGATACTGACTGAACCAGCTGGAGATCGGCACCTGCACTTCATTGTAGAGCCCAGGGGTGGCTCCAAAGCATGTTAAGACACAGTTTAGCTACTGTGTCACACGCTCTGAGGCGAGCGCATAAGCTTTTGGGGGGTCACTGGAGTGCACCGAAGCATGGTTTTGCAGTTACACAATTTGGATGAGCATGCTGGATGACACCACTGATGGACACTGTGTTATATTTTTTTATTTATATTTTTGATATTTTACATCCATCACATATGAACTTTCATTTATCAATTTTTTTTTTTTTGGAAATATTGTGCACTTTTACAGTTTATGTATGCACTTTGGTTCCAGCGTTATTTACTATGCACGCTGCACTTTATTAATTAGTTTTCCATCACGGATTGTCACTTATGAATTATTGTTTAATATTTATTGGTATTTATCACTTATAGATATATTTGAATTATACACTTTGGATACATATTTATTATAATAATTTTTCTAGCGCAACGCATTTATTTATGTCAGAAGGTCACCTCCCTTAAAGCCGAAGTTCCATTTTTGGGTAGAACTCCGCTTTTAAGTACCAAATCTGTTCAGCTTAAAAAATAGCACATGCTAAAATACAAAACAACAAAACTTCGATGACCAAAAAATTGTAACTAGATGACGGGTTGAAAAATTTTACAGCTCATCCCTGTAGGGCTTGTTCACACAATGTGTGGTGACCACCTTTTTCCACACAGACCAACACAGGTCACTGCAAGGTTACATAGACAACCGTTGTATTTGTCTCATTCGCACCACGGGGCGGACGGGTGTGAAATGGGAAGGTCTGGTCTTCCACCTGGAATACAGTGCTGTAAAGTGTATGTAGCTTGAGGCTACATACAGTTTATACAGCACACCCAGCTGCCATAGATGTCAGTGAGGGAAATGGAGCGTTTGGGCCAGCTTGGCCCGAACAAACTAAACTTGGAGGAAGTAAACCCTGATGGGTTTTACTTCCTCCTCCTTCCCCCCCCCCCTGCAAAAAAAAAGCATAATGGGCTAGTACGCATCGCATATTAGCCCATTATGTTGCACTTGCCTGCAAACAATGTCTGCACTGGTGGCCGCATCCATATTCACCCCTCTTCCTTCCGTGGCTGTGGACTCTGGCTCTGTGACTGGCCGGGTTACTTTACATGTGCCCGGGAACCGCTGGTCACGGCATGGGCCCTTTTAGAAACTGCACGATCGTAGCCTTTCTTCAATGATGTCGGCACAAGCGTAATAATATGGTAAATATCTCTTAAACCGTGCATGTTTAGGAGATAATTACAGTACCTACAGGTAAGCCTTATTATGGGCTTACCCGTAGGTAAAAGTGGTGTAATTAGGTTTACAACCACTTTTAAACTAAAGCTGGAGATGAACTTTAAGGCTGGGTTCACACTGGTACTACACGACTGTTATGACTGTCATCCTACTTTGCCCTGCGACATGGGTCCTACATCAGTCCTACTTCCATCTGACTTGAATGAACAAGATAAGATTTTGCTCCGACTTTGAGATGGTCTGACTTGTCCACTGACCAATCAAAACCATTCCAGTGTGAGATAATTTCCTTTTTACTGCTGCTGTAATCACCATGTCGGATGTCACAAGGCCGATGGCTAGGACATGGCTCCGACTTCAATGATATTCAGTGGGCTGAAGTTGGACCAAAGTTGTACCAAAGTAGTGCAAGGGAGCATTTTTGACTTGTGTCGGATCAGTTAAGATGGCTCTCGTAGGGAAACATTGATTTTCACACGTCATGAGCTCCCAAAGTCGGAGTGTTTGTCGTACAAGTGTGAACCCAGCCTAAGGAGCAGTTGGGCATTTTTTTTTTTTCCAACTGCCCCTGAACTCTCCTCTATTTTTATCATACATGTACACGGGGTCGTTTACAGTTGTTTCTAGGCAGTTGAGTTTAGAAGCATTTTTTGGAACGCAAAAAATGCATTCAGAAGCTGAGTTTACAGGCAATTCAAGCTCCAAACGTGGTAACTTGTGTTTAGCTGTGTTTCGTTTACAAGCATTTTTCATTTTTGGCTATTTGAAGGAAAAAAATACTTCTAAACGAGGCAAAACGGATCTTTTAAATGTCGGTTACTATCTGTTAAGTTAAATCGTTCAGGAAAGGTTGTAAAAACGTCCCAGGTACATGAAGCCTAAGATGTACTTTACTATTTTTTTTTTTAATGCATGTAGTATTTTTTGCAATCCTTCATCCTCATAGGGGCCAAACAGACAGCTTGTCTACATTCTTCTGGAATATTGATAAGAAGATGCTTTTCTTGCCCACTCTTGTCTTGTCTTACTGTGTATTTTTCCTGTGTACGTCGCTTTATTTTCCTGACAGTAGTTGGAGTTCTAGCACCGTTTTAGTAATCAATCTATCCTTCCCCAAACTTGTGTACACGGGGTTATTATTGTACCTGTTGGTTTTGTTTTATCAGTGGTGTCATGTAATGCAGATATTTTTGTTTGTCTTGGCTCTGAACATAGAGTTTCAACACGAGCCACTTTGTAACCACTTACGAATTATAACATTGGTTCAATAGATGGGATACTGTATCCCATAAGGATACTGTATGACAGCCCTCAAATTTTCTGCTTGCATTTTGTGATTGGAAAATGAGGACTGGCGAGGAGCTGGGGGGGGGTCCGCGGCCGGGTTAATCGGGAGCCGTTCTCTCAGCGATCGCTAGGGGAAAGAGCATGGAGGAAGAGGAAATACCCGGGATCACAAAGCATGGAGAGCCCACTGTAACAGCTTACATTACAATTGCCTCCGCTCTGCTTGCCATCACACACAGCCCTGCCTCCTCCTAACCCTGCGCCTGTGATGGACAGAACACGGGTCCAGTGCTGGAAGGCGTTCTGTCTATCACAGGCATGGGGTCAGCAGCAGGCGGGGCCATATATGCCGGCGAGCGGCAAATGTAAGCTGTTCTGACATGCTATCCTGCTCTGTGATCCCGCAGCTCTCCTCTTCCTCCAGTTATGATCGGGCCGCCCTCTCTCTTCCTCTGCCCAGGTGAGGCTGTGCTGAGGGGCACTGATAAAGTTGTTGTTAATAATTTATTTTTGTAACTTAATTCTGCATAAAACATTTAAGTGTCATTTCATGAGTTTATGAGAGCGTGTTTTTAGGGGCGAGGTTGGGTGGCGCGACTGGTGCGAGTAACCCTTGAGACCTGGCTAGTAGCTCAGAACTTGAAATTTTGAGCCCTGCTGTATGACATGGTAATCATTAAACCTTTTGGCTCACATTTTGTAGTGTAGTGAAAAAAATAAAAATAAAATGCTTTATTGCTTCTTAACCACTTGAAGACCAGTCCTTTTTCTGACCTTTGTTGCTTACAAGTTAAAATCCAGTATTTCTCGAAGCGTCTTCCAGCACAGCCATGAGACCTAGACACATACTAGGGACAATTTAGACAGGATCCAATTAACCTACAAGCATGTCTTTGGAATGTGGGAGGAAACCCACGCAGGCACAGGGAGAACATGAAAACTCAAGGCAGGTAGCGCCTGAAAAATGCATTCAGTGTGAAAGGGGTCTTCGAACTAATGGAAACACAAATGATTCGTTCCACAACCATTTATTCATAAGTCCTTCAGTTTATAGTCCATATAAAAAGATTATAGCGGTGTGATGGGTTGTGTGAGATAGGGACTTTGGCGTGTAAGCTCCTTGAGGGTAGGGACTGATGTGAATGTAGTATTATTATTATTATTATTATTATTATTATTATTATTATTATTATTATTATTATACAGGATTTATATAGTGCCAACAGTGCGCAGCACTTTACAACATGAGGGCAGACAGTACACTTACAATACAAATCAATACAGGAGGGTTCAGAGGGCCCTGCTCGTTAGAGCTTACAGTCTAGAAGGGAGGGTCCAATGTATATGTAAAGCGCTGCGTAAATTGACGGCGCTATATAAGTACCTGAAATAAATCAAATAAATAATAAAGGGCTAAAAATGGCGCCTGAAAAAAGCCTCCCCTGCAGCCCCAGTGTGAAAGTCTGGGTGCTCTCACACTGGATCGGTGCGCTTGCAGGACATTAGAAAAAGTCCTGCAAGCAGGATCTTTGGAGCGGGTTAGGAGCGGTGTATACGGCCCTACCCGTTGAAATGATCGGGCAGCGCTGCAGAATTGCCTGCAAAGCAAATCGGCAGCTGTGCTTTTTGGGTGCATTTAACCCTTCGGCTGCTTGTAGGGGTTAAAAGAACCCCAATAGTAGCTAAAACTAGCCGCGCTTTACCGCTAACGCGGCCCGCTGGCAGTGTGAAAGGGGTCTTATGGGGAAATTCGCTTTGATATACAAGTGCTTTGGATTACAAGCATGCTTCTGGAACGAATTATGCTCGCAATCTAAGGTTTTACTGTATGTGTAAATTGTTCGCTTTAAAACCAGGTTAGGTTTGTGCAGATATGAATCTGTGATGGAGCACTATTGTAGATGTGGGATCACCGAAATGAGTGGTGGTGTAAAATATTCCATGAGCTGAGGCAATAGGTTCATATTCAGAGTCCAATGGGTTACTTGGAAGTGGGAAATCCCTTCTATTGCCAGTGGATGCTCTTCTCCCAATTAAACATCCTGAAGCTTGGGGTGATGTGGCTGTCTCTCCAACATTGGTCCAACTTCGAATCGGAAAAGCATCAACAACAATACATGTAGCTCGGACTTAGGCACTTTATCAAAAATATGGTAACATATGCAAAAACATAATAAAGTCACAACTTTCTTTTTATTAAACAAACAAGTGATAAAACCATACAGTACATCATGGCTAATCTAACAACATTAATATAGTCCTAGATCAATGGCTTGTAATACAATATACCACTATAATCTTCACATATTACATGAATTACAGATCTCTCTTGCTTCAGAATGGCATTATTCATATGGAGCAACCAGGGGTACATATGGTATATTATATGATACAGGGACCACAGAAATCCTTAGCCATGTAGATTAAAATGTATAAACTGATGTCTTCACATGACCCACCATATCCATAGCCTCTGAGGAATGGTCACAAAGGTCACTGTTTGTGCCACCAGTTGGACTCGAGTGCACCTCCAATCCATCAGCATCTCAGGGGTATCCAGATCATTTGATAAAATCCATGTGCAAGGGAAAAACTGTTTATTTGAATAAATGCTTTAGAATCTCTTGCTGCCATTTTATAAAGTTTATTACTAAGGAAAAAGACAGACATTCAAGTGACAAGGGAATCTCCCTTGTAAGGAAGGAAGTATAGCCAGATAATTTTAAGTTTTTATACTTGGTCTTTTTTTTCCGTTCTTGCCCAGATCATTACCTTTTTGACCTTTTTGTGTTTGTTTGTATTTTACATGCTTGCCTCTTTTGTCTTGTCTCAGACTGACACTTCATTGTTTGTCATCTTGCAGGTGGCACTTTTGCCATGATGCATGCTGAACAAATGACAGACTAAAAGAGGTGTGCGATAAGGAAACGAGTGACTAAATAGCATAGTCACATGTTGCCAGCACAGCATTTGAGGAACATTCTTTTTGTTAGGTTATGACACCATCAAGATTTCTAGACTTTAAAGAGATACTGTTCCTTCAAAAAGTGCAGAGAGTTAAGAACGTCTGCAATGAAGTCAGTAAAAGGCATGTATTACAGGGCTTGACAAATTAGCTTTGAATCTAGGAACCAGCTAAAAAAGTTTTATTTATTTTTTTTTTAATTTGTCATTTTTAACAGTTTGCCTACTGGGCACTTTCACCCCCTTCTTGCCCAGGCCTATTTTCAGCTTGTATTGCTGTAACACTTTGAAAGACAATTGTGCAGTCATGCAACACTGTACCCATATGAAAATTTCTTTTTTTTGGTGGTTTTTAATCACCACTTTGTGTGTGTGTTGTGTTTTTTTTTGCTAAATAAATGAAAAAAGACCAAACATTTGACCACATGAAGAAATAAAAACAAAAAAAAAACGTATTCTTGTTAAGTAATTTTTTTTTTTTTTTTTTTACTAATGGGCACTTATGAGGCTGCACTGATAGTTCCTAATAATAATCTGAATGATCTTGAAGTTTGTAAACCTACCTCTTAAAGACCTCCCACACGTTTACTTCCTGTAACATACACTATATTGCCAAAAGTATTGGGATGCTTGCCTTTACACGCACATGAACTTCAATGGCATCCCGTAGGGATCAATATTGAGTTGGCCCACCCTTTGTGGCTATAACAGCTTCACCTCTTCTGGGAAGGCTGTCCACAAGGTTTAGAAGTGTGTCTATGGGAATGTTTGACTATTCTTCCAGAAACGTATTTGTGAGGTCAGGCACTGGCGTGGTCTAGAAGGCCTGGCTCGTAGTCTCCGCTCTAATTTATCCCAAAGGTGTTCTATCGGGTTGAGGTCAGGACTCTGTACAGGCCAGTCAGGTTCCTCCATCCCGAACTCGCCCCTCCATGTCTTTTATGGACCTTGTTTGTGCCCTGGTGCACAGTCATTTTGGAACAGGAAGGGGCCATCCCCCAAACTGTTCCCACAAAGTTGGAAGCATGAAATTGTCCAAAATGTCTTGGTATGCTGATGCCTTAAGAGTTCCCTTCACTGAAACTAAGGCCAAGCCCAACCCCTGAAAAACAACCTCACACCATAATCCCCCCTCCACCGAATGATTTGGACCAGTGCACAAAGCAAGGTCCATAAAGATATGGATGAGCAAGTTTGGGGTGGAGGCACTTGACTGGCCTCCACCCGATAGAATACTTTTGGGATGAATTAGATCAGAGACTGCGAGCCAGGCCTTCTCTTCCACATTAGTGCCTGACCTTAAAAATGAGCTTCTGAAAGAATGGTCATCATTCCCATAGACACACTCCTAAACCTTGTGGACAGCCTTGCCAGAAGAGTTGTAGCTGCAAAGGGTGGGCCAACTCAATATTGAACCCTACAAACTAAAACTGGGATGCCATTAAAGTTCATGTGCATGTAAAGGCAGGCAATATAGTGTATATTCACTATAAGCTGACAGTGGGCACTGCTGTGTCTCACATCATTTTCAGAGCCTACCTTCTGAAATAGAGGTGCTAAGAGTTGGTTTTTCAGTACAGGAATCTATGCCTGTAGGTAGCAAGGTACCATGGGATATGTAGTCCTTATAAATCAAAACTAAACAGAAGGGAAAGCTGCAAAGCATGCATGGAATCCAGGAAGTTGTGGAAAGAGATGGCCAGCAGACAGGCAGGACTCACAACATGAAAGTAGATTTTTCTGCTAGTCCCTAAACCCACATCCATTAAAAAAAAAAAGAATGCTGTTCATACTCGCTCAGTCTCTGGGATTCGATTTCTGTATTTTGTTAAAAATAACTGGTTGATCCTTCTGCTCTCTATCTCCACCTTCTGTTCATGTCCCCAATTCATCTAGGGATTTTGTGTGGTGGTAACTCTGCACCTGCTCAGTTTTCAGTGATTATAAAAAGAAAAAATGCCCATTTAAAAAAAAAAAAATTGTATTGTCAATAAATTATGCATAATCCCCAAACCAAGTGAAGAAATCATCTATATTTGACCGATTGTTCTTCCAGTACTGCATCAATTCACACCACCACCAAGAATGCGCACTCACCACCAATCCAGTGACCTCTAACTTGATAGAGGTCAAGGGCTGTAGGATTAGCCCAAATACACCTCCAAATCGATCACATCATTCCTTTTTAGTAGATCTTCTGAGACATCATCCTATCTTTTTTCATAATTGATCTGGGAACACCACAACCTCAGAAAACCAGAGAAATCTAAACTAAGTGTTATATTTTGCTAAAGTGGAGTTCCAGCTGGTTTTGTCTCAGCAGCTATAAAAAAAAGTGTAGCAGCTGACTTTTAATAAACACTGACCTTTCTCACGGTCCAGCGAT
Source organism: Aquarana catesbeiana (assembly GCF_042186555.1). NCBI lineage: Eukaryota > Metazoa > Chordata > Amphibia > Anura > Ranidae > Aquarana > Aquarana catesbeiana. The sequence continues at coordinate 733,250,149 of NC_133324.1, forward strand.
TTGGCTGCCTGAACTCTCGTCTCTTCCCGGTGCTGGCAGCTCGTGGCTGCACAGCCAGGTGTGCACGTCACGCTGCGCCTCAATGGCCAGTCATCTTCTGGGACCTGTGACATGTCCCAGAAGATTGCAGGGAGGTAGGGGGGAGATGAGAACTTCTGCTCAAGTCTCCTAGGCGGCCCGATCGGAAGTGGGAGCAGATGCCTGTCAAAATTGAGTACCTGCTCCCCCTTAAAAAAAGACTTGCCAAATATGGCATGTCAGGGGGCAAGGTGTTCTTAAAGCCGAACTTCCACTTTTGGGTGGAATTCCACTTTAAGCAGATAAAGGCATATAAAAGGTATTCTACTAACTTTTAAAAGTGCCCAGCCTCGGCACCAATATAAACCCTTGTGAAAGGAGCTAGCACCTGACTGGGAGCCGATGTGCCTTCCAAACGCACTAAATAAAAGTAGTCCACCCTCCCTTGCTCTAGATCAATGGGTGGGCTAAGCAGTTAATATAATCAAGCTTCCTGTAGTAGTGCAGTTTTCCTTTTTAATCTCTTTAGCTCCAGAAGGCCATTTTTTGCAATACGACACTGCATTACTTTAACTGACAATTGCGTGGTTGTGCATTGCTGTACCCAAATGTATGTGTTTTTTTTTTGTTTTTTTTGTTTTTTTTCTCATACAAATAGAGCTTTCTTTTTGGTGGTGTTTGATCACCTTTTTGCGCTATAAACCAAAAAAACAACCATTTTGAAAAAAAAAAAAAAATATATACTTTCTGTTATAAAACGCATCCAATAACAAGATGCAATTTCTTCATCAATTTAGGCCAATATGTATTCTGCTACATATTTTTGGTTAAAAAAAAAAAAAAAAAAAAATCCCAATAAGCGTATATGGATTGGTTTGCACAAAAGTTATAGCGTCTACAAACTATGGGATACATTTATAGAAAGGGGGTTAACATCAGGGGCGATCAAAGGGTTAAATGTGTTCCCTGGGAGTGCTTGCTAGCTGGGGGGTGGGGGGGGTGTGTGCTTTGTCTGACGGAAGACTCCTGACTAGCAGAAACACAAGATTTCCATCTCCCCCCTGACTGAATGGTGATCTGCCTTGTGTACATAGGCAGACCACCATTGTGTCTGCCTCGGGAATGATCGGCAGGTCCAGGCAGTCATCTAATGATTGGAAACAGCAAGAGCAGGTCACCGGGGGTGCGCATACGTGCCCCAGACCTAGCAATCTAAATCCCGTACAGGTATGTGATTTCGTGCTGAAGGGCTGCCCTGCCACAGTAAATGTACGTGGGGCAGTAAAGGTAGAATTCCTGGCTAGAACTGAGCTTAAACCTGCTCCCACCCCACTTCTGATCCTATACGAACTACCCTGTGAAAGGAGGACTAATTTTATGTGGCTTGTGAGTATTGGTATTGCAGTAAATGGTATCTATCTATCTATCTATCTATCTATCTATCTATCTATCTATCTATCTATCTATCTATCTATCTATCTATCTATCTATCTATCTATCTATCTATCTATCCTCCGTCGGCATTTCGGACGGAAAGATTTAGAACATGTTCTATATCTGAGACCGTCGGACTTGGCGACAGAAAAAGTCGGATGGGGCATACACACGGACGGAATGTCCGACCGAAAGCTCCCATCTGACTTTTTCTGTCGGGAAGTCCGGCCATGTGTATGTGGCATAAAATACGACTAAAACTAAAACCATTCATATGACTAAAATATAACATGGCATTTTAGTCAAGATTATGACTAAAACTAAATTTAAAATTTGACATCAACATTAACATTGGTTATATATCACAACGGCTAAATCTGTCTGTAGTTCATGTACAAACCTTAATACCATAAATACCACGTTTGATTTTTACTCCAGGAGTGTATAATGAGTTTGGAAATGCTTAAATAATGCATTACAGGTTAACTAAACCCATTTGATTTTAGTGAACTAAAATACGACTAAAACTAAATCGAAATTTTAATGTCAAAATTTACACTGCTGGAGAGTAGACATTTTGCCTTGTCTTGCGGTTGGGGTGCAGTGGGAATGAGCTGGAATAGTCACCCAACACAGTTCCACGCACCTGGTGTGAATGATGGCTGTCACAGTTGCTCTCAACTAAACTGTGAAACCATCCAATGACTGGTGTCATAGGTGATCACATGTGCAGCACCATGACAACTGCTGATCAAAATGAGGCTAAGATAGCGGCTTGGCTGTAAAGAATAGGAGGGTTCAGTTCTGCTGTGTGAGTTATCGGATGGTAAGACACGTGTATAAAATAGCATCTTATGTGCTTTTTGCGTTGTTTGCTAATTTTGTTAGATTAAAATGTAATGACTTCAAAAGTGACTGTGATATGTCTTTATACAAAATGTTTGGCAATGCTTTAGGTCAAGCCCAGGCAATAGTTGAGTAGTCTTGAAGCCTAGCACTTGGGATCCATTCAGTAAAGCACAACCATTGGGAGGTACTGCAAAGCAGGAAGCAGAGTCTGCACATGTAATGAGCAAATATGGCTGCCCCTATGTACATATATAATGACAAAACATCAAAGACTGTATAATCTCTTTAGCTGGGTTATATCTGTACTTGTATAAAATATTAAAACATGGTGGCTGGAGCCATGCAGATATTGTAAAATGTGTTTATCCTTCTAAATGATGCAAATGAATGTTTCTGGGTGTGACTTTCCATTTTAATGTGTTCGCTGTCTGTGGCATGTGTCTGTGTGACGGTGAGATACCTGTGGGGTATAGGAATTTGTATCCTTTGAAATGAGTAATTATACAGCTTTTACGTAACAAATAGAATTGTGAATGACCTGTTCACGCTTGTCTGTTTAACCGCAGTAAAATGTGTACATGTAACTGAAAGAAATGGATTTAATGTAGGAATTCCTTGTGTCTACATCACTATTGCTCTGCCTGCATTCGCTCCTGAGCAGAACGTATTCCTGGTCATTTTTAAGTGTGTGTGGTGTGTGTTAGTTTTTTTTTGTTTTATTCAGGTGTTCTAGTATGTATCAAGCTTCAGGTGTTTGCTAGAGGAGAGGAGGAGTTCTCATTGTGTGTTTACAGGCACTCCCATTGAAGTCTATATTGCCAAAGCCAAACCCCTGACTACACTGAGAAAGGGAGAAAAACAATTAAAATAACAATAAAAAGCTTCTTTCGTCTTTCTTCTTCTTTCTTCTTTCTTCTTTCTTCTTCTTTCTTCTTTTTTGTTCTTTCTTCCAACGGTTCAGAAGTGACAACTTTTTTTTCTTTTTTTTTTTTTTCTTTCAAAAGCAGAGGAGAGACCTTAGTCCTTATTTCTATTACAAGGGATGCTTAAAAATTAAAAAGGGACAGTGTAGATAAAAAAAAAAAAAAAAAAATTAAAGCGTTCCCATCCCTCCATGCGAGTGCATACGCAAGTCTTGCACGTATATGTAAACAGTGTTCACACCATACATGTGAGGTATCGCCACGAATGTTAGAGCAATAATTCCAGCTTTGGACCTCTGTAACTCTCTAAATGGGTAACGTAAAAAATTTTAAAGCTTCGCCTATGGAAATGTCCAAGTATCGTAGTTTCTTGCCATTCCATGAGCATGCGCAATTTTAAAGCATGTGTGAGTGGTCTGAGCCGCAATGACATCACGTGGGAGCCGCCGCTTATGGCACAGGACTCTGAAGGAACGGCCCGGGTGGCGACCTCACAGGCTGCATGTACAGTAAATATCTCCTAAATGGAGCACATTTAGGAGCTATTTACAGTACCTGTAGGGAAGCCTACCTATAGGTAAAAGTCCAGAGATGGGAGTTTACTCCCACTTTAAATGGATGTACTGCATGCTTGTGCATTTATTTAATCTATGAAGAACCCTATGCTGCATGTTAACCCCTCCATTTTGCATGACTGAACAAAAAACACCCAGTAAATCTATGCTAAATTTTAGTCTTTTAACTTTGCATAAATTTGCTTTTCACTATACCTAACTCACTTTTTCGTCCAGTAATCTTATACCATTTATTGACCCTCAACTTTTTTTAAAAAAAAAAAGATATATGACCTGTGAAATCCTCATATTTTGATGCTGTGCAGAGTCCACTGACACTTAATTATTCCTGACTCGTGTTGACGTGCATCTTGTGTGATTTATTGAAGCTTCTTGTAATTCTTCACCATTACGTTTTTCATCAAACATCTCTTCTTCTGGTATATTTCCAAATAAGGCTTCAAATTCTTATTCTGATTTATTTGCCCTTATGTGGAGGATAACATCAGTATCTTAGAAATTCAGAACTTGTGTTCAAAATATGCTTTATAATATGACATTGAATTGCAGTGATGCCTTCCCGACAGATCTGGGAAAACCTAGTTGTGTGTTTTTTTTTTTTTTTTTTTTTTTTTTTTTTTTTTTCTTTTTGAGGTGTGTGTGTGTGTGTGTATTTGATCTGTCAGGTGGTGGGATCACCAGCCAGCCAACTTTTTGAAAAATAAAGACAGTTGCTCTAATACTCAAAACAAAACATTGACTCCCCATCAGTTTTAACCCTTAACAGGGTTTGAAGTCCTCCCACCTGCCTGGAAGGTCCAAAGGGATGGTTATCCCAGCCTAGTAGTGTCTCAGTAATCCAACAACACACAGCTCCTCTCATAAGTGTGTTCTACTCTACACCTCCTGGACACCTAACAACTTCCTGTCCTTTTCAGCCATCTCTTGCAGGCGAGTTAACACTTATGGGACCAAGATGACCTCTAGTCAGGGCTGGAGGCTCTTTCCCACCCAAAAATGTCTCCAAGTCTCTGAATTCTGGGTCTCATATCAGGGCTTAAAGTGGAAGTCCAGGGTATAATCATCTAATCTTCCATCTGTTGCCATCTCACTTTTTTTTTTTTTTTTTTTTAACTCCAATGCTAACAACCCTGTAAAAGGAAGATGCTTATATTTACCTATTCTCGGGGCACTTCAGTCAGGTCACATGATCAGCTTCAGGAAAGAGGGACGGCTGACAACGGATGCCCCATAGTAAGCCTAAGAGTGATGTCTATGGGCTTCATCTGTCGGCAATCTCTCCTTTCACTTAAAACCGGCTGCTGGGGAGATCACATGACCGGAGCGTCCTGAAAATAGTTAGGTTTAGGCATTTTCTTTTTACAGGGTAGTTAGAAAAGGATTTAGAAAGACATGGGAGCAGTTTTTAAGAGTGGGTAGATATTTTGCAGTTTGATCCCCCAACTCCCCTGGCAGCTGGTGTTCTTCTCCATGCTCCTGCTTGTTGACTACTCCATAGCGTCCTCAAATGCAATGCAGGGCTATGGGCCATACATTGTGCTTTGCTAAGGTCACAGGACCTACAACTGCTGGAGCATGGGGACAAAGAGGCCATGTCCACCTGTCTTACAGCCTGGAGGGAGCCTGTCTGAGTGGGGGATAGGCTAAATAAAATGGCCTTTTCCAGTACCCTGGAGTTCAGCTTTAAAGTGGATGTAAATCCGATTCATGAAATTTGAGCTGGGCACATACAGTGGGGACGGAAAGTATTCAGACCCCCTTAAATTTTTCACTCTTTGTTATATTGCAGCCATTTGCTAAAATCATTTAAGTTCATTTTTTTCCTCATTAATGTACACACAGCACCCCATATTGACAGAAAAACACAGAATTGTTGACATTTTTGCAGATTTATTAAAAAATGAAAAACTGAAATATCACATGGTCCTAAGTATTCAGACCCTTTACTCACTATTTAGTAGAAGCACCCTTTTGATCTAATACAGCCATGAGTCTTTTTGGGAAAGATGCAGCAAGATGCAGCAAGTTGGTGGACAGCCATTTTTAGGTCTCTCCAGAGATGCTCAATTGGGTTTAAGTCAGGGCTCTGGCTGGGCCATTCAAGAACAGTCACGGAGTTGTTGTGAAGCCACTCCTTCGTTATTTTAGCTGTGTGCTTAGGGTCATTGTCTTGTTGGAAGGTAAACCTTTGGCCCAGTCTGAGGACAGGTGATGAGCAGTGCCTGGTTTTCTCCACGCATACCGCTTAGAACTTTTTGGCCTTGATTCTATCTTGGTCTCATCAGACCAGAGAATATTATTCCTCACCATCTTTGAGTCCTTCAGGTGTTTTTTTTTTTTTTTTTAGCAAACTCCATGCGGGCTTTCATTTGTCTTTCACTGAGGAGAGGCTTCCGTTGGGCCACTCTGCCATAAATCCCCGACTGGTGGAGGGCTGCAGTGATGGTTGACTTTCTACAACTTTCTCCCATCTCCCGACTGCATCTCTGGAGCTCAGCCACAGTGATCTTTGGGTTCTTCTTTGGGTTCTTCTTCTTCGTTACCTCTCTCACCAAGGCTCTTCTCCCCCGATAGTTCAGTTTGGCCGGACGGCCAGCTGTAGGAAGGGTTCTGGTCGTACCGAACGTCTTCCATTTAAGGATTATGGAGGCCACTGTGCTCTTAGGAACTTTATGTGCAGCAGAATTTTTTTTTTGTAACCTTGGCCAGATCTGTGCCTTGCCACAATTCTGTCTCTGTGCTCTTCAGGCAGTTCCTTTGACCTCATGATTCTCATTTGCTCTGACATGCACTGTGAGCTGTAAGTTCTTATATAGACAGGTGTGTGGCTTTCCTAATGAAGTCCAATCAGTATAATCAAACACAGCTGGACTCAAATGAAGGTGTAGAACAATCTCAAGGATGATCAGAAGAAATGGACAGCACCTGAGTTAAATATGAGTGTCACAGCAAAGGGTCTGAATACTTAGGACCATGTGATATTTCAGTTTTTCTTTTTTATTAAATCTGCAAAAATGTCAACAATTCTGTGTTTTTCTGTATATGGCAATATGGGGTGCTGTGTGTACATTAATGAGGGAAAAAAAATGAAATTAAACTAGAAAATGCATTTCCTGGGGAAAATGCGTGGGAATGCTGAATAGCTAAATTGCTAAAACGGCCGCCATCAAAACTGCCCCATCATACTGCAATCAAAACTGCCCCATCAGAATTGCCCCATCAAAATTGTCCCCATTAAAACTGCCCCATCATATTGCCACCATCAAAACTGCCCCATCAGAATTGCTCCATCAAAATTGTCCCATCATATTGCCACCATCAGAATTGCCCCATCAAAACTGCCCCATCATATTGCCACCATCAAAACTGCCCCATCATATTACCACCATCAAAACTGCCCCATCATATTGCCACCATCAAAACTGCCCCCATCATATTGCCATCAAAACTGCCCCATTAGAATTGCCCCATCAAAATTGTCCCCATCAAAACTGCCCCATCATATTGCCACCATCAAAACTGCCCCATCATATTGCCACCATCAGAACTGCCCCATCAAAACTGCCACCATCAAAACTGCCCCATCAGAATTGCCCTATCAAAACTGCCCCATCATATTCCTCTATTATAAATCAGTACATGGTGTGTCTGTCCCCTCCCCCGGGCTCTGTAATCAGAGCTGAGATGCTCCAGCCACCTCCCCCCTGTGTATAACAGAAGCTTTGGTAACCATGGCAACAAAACAAACACAGTACACTCTGATTAATGGCTAAAATTTCCTGAAATGACCTCTAAACAAAAAGCTTTTTCTCAAAAACTGTAAAAGATATCAAACTGAAAAGATATAGCCAGATAGCTGAATATTTTGTGAACATTTTAAAGTTTGTTTGGTGTCTCTAGGTGAAAGTATGTAGGAGCTGAAACTTTTGGGAGCGGAAGAAGAATTTAAGGATTTCAAGCATGCTCCCATTGACTTCAATGTTAAAAAAAAGTGTTAAAGCTTAATATTTTAAAAAGTATAAATGGTAGAAAAAAAGTTGAAAAGTAGCACACCTCAGCTAAAAGAGACGAACATTTTAATAGTTGAATGGTTTTAATAGCTGAAAGTATGCAGAAGTTACGCAGAATCAAAAAACATACGGAATAAAATTAAAAATAAATAAAATCGAATAACAATAGTGGGACTGCTAAAGCAGTCCCACTAATGATTTTAGCAAATGGCTGCAATATAAAAAAGAGTGAAAAATTTAAGGGGGTCTGAATACTTTCCGTCCCCATTGTATATCTGCAGTGTTTTGTTATTTCTCTTCAAAGCACTATGTCTCCTGCTCCGTTCTTCTGTTATCAGCCTGATTACGTCTGACAAGTTTTCCTTCAACTGCGTTTTGTGTTGGGGAGGATGCTATAAATAAATTTGCAGAGCCCTGAACTATTTAACGATCATCTCTGAAAGTCTCTACCTATGAGGAGAAGGGGTGTGTGCCTTTCCTCCAATCAGCTGTATGCCCAGGCTTCACTGCAGTGCTAAACGGAGAGAAAATCTCCTAACGCGATCTGAGCTTTCTAAAGAATATATAAAGCTGAAGACAGCAGATATACATGTAAAACTTATGTAGGAGGATTTGTTTCATCCCTATGTATCATATGGGGCTGTTCACTTCACTGGGTATATGTGAGGGTTTACAGCCACTTTAAGATAGGAATTGTATTAGTTGATGCTTGTATTTAAATGTAAGCTGTTATTTGGCAATCACTTTGTGTTAGAGCTCTGCATAGCATAAAACGTGTAAAAGATTTTTGTGTATGCTGGTGTTCTTTTGAGATTCAGGTTTCTGGACTAGGTTAAATGCAGTCTCCTGCCATAAGTAATGGACATCCTCTGCATTTGGCTTACCTCTACATAGTCTATCACCTCTTCAATCCATCATGAATGCTGCTGTCAGACTCATCCACCTTACTAATCACACTGTCTCTGCTACCCCTCTGTCAATCCATCCACTGGCTTCCGCTCGGCCAAAGAATTAAATTCAAAATACTAACAACTACTTACAAAGCCATCCACAATTTAGCCCCCAGCTACATAACTGACCTAGTCTCTAAATACCAACCTACTCGTTCTCTTCATTCCTCTTAAGACCTCCTGCTCTCTAGCTCCCTCATCACCTCCTCCCATGCTCACCTCCAGGACTTTTCCAAAGCCTCTCCAATCCTATGGAATGCCCTACCCCAATCTGTCCGCTTATCTCCTACTCTATTAGCTTTTAGCTGATCCCTGAAAACCCTCCTCTTCAGAGAAACCTACTCTACCCACACCTAACAACTGTTTTTTCATTTTCTCCATCAGCTCACCCCCCACAGTTATTACCTTTTTTGTTTCCACTTGACCCTCCCTTCTAGATTGTAAGCTCTAACGAGCAGGGCCCTCTGATCCCTCCTGTATTGATTTTGTATTGTACGTGTACTGTCTGCCCATATGTTGTAAAGCGCTGCGCAAACTGTTGGCGCTATATAAATCCTGTATAATAATAATAATATATTGTGCACAAGCTAGATCAGCAGCTGCTGTGCTTCTTATGGGGGCTTTCTTCATGAAGTGGCAGATATCTAGGGAAATGTCAAGTGCTAAAGCCCATACTGCCAACTGAGACTAAAACATTTTTGTTCATGTCGAATTTCCGCTTTTGTAGTCATATTTGAGAAACTCCACATGTTCTTCACAGCGCAAACCTAAAAATGTATAAAAACTATTTTTTACCTTTTTTTTTTTTTTTTAGATGTTCCATTGGAGCAGGCCTAGAACCCTCTCAGTTTGCTGACAATCGCAAGGAGAGAGCAAACCTGGTGGAGAGTGTTTTTGTGTTTTTTTTTTTTTTTTTCTTGTCAGGCTCTGCCCGCTATCAGCATCACTGGTTGCTATGAGACGGTTGTCTGTGCAAATATACCACCTGCTACACAGAATACAGAGACAGGCACTCTGGCCGTCTCTGTACGACAACATACAGTTGGTCTTATCAGTTTTGTTATCTAGGAACTAAAGGTCATTTTTAAATTTGGTGCTAATAGCACCATTTAAAACCACCTGAATGTGCACGTGTTTTGGCATACCTTTTTGGTGCCAGCGGCAGGGATTTGTGAATCTGGTGCAGGCCAATGTAAAGGACCATACCACCAGAAAAGTGCTATTGGGGTTTTATAGCAGGATTTTTCAGTTCTGGGGTTTTCAGGAAAGAGCAAAGCAACCAGCAATTTAAGTTCTGTTTTGTGAATGGGAATATGTCACAAATCTAAACTGGGTGTCCAAATGTGACTGCAAAAGTGGAAATAAACATTAATACATAGAGGGGCAGGGCTTTGTCTTGACTTATGGCCCATACACACGATCCGAAAATGGGACGAAAAATGCAGCTTTCGATGCAATCGTTACAATAATTGGATCGTTAGTACAGAGCTATCGAGAGCCGATCATGACGATTCATCCGATTTTATTATTCAACCGGACAAGCATGAAAATTTTCCTCGTACGATACCAGATCGTACAATTTTCATTTAGTCGGTACAGTTATCATCTGGAAATACAATACAAATACATTACAACAAATGACATCACTTCCGATTTTTTTTTTTTTTTTTCCCTGCCATATGAGAGTTTTCGTGACTTTATTAACCGATTCGATTTCTACTTGTGATTTATTAAGTGAAAAAAGTCGTACGATATTCAGATCGTGTGTACGGGCCGAAAGAAAGATGTTGCTCATGGATACAGCTGCAGCCATTATCCTGGTATCCTTGTCAGCTGATGGGCTTTTTTATAGGACTACACCTGCCTCATTACTTCTACATACCATGGAAGAAGGACCCCCTCCTGCCGATGTATGTCGCTGTTCCTGCGGTCACCGGTGCGATCAGGGAACCTGGGACAGCTGCATCCACTATGTCCACCTGTTGATATAGGAGAAGGTACATCTGTACTTGCCCCTCATTTTGTGGCAAATGACACAGGAAGCATCGTAAAGCATCTGATCAAACCAGTCTCCGTTAGATCAGATGCTTTGGAGGGCAGAGGAAAGCTCTGGGGTCAAATAGACCTATAGATCTTAGTAAAGGGAACCTGTCGCTGCCCATGCTTTTAAAGCCTTGCCTATCGGGGAGGATTTGGTTTAAATCAACTCGATTTGAATCCTAATTTTTCAAGAGCAACTGTCATCTCTGTCCCACAGTGGCTACTCCTGACCCATTGAATCACCGACCGTCCCATTCACTTTAATGTGAACACAACAAGGTGAGTGGATGCCCGTTAATAGGCGCTGCCATGATGGATCTAAAATGACAGGTACTCTTTAAATGCAAGGACTTATTTTTGCTGGTAGTTAGAATCTTTAATAGTTGCAAACAAAATGAAGGTTTCCTATTTAGAATAAGCTGTCAGGTTAGTAAAACAGCGATATCAGAACCGATTCAATCATACAGTTTGTAGTGTACATAGAGTTGCAGAATAATGGGATAAAGGAATATTCCTGTACTTTGTTTTATCTCATGGTTATTTTTTAATTGTGTGAATGCATCAATGCAGTGCATGTTCTCTCAGCTTGCAGAGCTTGGATTCATTGAATGAGTTTACTAAAAATGTAAATATTGCAGAATATACAGCCTCATGCTACATAACCTCCATTTCATGCTGAATAAACTAAATTATTAATATATATTAAATATAAAACTATATTTAAGATGTATTTTAGTAAAATTATTTTGGAGTAAAAATCTATTTGCTAAAAAGCTAAAAAATCAGATAAAAAAAAATAAAATTGATTTTTATCCACCCTGTCACCTATGGAGCTTTTAGGTACCCCATAGTTTGTTGCCATTCCACAGGTGTGCACGGTTTTAAATAATGATATGTTGGATATTTTTTTACTTGGCGTAACCCAAAAAATTGGGTATTGTATTTTTATATGTATTAAAATTCATTGAAGTGTATTTTTTCCTGAAAATTTGCATCTGATAAATGTCTGTGCAAATATTGTGTGCCATTTTTATTCTCCAGGACCTTTTTTGCTTTTACAAAAAAATTTGGGGGTTCTAAGTAATATTTATCCCAAACTAGAAATGGATAATTAGGGTTTAGTTTACCTATAGCTGTATCCAGTGTCCCCTCACTCTGAGCCACTTTTAGCTAGGCTTATGTGCAAACCGTAAATCACAGCTGATAGTTTTGCGAGTCTTGCATCTTATTCCTGTACTCGTAGTCTGAAATTGGCTGTAGATGGATCGAAAGTCGGTCAGTTCAGCAGGGACAGGCTGAATTTTTGATCCATCTATGGAAGTTCCCGATTGACAGTCTAACAATCGACTTCTGTCAAACGGGACTGTGGGAAAACTTTCATTTGATTAGTGGCTGCAGTGCAGACAGTGGGGGGGGGGGGGTTTCCTCCATCCACCTCACTTATGTGGATGGGGGAATCCGCTGGCTGATTGATTAAAAATGAATCATCTATGGTCAGCGGGGGATTCACGGTTAAGGTATTTTAATAAATATAAATATATATATATATATATATATATATATATATATATATATATTGTATATGTGTGTGTGTGTGTATGTATGTATGTATGTATATATATATATATATATATATAGTGTGTGTTAAAAAGCCGTAGCATCCATACATTTGAATGGTTTGTAATGACTTGGTGTTGGCATTCAACTTTATACTTACTTCTTTTCAGCATTTGGTATTCCAGTGTGGTTTTCACGCATTTTTGTGTACTTTTGTGGATGTTTTATGGGTTTGTGTTAAAAATAAACCTATTAAAATCCTTAAAAATGTTTACAAATGCAGTTTTAGAACATAGCAGTTGTTTGGAACATAATGTGTGAAATTCCTTGAGTATGTTGGATGTTCACACATGATTTGATATTTTCATGCGCTGCAACTATCCAAGCACTGTGAGATGGTCAGGCAGTGTAGTGGTCAACTCCAAAATAAGTACACTTTTTAAAATATGTTGAACAAATTAAAGTCCTTTAGTGCACATGCAATGGGATCTAAACAAGTTGTTATCGTAAAGGAGAAGTTTGAAGTTCTAATAAAACAAACCTACATCCTTATCTCCATGCTGCAGCATCAGTCTGATGCTGCAGCTTTCCCCTGCCAGCACTAAGCCTGGGAAATGAGAAACCACATGACTGCTGATTGCTTAGTTCTCGGGTCCTCTGTGAGCAGAAAGTGGTGACTGTCAATCACTGTTCCCTGCTTTGCTCCTCCAGCGCTCACTGGAGCACTAGTAAGGCCCCTTTCCCAAGGGCTGTCCGATCAGGTCCGCCTGTCAGTTTTTTGTTTTTTTAGGTGGACCTGATCAGACCCTCCACACTCTTCTATGGAGCGGCAGATGTCATTGGACACACCTGCCTGCCCTCCGATCCTGTCTGCCAAGAAAAGACAGATGGTGGTCCTATTTCCCATCCGTCCGGCAGATCGGATGGCATCAGATTGAAACGGACAGGGGATCCGTTTCTATTCGATTGCCCCATAGAGGAGAGCGGGACTGTGCATAGCAGAGATCAGTGGAGCAGCTGAACAAGTGGATTACGCTTAGCGGAGGCACTCGTGTGAAAGGGGCCTAAGTAAAAGTGCTTTTGGAGTGTATTTTTTTTTTTTTTTTTTTTGGTGTTTGGCTCTGTTTCCCAAAACAGTTAAAAGCGAACCTTCGGCCTGCATTCACACCTGTTGGGGCCTTTTTGTTGCAAATTTTGTATGTGCATTTTGTGTGAATGTGAATAATAATTTTTTTTTTTTTTTCCCCTGAGCGTTATGGCACTTTGAGCTTGTCTGGTGGCATAGCTAACCATGTGCAAGGAGTTGCATAATAAAAAATTATGATTGTTCTTCCTAAAGTTCCTTGGGAGTATAGCCAACCTCTCTGGCCACACAAGGAAAATAGACCCCTGACTAAACAGGATTGTACAAATGGTAGACTAAACCAAGGAAAGGGGAGTCAAGCTGAACTCCAAGATCAAGGTACATTGGGGGTTATTTATTACAACTGCATGGTGTAAAATCTGGTGCAGCTCTCCATGTAAACCAATCGGCTTCCAGGTTTTATTGTCAAAGCTTAACTGAACAAGCTGAAGTTAGAAGCTGGCTACCATGCACAGCTGCACCAGATTCTGAGTGCTCCAGTTTTAGTAACTTTCCCCCATAGTCTCAAAGAAACAAGACCCAGGAGGATTCCACTGTTGAAAGCAAAACAAAAAAGCCAGGCTGAATTTGCTAAAATGCATATTGACGCCTCATAATGCTTCTGGAAGAATGCGCTTTGAACAAATTCATTTATTACATGTAGTACAATAGATGGATCAACCAGAGATTAGTGGTGCAAGGCACCACCTCCCAAAAAGTAAGAAAAAATAGAATTGAGAGAGGGGACTTTTAAGGTGCCAAAACGAATAAACTATAACATGAATTGTAAGGTTTTATTGTACATGGGTTTAAGATCCAACAAAATTATTCAAGTATATATTTTGTATTACTGTACACAAACTTTATTCCTGACCATGTTTTGCTAAAATATATAGCGTTTTCAGGAGATCCATAAGACAAACAAAATAACAGGTCTTGCATTGAACCTAACAATACAAATAAAATATATGAAAAACAAAGGAAAAAACATAACACAATACATATTAGAGCTGGGTGATTTTCTCCCAAAAAAAAAAAATCTGCAATTTAAAAAAAAAAACAAAAAACTCGATTCACAATTCGAATCAAGTGTGTGTTTTTTTTTTTTTTTTTTTTTTTTGGATGAACACCGCACAGGTCCTGGGGAGCTGCAGGCAGGAGTTTTTAGGCGAGGCCGCGGCTTCAGCCTAGTCCACGGCATCTGGCCTCGCAGTCTAGGCCGAAGCCGCGGCCTCGCCTAAAAACTCCTGCCTGCAGCTACTCAGGACTGGTGCGGTGTCAGCGCAGGTCCTGGTGAAAAAAAAAAAATCGATTTGCTGAAAATTTGAATTGATTTGACCTCTCAACTCGATTCAAGATTCAAATCGATTTTTTTTTTTTTCTTTTTTCCCCAGCTCTAACATGAATATATATTTTTTTTTTTATTGTTGGGTTCCATATAGGACCTGTTATTTTGTCTTATGTATATTTATGTATTGCAGTGATTACTCTGTACACAGACAATTATGAAGCTATATACTTTAGCAAAACCTTTCGAGTATAACGTTTTGTTCAGTAATACATTATATCCTTGAATAATTTTGTTAGATCTTAATGTTTTCTCACCAAGATTATTATCTTTTTTAACCTAACAAAATTAAATTAGGTTAAAAAAGATGATAATCTTGGTGAGAAAACATTAAGATCTAACAAAATTATTCAAGGATATAATGTATTACTGTACAAAAACGTTATTCTCGACCATATGACGCTAAGGTATATAGCTTCATAATTGTCTGTGTACAGAGTAATCACTGCAATACATAAATATACATAAGACAAACAAAATAACAGGTCTTACAGGGAACCCAACAATCAATTATAGATAGAGAGAGATATAGATATTCTATCCGCGGCCTTGCCTAAAAACTCCTGCCTGCAGCTCCCCAGGACCTGTGCGGTGTCCAAAAAAAAAAAAAAATGCAGATTTTTTTTTTTTTTTTTTGGAGAAAATCGCCCAGCTCTAATATATGTATTTGTGGTTTTTTTTTTTTTCTTTTTTCTTTGTTTTTCATATTTTATTTGTATTGTTAGGTTCTATGCAAGACCTGTTATTTTGTTTGTCTTATGGAAATTTGTTATGTATTGCAGTGATTACTCTGTACACAGAGTAGACGCTGAAGACGCTATATACATGGTCGAGAATAAAGTTTGTGTACAGTAATACAATATATACTTGAATACTTTTGTTGGATCCTAAACCAATGTACAATAATACTTTACTATACATGTTATAGTTTATTTGTTTTGGCACCTTTTTAAAAGTCCCCTCTTTCACAATTCTATTTTTATTTATTGCATGTACTTTATATAGGGTAGTCTGTGTGTGGGGAGGGGGGGGGGTCAAAAGTGGGCCAATGAGAGCTACAGAGCTGGAGGCATGTCTGTGTAAATCCAGGAAGTGAACCGGCAGCAGCCAGCTGCCCACAGTTAAAATGGCTGGATACAGACTCAGTGGAGGGAGATTTATGCAGCATTTTTGGCAAGTACAGAATTATAGTATATATAAAATATGCAAAGTGGTTGGAAGGAAGCTTCAAAATGGCAAAGATTTTTATTACAAATTATGTAAGCAGACTGCAGTTCCTCTTTAAGGCGAGTGGGCCAAACTACATTTCGACAGGTGCAGAAGTCTCATTTGAGAGTTGCAGAAGTCGCTTGTTGGCAGTCATTGCCTATGGAGTATTTTCACTTTTGCAGCCAAATTGGGAGTGCACCTACTTTAAATTTGATCCATGTCCCCATTCATATAGCAGAACTTAAAAATAAATAAATTGCAGATTCCTTTTCTGGAAACTTCAGCACTGAAAAGTCTTACTAGTTTTTGTTTATGGGGGGGGGATAGAGAATGATTTGCCATAACTAACCCTGTCCATACTGTGCTCAGTTATAAACTGATTTCTCTGTCCAAACAAAGGATTAAAGATTTAGAAGCTGGGCTTCGTTGTCGACAGGTAGCTGAGCCTGTCCTTAGCCGTTCTATGGAACAGACTCGCTCTAAAATTGTTCTAAAATACTTGCAGTTTGCCATGAGACCTCCTCCTAAAGAAAAAAAAAAAGGTATAAACAAAAGAAGAAAAATACCTGCCAACTGTTGCCCTGAGCAGCTGTCTAAGGTTAAAATGTTACTAAACCCACAAAAGTAAAATCAGTCTGTATATGAAGCATGCTTGCTATACTCACTGTGGAGCCTAAGGCGTTAATCCTCTGCATATGTATATAGGTTGTTTGATCCTATCTTCTCTGATCCTTCCCTTCTTCCACTGTCCCCAAATCATCTCTGGATGGAACAGAGCCTTGGGGGCAAGCCGCATATGCTCATTTTGGTGTGTATGGGTAGAGGGGGGTGTTTGGTTGTGGTTTTTTTTTTTTTTTTTTTTTTTTTTTTTGTGATCAGCAGATGGCCAATCAGCACTGCCCAGACAGAGGGTCAGGGGTCCTGCAGCCTCATAGGACAGTCAGAGGAGAATGAAAACTCCTCCTACAAGCTTTAACCAGACACTGATACTGTGTTTTCCCAAAAATAAAACTGGGTCTTATAATATTTTGGATAGCAAAAACACATAGGCTTATTTTCAGGGACTTTCTTATTTATGGGATGCACAAAAAAACTTCCTGTGTCCTTGTCTTCTCTCCTCCGTCAGCTCAGTAGTCAGCAGTGGGAAATGCTGTAATCCCAAAAATGAACCCTAGCCCTTGTAAAAGCATGTAATCTGTTCTGTAAAAAGATTTTACACCGCCGCTGGGAACTCGCGTGACCCGCCAGAGCTCTTCTTCCCCGTTCCAAATACAGCAGAGGGAGAGACTGAGATCCCCGCTGACATCAGCCCACTTGGAGCACTGCAGACAGGGGGCTGCTGATGTCAGCCGGGAGGAGAGAAGAGCTTCGGTGGGTCACGAGAGCACCCAGCGGTGCTGTAAATAAGGTATTTTTCACTATAAAGTTACACAAGGAGACACACTGCACATTATATATATTTTTTACTGAACAGATTACATGATTTTAGAAGAACTTTAACTAGGGCTTATATTGCAGCCATCCTCGAAAATCGCACTAGGTGGTCTTTTCGGGGTAGAGATTATTTCCGGGGGAAAAAAAGGTAGAAGTCAAAAGACTGCTATATACTGCTGATGAGAAAAGGTATTTGGCAGTTTATATTTACTAAAGTAATTAGATTTCCATGTTCTGTGTACTGTGGGAGAGCAGATTTAGAGAATGCAGGGTCCTGGGTTTAGTAATACTTTAACGCCAGCGGCTGCTATTGTGAAGAGTTGCACTGCTCACCACTCCCTTCTACAGTCTCTGCCATTCTTATTGATAATATTACTACTCTCTCACACAATGTATCACATACTGTGGATAAAGGAGTTCAATGACCGGATCTCCACCACCCATTCACAGAGCCTGATGCATTGTTTTGGAGTAGTAATAGGAGCAAAATATATGGTGGTTAGGGCAGAAAAGGCTGGGCAACCATTGCAACTTTTCTCAGTAACAGTGGCTAAAACCTCTCCCAATCGCCAGAAGATAACCGCTCAGGGCACAATCCAGTGACTGCAAAGGAGACACTGGTGGGAAGATATTTACCAGAAGTGGCAGTCTGCCAATAATAGTATACACATCACGTTGTTACATACAGTATTTATTAGAGGTCGACCGATATTTGGCTTTTTTTACTTAATCGGCATCTGCCGATTGTGCTGATAAAAAAAGCCAATTATAACTTCAGCGGGACTTGCAAATGACTTCTGTAATAGAAGTCAATGCAAGTTTTCTGAAGTTTTCTTCTCTCCTCCTCTGGGCAGCCTGCCAAATCTGATAAGAAGATACATTTGTATCTCTTCGGTTCTTTTATCAATAGACTGAACTCCGTGGAGAAGTTCTCAGTTTAACCATTTAAAGACTAAATCTTTTTTGACATTTGTTGCTTACAAGTAAAAATTCTGTATTTTCTGCTAGAAAATCACTTGGAACCCCCAAACATTATATATATTTTTTTTAGCAGAGACCCTAGGGAATAAAATAGCGGTTGTTGCAATATTTTATGTCACACGGTATTTGCGCAGCGGTCTTTCAAAAGCAATTTTTTAAAATAAAATACACTAATTTAAAAAAAAAAAAATAAGCAGTAAAGTTAGCCCATTTTTTTTCGTCCAAAAGTTTTGGTTACCTGTGTATGTTTTTAATATTTAAGATATAGTTATTTTTTTTTAAATCTAAATTATACATACAAGTGAACTGATTGGAGGTTTGTTTTGTTCAATAAATGTTTAAATGTAAAACATTTTCTGTATCACTTATTACTTACTTAAGGTTGCTTTCACACTGGAGCGGGCAGGTGTTGACGGTAAAACGCTGTTAGTTTTAGCTGCGCTTTACCGTCATTTTAGCGGCGCTATTCGGCTGCTAGCGGGGCGCTTATAACCCAGCTAGCGGCCCGAGGAAGGGGTTAAATGCGCCCCTGAAGTGCTGCTGCTGAAACGCTTTGCAGCCGCTTCGGCAGCGGTGCGCATTCATTTCAATGGGCAGGAGTGGTGGAGCAGCGGTATACACCACTCCAAAGACATCCTGCCAGCGCATCGCCTCAGTGTGAAAGCACTCGGGATATCACACTGAGACTGCAGGGGAGCCGTTTTACAGGCACTTTACAGGCGCTATTTTTAGCCCAAACGCGCCTAAAAAAACGCCCCAGTGTGAAAGGGGTCTAACTGTTAGATTTTATGAGATGAAGGGGGAAAAAAAAAGAAAAAAAAAAAAAAAAATCGGCCTAATATATCGGCCCAAAAAAATCGGCATCACATATCGGCCATCGGCCACTGCGATTTCTAAATATCGGCATCGGCCAGAGAAAAACCCATATCGGTCGACCTCTAGTATTTATTATTGTGTTCAATGCTGTATTCCACAAAGAAATAACTTCAGCTTTATCAATCAGTCGGGCAGTGAAAGACCAGGGGCCCCCAACATCCCCTATATCAGAAGAATAGCAATTTGGAATGGAACGGGACTTTAAAGTGGAGTTCCACCCACTTTTACAACTCTTCAGCATCCCTCACTAAACTGTGCACTGTAAACAAATTGCATATTGTTTAATTTTTTTTCTCAGCACCTGCTGTATTCATTTTTCACTTCCTCCTCCCTGGCTGTGGCCCATCGCATCATTTCCTGTTTGCAATGCCTTCTGGGAAGGGGCGGCAACTTCCTCTGACACCCCCGTTGCTATGGAAACCTGACCTGAAACCTATTACACTGCTTGTGCTGCACTGAGCATGTGCAAGATCTGCAAGGCTGAGATCCAGGAAGAAATACAGTCTAGCTTCAGATGCCCAGACTTAAGATGGCCACGGTCTGCTGTAAGTTTATAAAATAACAAACTACTGCTATAAACTAAAAAAACAGACCTTAGTTTACAGACTAACTTTACTAGAATACATTAAGCTTGTGTATTATAGGGGTATTTTTATTTAAAAAGTATAATTTTGGCCGGAACACCACTTTAAGGGTGCCAGAAACGACTACTTCACACAATGTATAAAACTAAATAAAACATATTTTTATTACATATCAAGCTTAACCACTTGACAACTGGGCACTTATACCCCCTTCCTAACCAGACCAATTTTCAGCTTTCGGTGCTCTCACATTTTGAATGACATTTACTCAGTCATGCAACACTGTACCCATTTGAAATGTTTGCCCTTTTTTTCACACAAATAGAGCTTTCTTTTGGTGGTATTTAATCACTGCTGGGTTTTTATTTTTTGCGCTATAAATCAAAAAAGACTGAAAATTCGGTTAAAAAAAAAAAATTCTTTTGTTTCTGTTAAAATTTATGGCAGAGTATTGGCAGAGTATGGGCACTGAGCAGCGCTGTGGGCTGGATCTGTAGTGCCCACAGAGCTGAAAACTATCTCTCCCTCTTTCCTCTCACACTGTACCGATCGGTACAGAGAGGGGAGGGAGGAACTGGCGTCCTGACATGACGCCGGTTTGTTTACAAGTGATGCTCAGTCATGTGACGGAGCGATCACGTGGTAAACAGCCGCTATCAGCTGCAATTTACCGTGATGCGCCGGGTCCAGGGTCACGGATGTTCCCGGGTGTGCGCCCCAGGGGGAGTGCAGTTCTGTGCGGAGGTCCATAGACACCCACCCAGAATAAGCCAAACGTGCTGTAGCCGTCTTTCGGCTATGACTTGGTCGGCATGTGGTTAAAATATGTTTATAAAAACCATCACAAGAATTTATGTGGTTTTGAGCAATACTGCAGCAGCTTCAGCTCTACAATGTTTCACTGTATAGGCTTCCCCAGGAGTCTTATGAATCCTGCATGTTGTTGATACTATAGGTAGAAGAACAAACAAGTCTCAAATGACCCTAACATATCTGTCACAAATACCTCAGTGGTTTGATCCTCTACCCCTGGGAGCCTAATGCACGATTGATCTGACATAAGAGCATCCCGATAGGTCCATCTTTTTCAATATGATCCATTTTGTACATTGTACCAATTATAATTGGTTGACTTAATAAAATATGTATGCTATAGATGTGATCTATGATATATACAGGTATGTCACTGTCATTTATTTGAGACTTGTTTGTTCTACTACCTATAGTATCAACAATATGAAGCATTCATAAGACTCCTGAGGAAGCCTATATGGTGAAACATGTAGAGCTGAAGCGGCTGTACCATTGTTCAAAACCGCATAAACTCTTCTCATGGTTTTTATAAACTTATTTTAAACTTGATATGTAATAAAAATTATGTTTCAATTTTATGCATTGTGTGAAGTAGTTGTTTCTGGCACCTTTTAAAGTCCCGTTTAATTTTGTTTTTATTAACTACGCTGAAAACTTCAAGTGACATTCAGGTTCTATGAATAATCCTTAAACTATGAGTAGATAATTTTCCATAATTTGCCTCAGTCTGCTGAATATGAACATTCGGGGTGTGTCAGCTCTGTGTAAACTTTACTCATTCCAGTGAACTTCTTTCTTTCTGAAAGCGCTCGGACCGCTGTGGTGATTGCTGATACGTTGTTTAACCTCTATGACCTAAACTTTTACATTGGCTTCAATAAAAAAACAAGTCTGAGCAGCTGATTTAAAAATGTGAAAGGATATATAAAGAGAATTTTGGTGTCATTGATTCCCCAGAAGTAAATGTTGGATAAACATTGAGGGTTGCCATGTGTCTTCTCCTGCCAGGAGGATGAGAAAAGAGTTTTTTGTTCTTCACTTATGGGGTGTTTTAAATGTTCAGTATCTCATATTTTGGAAGCTCAGTTGTAGTGAGTTAATTTGCAGTAAATTGCAAATCTGTATAAAGTGCTCCAGCTTGGGGTCACCATGCACAATGCAATTTCACTGTACATTTTATATAATCAACTTTAGATTTACCAAAACAAAAGCAACTCCTAAATGAGTCCTTTTTTTTTTTTTTTTTTTTCGTTCAACCAGCGCATTAAACAAAAAAATAAATGACTTGATTCCGCCATCCACACATTTAGCTGAGCCTTTGTATTCGGACAGTAAGGAGACTTCCCTGCTGTCGGAATACACTGATCAGTGCTGCCGCCTATAGTCTGCAGTTCTGATTGAGCAGGGAAAACAAGACAGGGTGGTCCTACAGAGGTTCATGGGTGGATTGACTTCTGCACAGCCATCTGGCTCATACATGGATAGAAATTTGTCTGGCTCCTGTTGAACCTGCCGAATTTCAATCCATGTATTGACACTCCCAGCAGTGTGAACTGCCGTGCGAGTCGGGTTCCCGCATCGCACCTATGTGAACCGGCCCTAAAGGAGATTGTGCAGTTAGATTGTAGTGTGTGTGTGTGTGTGTGTGTCTGGTGAACTTTAAGGCTCATGTATACTTGCGGTCGGGGGGTGGTAAAAACAGGCTGTTCAGTTTTTTTGTTTTTTTTTTCCCATCTACTTAACAATATTTTATAAAATACTTGCTCCCTTTTATTGGATAGTCTGGGAAAAAATGAAAATCCTAGACATCCAACAGCTGGATATAGAAATTCTCCATGAAATATTTATATGGAGGGTTTTATGATTGCCAGGCTAAAGCATTTTTTTTTTATCTTAGTCTAGAATATGGAAGGAAACCATTTAAAAAGCCATTTTCATAACTTTAACACAATATTCAGATTTGGCTGCATAAGTGAAAATGCACTTTAAAGTGTTTCAAAAGCTCTACAGTTTTTTTCCCATTAATGCATTAAGGTGAAAAACCTTCTGTGCTGTAGCTCCCCCCCCCCCCCCCCCCATTTTCTTTACCTGAGCCCATCCGATCCAGCAATGTGCATGACAGCAGCAGCTCCTGCCACTGTCTACCTCCTCATTGGGCAAATTGATAGCAGCGAGAGCCATTGGCTGCTCTGTGCAAAACCATTACACAAAGCAGGTAAGAATAGACATGTTTGTTTATATTCAGGGAAAAAAAACCTCCAAAGGTTTACAACCACTTTTTTTACTGTAAGCAATATTTCTTATCTTTTCTAGGTGCATGGAGCAGGCCTTTAGCAATTCTGAACAGTTTGGAATGAGAGGAAACCCAGTCTGTCCCCACTGACAGAGGGACATACTAAGCTTCACATTTCTAACATACAAAGCAGAAGGCAAAAAAAAAAAAAGCAGTCGTGTGTGTGTGTTTATGTATGTGTATGTATATATGTGTGTATATATGTGTATATGTGTGTGTGTGTGTGTGTATGTATGTGTATATATATATATATTTATATTGTTTTTTCACCTTAATGCATCCTGTGCATTAAGGTGAAAAAACTTCTGACAGTGACCGGCCCCCTAGCCCCCCATTTTACTCACCTGAGCCCTGTAATTCCCACGACGGAGAGGCGCTCTTCCTCTCTGCCCGGGATTCTCAGCTCTTGATTGGATAGATTGATAGCAGTGCAGCCATTGGCTCCTGCTGCTGTCAATCAAATCCAATGAAGCTGGCGCCGGGCGCGGTGCTGAGCCCTACATTCTACGTCTATGGACACAAATGCTGGACTCCAGCGCGCCTACAAGGCAACCCCCTGGGAGAGCGCTTCTCCCAGGGGGTTATACGATGTGGGGCAGAGCTGATAGCGCCGCCGAGGGACCCGAGAAGAGGAGGATCGGGGCCACTCTGTGCAAAACGAACTGCACAGTGGAGGTAAGTATAACATGTTTGTGTTTTTTTTTTTTTTTTTTTTTATAACAAAGCTTTACAATCACTTTAAGTTCTGCTATATGAATGAGTACATGGGGAATGCCTTGTATTCATTGCCACTTGACATCCAGAAGATTTATTCCCCCCTCCCCCCTTTTAATGACCAGGCCATTTTTTGCAATACAGCACTGTTACTTTAATTGACAATTGGGCGGTCATGCGACACTGTATACACATAAAATTTTGTCTTTTTTTTTTTTTCCCCACAAATAGTTTACTTTTGGTGGTATTTGATTACTTCATTTTTTAAATTTATTTTCGCTATAAGCTACCGTCAGTTTTGAGAAAAAATATTATTATTTTATTTATTTTTTTTTTACTTTCTGCTATAAAACGTATCCAATGAAAAAAATCTAATTTCTTCATAAATTTAGACCAATATGTATTCTGCTACATAGTTTTGGTTAGAAAAATCCCAATAAGCATATATTAAATGGTTTGCGCAAGAGTTATAGCTTTTGGGTGGAACTCTGCTTTAAGTGGTTAAAAAGAAGAAAGTAGTTCTCTGAATAGTGGCGGTGCTGAGTGAGCATTGCGCAGAGGGGAATTAATCTCATTATATTAATTACATTACATATATATATAAAAAAAAAACAATGACACTATTGCTCCATTAAAAAGGTAACGGTAATCTTTTTCAGTACAGCTATTGCTGCTAAATAATGCTCCAAGCCTAAGAAGTGTCCTGTATGGTTTGATGCACATCATGGTAAAATGTTCATAAGTAGACAGGCAATTCTTTTTTTACTATAAGCCCAAGTGATATCTTTTCATATAGAACTAAAATATTCTCTTATCTCGAAATCCAAACACACATTTTCAAAACACAAATGGTTTTCAGAGGAACACTGGATGGATTTACTTGGCTCAAAAATTAGTAGCTGGGAACAGCACAAAAGTACTGGCATTCAAAACAAGTAAACATAATATTTTATTTACTTTTTTTCATCCCAAGCCAAAAATGGTGAAAATATAAGTAGATATTTACTACCTTAGGGTCCATTCACACAGGATTTCTGATACGGTTCACCTGCCAGATTTTCAGGTGGACCTCAACGGAAGCTTCATGCAAGTTTTTTTAGAAAGGTGAATTGGTCTGCCCAGGTTCGGAGGGAAAAAAAACGGAATGTGATGGATTGTATGTAGCCTGATGTAAACGGGCGCGAGTCTGCTCATTGATCCAACGCAGCTCTGCAAACTGAATGGGCATGGATGTCACAAAAGTGAACTTTTCAGCTCTGATTCGTCAGCGAATCTGTCCCCCGACCCTCATTTTTAATACCTGTTCAGCTTTACAGATGTTCTACACGTTGAAACAACAAAAGATCTAAGCTCATGCGTGTTTTGGTGTCCAGGGCTTGTCAATGAAAATTGAGCAAAAAAACATGACTTCAATATTACATATTTAAAAGCAGTTTGACTGTTTATACTTTTTGCAAAAAAAACTTACCTAATATGGTTGACTGTCATCAGTCAACACTTAACACCCCCCCCCCCCCCCCCACGCACACGCACGCACACACGATCACTGGATCATTGAGCTGTGAAGGCAGCTCGCTGAGAGGCTGAGCCGGGTGTCGGCATGTGGGCGGATCATGACTTTACTGTTGCAATCTTGTCTGAACCTGCTCTGTGACATGAGCCGATGGCAGGCTTCATGCTAGGAAAAAAATCCAAGGAAACCATAATGGTTATGTGTTTATCCGTGCATAAATGTCCTATGTGTTTCCTGAACATGGCACGTCCAGGCTGTATGTGCCATGTGAGGCTTCCAGAGTATGGAAAACTACCAGCAGATTTCTGCTAAGCATAGAAAAATGCCTAAAATAGTCAGTGTGCATGAGTCCTAACACATGACCATGAATTCCCAGAGCACTATGGGTTAGCAAAGGAACAACACGGCAAATGCATCTTGCTTTGAGGCTCCAATTGATTGAAAGCTTGCCACCAGTGTGCTAACTCATTGCGTTTTGTAAACCCACTTTAGGCAAAGAAGAGAATATTTAAATGCTACTCATGTGAAAAAGAAGCTAGAGTGCCACCTGCTGGTTGGATATCGGACAACAAAATGTTAATAATAATATCATCACCATCTATATTTAGTTTAACCATGTCCTCTTCTTTTTTTTTTTTTTTTTTTGTCTTAACCATAATGGAGAGAAAAAATTACACAACCACTATACATTACTTTTAAAAGTGCATACACACAGGCACTACACTTCTGTACAGTATTTTAAGAATCCTAAAGGTATTGACACTGTCAAAAGTATTTGTTTTAACTAGCTATTAGTGTAGCCATATTCCCTGTGTTTATCTTGTAACCGTGTAATGATGGGCTCACATGGTGTGTCTGCTGTTTGCAGTGTCATGGCTGATCAAGTCCCCTATGTCCATGTATTCATTAACCTAGCTTGTCACTATTTGCTAAAGGGAAAGGCGACATCTTGTTCTGGTTCATGCAGCATCCAATCAATGCCTTGCCATTTCTTGTGTGATCCATCACAAATGTAGGAGTGCTAATGATGAAAACACATTTCTTCCCTTCGTTGTTCTGCCTGCTTAAAAGAGAAGGGTGGGATATTAAAAAAAAAAACAAAACAAAACAATTATTCTCAGCTATGTGGTTGCAGCATAGATCCAATGCTGCAGCTGTGCCCCGCCGACTCTAAGACCATGAACTGAGTGAAAACATCACTGCTAATCGCTGAGTTCTAGGTCTCCAGTGAGCAGAGTGAAGTGACTGTCAGTCACCAACTCTCTGCCCTGCCCCTTCAGCGCACACTGGTGCGGGGGGCTGTGCAGTGGGTGTGAATGGTTGGCTCACGGCTGGTGTGCTGAGAGGCTAAGCCAGCTGCTGGTTAGGCATGTGGGTGGATCTCAACATTAAGTTCTGGATCCTTCCAGAGCCTGGAGCTTTAGACAGTGGGCTTTAGCCTGCTGTCGGCTTAATCTTGGTCACAGGAGTGCAGAAATAAAGGCAAACAATAGAAGTATGGCCAACAAAGCTTTGGCCATAGTTCTCCTTTTAACATCTGATTTACTAGTTTTCACCTGCAGAACAGTAGACCGAGACACTCAGGGATTGTGGGATATATAGTGTCTTCACAGGAAGTGTCGATTGTTAGACCAGGGATCTCCAAACTACAACCCTCCAGCTGTTGCGGAACTTCACGTCCCATGAGCCATTGTAAAACTCATGATTGCATGATGGGAATTGTAGTTCCAGAACAACTGGAGGGCTATAGTTTGGAAACCCCTGACTACAGTCATAAGTCGTGCAGTATCAGGCTGCAGGCCTCGTGCATGAAAACAAGCGGAAACATCTAACACTGGAATGTGACGATTTACTCTACTATAGGCTGTGCACACAGGCCAACAAATGGTGCCATGAAACTATAGTGTCAACACACATCTCAGAATAGGAAGGTAGGGAGATTTATAATGTCTTTAAAGTGACCTTTGATATTCATTATTCCATCCCATCTAACAGTACCTGTGAATAGAGGTAGTTGCAAGCTCTTCTCTGGCTTCTTTCCCAGCTCTCTAGCAATCCCTAGATAGCAGCTGAAACATTTTTAAAGCACAATCTTTTATCTGAAGAGCCTGTGTATAGTAAATCTGTCTGCATACAATTACATCAGCCCTCCTTTCTTCTTTTTTTTTTTTTTTTTTTTTCGAACATTTTTAGATGGTGGTTTTTAAATCCAATTTTAGATCTTTTAAAGTGATTCTAAAACCTAAACCACCATTTACACAAAGAGGTTGGGAATGGACTCCCAAATCAAGTGATAAAAAAAGTGTTTTTTTTTTTAAACACTTTCATCATTTTTTTTTTTTTTTTTTGCTTCAGGGTCACATGACTGCTTCGATCGACCTGAAGTAAAACATCCCTGTTCTGCACCTTACCAGTTATTTATGTGATCAGGGCATGTAAACAGTTGTGCAGGAAAAGTCAGGTTTTTGCTAACTGACGTTTAGAGGTCTGCTTATGAATGTTTTCACTCAACATTTCACATTTCAACTTTCCCCCAATTAAATTGGATACGTGTGAATCCTGGGTTAAAGTTGTGTGAATCTTGTGTGAATGCAGTCATAAATAGACCCCACTATGTATAATAAACAATCTCCTTTTCAATAAAATACAGTTTTTACCTTCTCTTCTCTTTGTTGTATCTCAATGCTCCTGATCATGTACAGCCTAGTTGCAGTCACTTCTGTCAAAATGCTGACACTTCAGCGCAAACTGTATGGCATGCCTGCTTATGTGTGAAACTACTATATGTAGCTTCTGTATTTTCATTAAAGCTTTTAAATATTTTAAATTGCATTGATACATTTATTTAGAACGCTTATTTGCTTTCAGCGATTAGGTTTCAGTCTACCTTATTAAAGCTTTCATTGCCCATTAATGGTGTTCTATTTGGCCCTCCAAAGATGCAGGTAAATTGCACTTTTACTCAGTCTGGTTTCTCTTCTCTGGTTGTCCTATTTTTGATAAAATGAGCGTTCACTACGCAGTAATCAGTGCAATAGGTTATCCTTTTCCATGGAATTAAACAAACTGCTTAGGAAGGGGTGGACGTTTCCAATGTTTGAATTTTCTTTTTTTTTTTTTCCAAAGATTATCTGTTACAATAGTAATCTGATTAGAATTGTTTTTGTTAGTCAAAAAATTCAGTTTGCACCCACCTATTGGTGAACTCTTAGCCTGTTCATTATTGAATGGACCTGCCTCACCAACAATAGCTTTGGCTTCAACACGATCTAAACAAACATAACTCAGGAAAGGGAGCACAATGGAGGAATTTTTGTGCAAAATCTAACTGCTTCCGTTTTTAGTTTTATCGCTCTGATGTAATGTGGTGCAAAAACACACAAAGTTATGGAGTGAAAGCATGTATTAGCATTTCAGTCATTCATGACTCTCTAAGGCCTCATTCAGAGTATGCTGATCCATAAGCCTGTGTGAAGGGTCATCTTCAGCTGCCTGGGATGTGTTCTGTCTGCTTGTGGTCCGTGCAGCTAGCAGGCCTTTAATGGATTTCAACAGGTTGCTTGCACGCCCCTGTACCGAGCACCTGTACTTTTCAGTCAGCTGAAAACGTCCCTTCACACAGGCGTGTGGATTGGTACAAACTTGTTGGATCAGTTAAATTTTAAGGCCACATGCACACCTATTCTGCCCACAATTTCAACAATCGCAGCAAAGCGCGGGAAGTGTTTGCGATGCCATTATGTCTCAAAGCACCCTAAACATGGTGTGATTTTGGGACTTCTTTTGGGCGTCGCGCATCCCACTATTTTGCTGCGCAACAATCACTGGAAAAACGCCCCATGTTTAGGGTCCCATTGAGAAATAATGACATCACAAATGCGTCTGGCGCTTTGCTGCAATTGTGCAATTCCCCATGATTTAAAGTTTCGCCCATGATTTAAATCTCCTAGGTGTAAATGCCAAGACTGGCCATTCAATTAAATTTGCAAGCAAGGCACAAGAAAACAAGGTACGGATGTGCATTTAGCAAGGTGTGTTGAGGGGGCATTAAGGCCGCATGCATGCTGCAGTTCTTCTCCTGCCAGAGGAAAGGCATTTAGAAAAAGCGCATATTTCATACATCAAGTGTTTTGACATTCATTCATTTCATTGGGCAGAATATTCATTTATTCTGGCCTTTGAAAGAAATGAACACTGAAGCGCTAAATATGCCTAGCGTTTAGGTTCGTTTACACATGCTTTCTTCTGCCCAAATGCTCCTTTTCTGAAAGCACAAGTGATGGATTTTTTCTTCTGCCTCTAAATGTCTGTAAATGCCTATATGTGCATGAACACAAGCTAGCATGGAGGGGCATTTAGAGGGCTACAAAAAGCGAAACTCCGTTAAAAGTGCTGATTTTGACGATGAGTGTGCATGAGGCCTAATATTGAATGACGCCACATCCGCCACACCAGTGTGATTGGGCCCTCAGAATGGTTTCAGGTTAGACAAGTGTGTATCTTTTTTTGTTTCCTTTTGTGTATTGAATAGTAGACTTATAGATAAATGATCCGATGCTTGTCTTTCCAGATCTTGACTTTTTTTTTTTTTTTTCCATTTCTATTGTACTTTTGAAAATGCTGGTTGCTTAGCTGTCTCTGACATTACTTTGAGCCTCTGACAGAAATGATGCATACAGCATATGTCAGGGCAAAATCGGCCTTGGTCTGAATACTGGTTCTAGGTCAATTAAACTGTATTGAAACCTTTGGACTGGTAAATCAGGCAGAGGATTCGCAACAGCAATCTACATACTGTATTTCCAAAGCTACAATATACCGAGCTGCGCTAAAAATAAAATGCCAAATATCAAGTACAAACTAAATTAATAATCAACATACATGTGATATAACCAGTTAAGTCAAAGTGTGTGTAACATGTATAGATCAAATATATTCAGGTGAGTAAAAAAATCCACAAGAATAAAGAATCCTCTTAAGTGCTCATGGAATCACATCAACATAGTGGGTGTCCATCACCAGAATTTCAAAAATGTGTTCATAAAACCACCACCTCAATGGAAGAAATGCAAGATTAGCAGCTGAGGATTACCCTCTACTTAAAGCGAAAGTAAAACCCATCCATAAAACCAGTTTTATTTCCATCACGTGCCGGAAATGTAACACTCCCATTGGTTGTGCTCTCAACCAAACTGTCAAACCATCCCATGGCTGGTGTCATAACTGATCGCATGTGCAGCATCATGACAGTTGTAGATTAAACAGAGGCAAAGATGGCAGCTTCCTTGACTGAAAACGATGGGGGGGGGGTTTACTTACACTTTAAAGTGGGGTTCCACCCAAATTTTTAACTTAATCTTGCCCCCTTTAGTTAATTGCATAGATGTTCAAATGCCGCACGAAAATTTTTTTTATCGCTGTAATTACCTTTATATTGTACTTTATTGTGGCACTTCCTGTCTCTCCTCCCATGGGAGTAGGCGTGTTTATTGCCTTTCCCCGGTGCCGCACTGTCTCCTGGGAGCTGAGTGTCAGGCTTCCCAAGATTCAGTGCGGAAACAATGATCATGCGTGTGAACAAGCTGTGAATGAACAGCATTCACCGCATCCAGGAAATCAATGCTTGTGGGCTTCACATGCCCACAAGCAAGATGGAAACAGCCAGCATCACATTTTTTAAGTTATTCTTCAGTACGGAAACAGACAGGGGCGGAAATATTACACCCAAACTATGAGTATTATTTTGGGGTTAGCAAAGTGTCTCAAGTACCTAAAAAAAAAAAAAAAAAAAAAAAAAAAAAAAAAAAAAAAATAAAAAGATTGGTCGCCAGACTCCTGCTTTAAAGACAGGTCACAAAGAGCTTCAAAGTAACAACCATAATAAAGGCTATCTGAAACAGCTCTAGATGCTCTCCCTAAGAGGCGCAAATCCTTATGGTGGTCCTCCGCATAGCATCATCCCAAAGGCATTCATATAAAAACATGGACACTTCAATAGTGTAAAACCTTATTTTATTTATTCAAAATTAAAATTCCACTTACATCGAAGTAGTACATACAGCATACTCCGCGCTTGTGGTAAAACAGATTACCCTCACTTCCGAGAACGCAATGACGTCAGCATGTAGCTTCTCCCTATGCATTTTGTCACATGTGACATAGTCCAGGGCTCCTTACTATAATGATGTAGGTGCAATGTGTAAGTGCATACTAAAAAATGCTCTAGTGACATTACTTACTATGAATGTGATATCTCCCTTGTGCTGCTGGCTCCTGATTTAGTTGACATATTCCTTCCCTGATCCCCCTCCTAACCCTGCCACTGCATATGGCTCCTTTCACACGAAGGCTCTGATCAGGTCCACCTATCAGTTTTTCAGGCAGACCTGATCGGACCCTCCATTCATCCCTGTGGACCAGTGGGTGTAACATCAGATCTTCTCTGGTCCACTAAAAGAAAATAAAGGGGATCTTTTCC
Organism: Aquarana catesbeiana; assembly: GCF_042186555.1. Lineage (NCBI taxonomy): Eukaryota > Metazoa > Chordata > Amphibia > Anura > Ranidae > Aquarana > Aquarana catesbeiana. The sequence continues at coordinate 733,281,871 of NC_133324.1, forward strand.
CTTCTGTCTAAGCTAATCGGATCAGAGGGCAGGCAGGTGTAAATGGACAGTGGAGTCAATTTACACCAGTTGGTCAAAAAGGAGAAAGTGCTAGGTCCATGTTTGATCTCCATAAACTGAGCAGACACGAACCTGTCATCTGCCCTCTCTGCTCAGATCGGCGGAGGATCAGCGGACAGATCCCTGCTGATCTAATCTGAGTCTGCTCCGTGTCAAACGGGCCTCATCCTCTTTCCTTTTGCTTTTTATACACTGTTAAAAAAAAAAAAAAAAAATAAGCTGTCCCATTGCGGTTTTAAAGCTGCACCCACTCTTAACATCTCCTACAGCATTTATCAGTATTAGTGATAGAGTGCAGGACAGTTGTGTGAAGGAAGCCTTAAAGGGTAAGTATAACCACTTAAATCATGAACAGAATTGGCATTTCTAATACATTTTTTTTGTTTTTTTTTTTGTTTTTTAATCTTTCTCATCAGAGCAGATTGGGAACATCAGTTTGAAAGGTTTGTTTGAAAACCATTCCAGCATTCAGTTCCTGTGTGTGAACACTTGTGTACATGGCGCATGAACAGTATGTGCCAAGCATGTCACATGCCTGGCCATATTCCAGGGAAATCTTCAGGCACCTGCTTGGAGTCTTGTCATAAATATTCTGGAGCTGGCAGTCAGAAATTCATTTGTGGCTGAGTCTCTGTTCACTAGTTTTACTAGCAAGAGTAAGGCCTCATGTACGCTGCTGCTAAATGGACGTTTAGGAGCAGTTTGAGCATTTTTTTCAACTGCTCCTGAACTCTCCTCTGTTATCTTATCAGTACATGTACACAGGGTCGTTTAGGCCGAATGTACACGGGACGCTGAGGCAACCACTTAACGATTTTTTTGACAGCTTGAAAACTGTGTTTAAAAACGCCTGTTTAGCCGCGTTTGCATGCCGCGTTTAGTCGCGTTTAGCTGCATTCGTGTCCAGGAGCGGTTATTTAACATAACATCATAAGACACTCCCAAAGCACAAAAAACAGTATTATTTATCTACTTCAGCCATTCTGTGAGACCAGAGTGGGTAGCAGCAGCTGAGAGAGCAGCAGTGTACTTGTATCTACCTCAATTTCTGTGCTTTTACTATGGAACCCATAATGAGCAAATGTGAGGAAATTAAAAAAGCCAGATATAAAAGCGGAGTTCCACCCAAAAGTGGAACTAACGCTCATCTGATTCCTCCCTGCCTCCGGTGTCACAATTGGCACCTTTCAGGGGGGAGGGGGGTGCAGATACCTGTATACTAAAGGTATTTGCACCCACTTCCTGGAATAGTCTCCCGCGGGAGTCACGCCGCCTCCCGCACCGCCCCGCTGTCTCCTGGGAAACACACAGGTCCCAGGAGATAGTGGGGACCACTTAAGATGCGCAGCGCGACTCGCGCATGCGCAGTAGGGAACCAGGAAGTGAAGCCGGAACGCTTCACTTCCTGATTCCCTCACAGAGAATGGCGGCGGCAGCAGCCCAGAGCCGAGCAATTGATCGGCTTTGGCTGCCGACATCGCTGGACTCCAGGACAGGTAAGTGTCCATTTATTAAAAGTCAGCAGCTGCAATATTTGTAGCTGCTGGCTTTTAATAATTTTTTTTAGGTGGACTCCCTCTTTAAATTTCATGCAACTACGTTTGATCAAGTCGGGGGTCAAGCTCAATGGTGGGGTCATCTGGTTCAAAACCAACAACAACATATAGGTCAAATTCTACTTTGGCTAACAGCAATGCTAGTGGTGTATTGGATTGGATCATGGGCTCATTAGGGGTATATAAATGGTCTATGAAGCATTGCAAGCAATTACAAGTTTTTAAAATATTTTTTTAGTGGTTTTTCATCATTTGCTATCATTTTTAAGTTTTGACATGTGAAAAAAAAGGGCATCTTTTTAAAAACGCTTCTAAACGAAAACGTGGCTAAACGCTGGTACTGGGTTTAGGCACGTTTGGCGTCTGAAATGTCAAATGTCGGCGTGTGGACTATTTTTTTTTTTTTTGCCTTCAAAGAAAAGCCTCTAAACGCAACTGCCTAAAAACGACTTCAAACGACCCCGTGTACACACATAAGATAACATTGGATAAGTTCAGGGGCAGCTGAAAAAAGCATCTACCTGCCTCTGAACATCCGTTTTCTAAGGCCTCATGTTCACTGCTGCTGCTAAACGGACATTTTTTCAATTGCTCCTGAACTCCTCTTATCTTATCAGTACATGTACACAGGGTCGTTTACAGTAGTCTCTAGGCAGTTGAGTTACTTTAGAGGCTTTTTTTGGAACGCAGAAAACGGGTTCAGAAGCTGAATTTAGAGGCATTTCAAGCGGCAAACGCTTCTAAATGTGGTTACTCACGTTTAGCCGCATTTCATTTACAGTTGTACATTTTTGGCTATTTTGAAGGGAAAAAACGCTTCTAAACACAAACGCGGCAAAACGGACGTTTTTTAACGTGGGTTACTATCTGTTAAGTTTAATTGTTCAGGGGGGGGGTTGTAAAAACGTCCCGTGTACATGAAGCCTAATTGAGATATTTTCCGCATTTAATTGAGTGTGGATTTTGTAATGTATATGGAAAAGTAGTGTTGCATAACTGTGGCACAGTGAATATTAAACGTGAAATCTATAGATGCTGCCAATTTGTAGTGTATATAAAAAAAAAAAAAAAAAAAAAAAGTGGATCGAATGTAATCCAGCAAAGGGCATTATATGCATAGTGCACAATCCATTTTTAGTTTACTGTAGTTGATTTAAAAAAAAGAAAAAATCTGACTGGTAGCTTTAGCTTAGCAGTTGCACTGAACTGTGTTTACTTGGGTTTATAACCCAAATTTAATTCAAGCCAAATTTGACTTGAGTTTTTAAAGATATTCACACAGGCGTAATATTTTGTACACCCATGCAAAGGGCTATCTTTAGCTGCATAGGTGTTCATGCAGGTGGCTTGTTCAAACAATGAACAGCGTAGGGCTGCACAGATCTACTGTACATCCATGTGGGACTGATGCATGGATCGGAACACAGACTACCTGTACAGAAGGCACAGGTGATCAAAGATGGCCCTTTGTATGGATGTACGAAACGGTACGCCTGTATGAATGAGGCCTAATTGGCTGAATACATTCCAAGTGCATCAAGTCTTAATTTTCTTTAGAAAGCGGCTGCAGCCTAAATACAAAAGTATCCCTTGCCTGATGCTGAAGACCTTGTGTTTGTGTGGAAGCAGTGGTCTTTCTGCAGAGGTCTGATACACTCTCTAAGTCACAACTAGAGCTCTCCAATCAGCAGGGAGTGTAAGCTTTGTGGACTACAGGGCTATAGGTCTTATTCAGTGTGGTGCATGTGGGACGTCTGTAGAGAGACCACTACTTCCATGCTAAGATCAAAGGTCTATCTCTACAGTGTGTTGGCAAAGAGAATTTCACACGTTTTTATTTTGAGGCACCTAGAAAGTATTTAGCCCATAAAAAAAGAAAGTTCAATTTTAAAATTGCAGCATGGACCTGTTTAAACCATTTTTAAAATAACAACCCTGACACATGACATCCCTTATTGACCATGGTGGTCTTATTCTGCAGGGGGATGGAAAGTGGCAGGGCTTACCCTCGAAGCCGGGGAAATCAATCCCTAACGCTGGCCATACATGGTCGAATTTTGAAAGCATTTTTATTTATTTTTGTTTTTTGAAAATCAGAAATTTTGTGAGGTTTGTGATCCGATGGAGCCACCATTTGATATAGAAATTCGACCAACCAAGCCTTCAATTTCGCTTCCTGTTGCTACAGAAAGGAATTTTCGTCGCTGGGAATCTTCTTTTCTTTACGGGAATTTTCTTCTCATGCACATGCGCATTTCTTTTTCACGCTCCAGTTGACGTCCCTATGACGAAACGTGTAGGGCGTGGCCTATTTTGACGCTTTTGTATCATCTCCCAGAGGATCACCAACTTAAATCTGACGCTCTCCTGTTTTGATGACACTTGGTTGCCTATTATAAACTGCTTAAATGTGAGTACCATTCTGTCATCTGTGTTTTATGGTTTTACGCTATGGAATCTCCTCTTTCTTCTCTTATGCCTAAAACGTCACCGTGACCCAGAAACAGCCTGTGGATTGCCACACAGTGGCATACACTGTGACTGCGCATTACCCCCACAGGGGTTAAAGAAGCTGGTGAGTGTCCGCATGATCACAAGACACGAGCACCTGGTCACCAAGATTAATACAAATACCTGCCTTGTTTTACAAAGATGTCAAGTTTTTCACTTAAGTTGCACTGAGCACTAGTCACGATTTAACCTATGTAATTATTCAGCAATGTTATGTTTGTCAAAGACTTTTTTAAATCAATCACTATATGGGGTTTTTATGCGGATGGAATAGTTTTGGCTAAAGTCATTTTTTTATTTCATCCCCTGTTCCCTTTCCCCCCTCCCCCAATTCAAAGGGGACCAACCTAGCCGTTAAATTTGCTCTATGCGATTTTGTTCATATTTTGTTTATAATTTACATGCGACTTTACATGTGGGATTTGGCTACACACAACTTATAAAGTATTTTTTAAACTAGGACAACGTTACACCTACACACTCCAAAGGGGGGCACTTTGTTGTTTTATGTTTTTATTTTCGTTGAATTTTTTATTTGCAATTTTGGTCTATACTTTATATGCGACTTTACATATGGGATTTGGCTACACACAATTTACCAAGTATTTCTATGAATTAGGACAGCGCCACACCCACACACTAACCCTTCACTTACCTTCTGTTTTTTCATTTCCTCCACTTTTTTTAATTTTCTGTTCCGTTGCACGGATACACCACTCATATTTCATTAGCATTTCTTTTTCAACCTAGTTTTCTCACATGATTCTCCCATAGATTTGAAAATCCGTTTTTTTTGTTTTTCAAAAAATTTTCAACATGCCTGATAACTCAAATTCAATGGCCGCACGAAAATCGGCTGTAGCTGCAGCCCACTAATGGTGCGAAATTCGAACGAAAATACTTAGGTAAGATATTTTCTGCCTTAGTAACAAATTTAAGCTAGACTCAGGCAGACCCAGAGGGATGGTCTTCTGGTTAACAAAGGCGCAATAATCCCTTTATATTTTAGGGATAGTGGTAAAATGGCTTTCAGTGTCAGGTTCTGTTTAACTGCTTCAGGTCCGCCCTATATCAGTTTTACTACTACAGGACGACAGGGCGGCACATGTGCGCCGGATCACGTAGTATTCATACGCCTTGAAATTTTCCACATTTTGTCATGTTACAACCAAAAACATAAATGTCTTTAAGAGCCAATTACCTTGGAAACTGATCAAATAGAGAGCCTGCTGATGTCTAGACTACTTGACAAACCTTTATCTTCCCTATATTTCTGTCTATCTGTATCCTATGCCCGTACCTCTAACAAAGTGTTTAATAAATGGTTGACTTACCGGAACTTTCTACTGATGACTGGGAAGAATGCACAGGCTCCTATATCACCAATATGATCCCAGCCAAAGACTGTTTTATTCAGTTAAAATTCCTCCATAGGGTTTACTATCCCCCCCCCCAAAGATTAGCAGCTATCTACCCGCAGGTACGTCCTAACTGCACCCATTGCCTGTCCTCTGCTGGAACCTTCATATGGTTTGGCAGTATCCGGCTGTCTGCCTTTATTGGCAATCGGTACTAGACATTCTGACCTGGGTGACTGGTCTCTTGTATGCTGCTCCTGGGTATCATGGATGATATTATGGCCTTCAGGTACACAGTTACTTCTATTTTATGCACTTTATTATGCAAGGAGAGAGATCCTCCTTAGATTGAAGTAGTCAACCCCGCCAACGGTGACAAATTGGATTTCTGCAGTTAACGCAGTTTTGCCTCTGTATAAACTAACCTATGTGAGTAGAAACTGTCCAGAAAAGTTTGACCAAGCATGGTCCACTTGGATTGATGCTTAGGTCAAGCTAAATCATATGATGCATAATTCTCTTTATGGTGTTGTCCCACCTCCCCCCCTCGGGTCTTTCTCAAGGAATTTTTCAAGGAAAATTATAAAAGGGTTTCAAAATATTTTGCAAATATCTGGAAAGTGTACAGTGCATTTATATTCAGCCCCTTTTAATCTGATATCCTGAACTAAAATCTAGTGTAACCAATTGCCTACAGAAGTCATCTAATAAGTAAATGGAGTACACCTGTGTGTTATTTTATTCTCATATAAATAGAGGTTTGTTAGAGAACCTTAGTGAACAAACAGCATCATGAAGGCCAAGGAACACACCAGACCTGTCAGGGATAATGTTGTGAAGTTTAAAGCAGGGTTAGGTTATATAAAAAAAAAATCCCAGGCTTTGAACATCTCACGGAGCACTGTTCAATCAATCATCTGAAAAGGGATAGAGTATGGCACAACTGCAGACCTACCAAGACATGGCCGTCCACCTAAACTGACAGGCCAGGCAACGAGAGCATTAAAGTGGATGTAAACCCGAAATTTTTTTTTAATATATGTATATCATACTGTAGAGTATAAGATTTCCTATCATTTGAGCCCAGTTTTGCCACACAGAGTTAATCCATCTCTGAGCAATCCTCTTTTATTGTTCAGTGAGATAAATCTTGACAAACAGAAAAACCTTGTAAAATCCTCCCCCTTGCTGTGAGTGACAGGTGATTTACATCTCGTGCACTAGCCTAAGGCCTCTTTCAGACGAACGATTTTAGGCGGACCTGAGCGGACCCTCCATAGACCTGTATGGAGCGTCGGATGTCAATGGTGACCTGTCCGCTGACATCCGACCTGCTCCGATCGGAAAAAGTGTAACGGAGGATAAACCTACTTTTCCATCCGTTATTGGATCGGGTGACGACGGACTCTACGGTCCGTCGTCATCCGATCCCCCATAGGGGAGAGCGGCACTGTGACAGGTCATCTGCCTGCTCAGCGGGGATCCACGGAGCGATCTCTGCTGAGCAAGCGGATGTTCACAGGGTGGATCATCTCGGATCCGTCCCGTGTGAAAGGAGCCTAAGAAACGGGCATTATTTTTTAATTCCCTCCCCCACTCCTTTCTTCAGCAGCTCTGCAAGGATTGGCTGTTCCACACCTCACCATGATTTGGCATGCTGAAGTCATGTGGTTACTTTCCTGTCTTTTCACTGGATGTTAGAGATCATAGCAGAAGTTCAGTGTTAGAAATACACAGGAGAAAATGCATATTGACAAGGGGAGTGTAGAGGTGGGCGGGGATTCTACTGACATCACGACTCCACCCACCGAGCTCCAGACAACAGACCCACCCACAGAATCTGCAGTTTTTTCGGCTCTCATAACAGACAGAGGGGAGACATTTGACAGGTAAAGGTACATGCAGGAGGCATGTATATCCTTATAGATAACCCCTATGGCAGTAGTTTAGAAAGGATGACATTGGGTTTACATCCACTTTAATCAGAGAAGCAACCAAGAGGCCCATGGTAACTCTGGAGGAGCTGCAGAGATCCACAGCTCAGGTGGGAGAATCTGTCCACAGGACAACTATTAGTCGTGCACTCCACACATCTGACCTTTTTATGGAAGAGTGGCAAGAAGAAAGCCATTGTTGAAAGCAAGCCATAAGTCTTGTTTGCAGCATGTGTGGGACATGGCAAACCTGTGAAAGAAGGTGCTCCAGTCAGATGAGACAAAAATTAAATGTTTTGACCTAAAAGCAAATAGCTATGTTTGGTGGAAAACTAACACTGCACATCACCCTGAACACACCATCCCCGCCATGAAACATGGTGGTGGCAGTATCATGTTATGGGGATGCTTTTGTTCAGTAAGGACAGGGAATCTGGTCAGAGTTGATGGGAAGATGGATCGAGCTGAATACAGGGCAATCTTAGAAGAAAACCTGTTAGTCTATAAAAGACTTGAGACTGGGGCAGAGGTTCACCTTCCAGCAGGACCCTAAACATACAGCCAGAGCTACAATGGAATTGTTTAGATCAAAGCATATTCATGTGTTTGCGTGGCCCAGTCAAAATCTGACCTAAATCCAATTGACAATCTGTGGCAAGACTTAAACTGCTGTTCAGACGCTCTCCATCCAATCTGACTGAGCTTGATCTATTTGGCAAAGAAGAATTTAACCCTCCTAGAATTGCAAAGTTGGTAGAGACATACCCAAAAAGACTTGCAGCTGTAATTGCAGCAAAAGGTGCTTCTACAAAGTATTAACTGGGGGGGGGGGGGATATTTGTAAGGATTTTTAAACCGTTTATCATTTTCCTTCCATTTCACAATTATGTGCCACTTTGTGTTAGTCTATCACACAAAATCTCAATAAAATACATTTTCGTTTTTGGTTGTAACCTGACAAAATGTGGAAAATTTCAAGGGGTATGAATACTCTTTAAAGGCACTGTATATACCTGACCCAACACGTCGGGGTGGGGGCAGCGGGTCGCTGTGATTACACACAGAGGAAGCTCATCAGCGGGTGCAGGGTACCCGATGTTCTCCGGCACCCGCCGATCATCAGGCAGACGCACAGAGCTGTGCTCTACCTATGTAAACAAGGCAGACTGCTGTTCTGTCAGGAGGGAAGGGATGGAAATACTCTTCCCCTAGTAAAAACACCTCGTACAGTATAGTAAAACACTGACTAGGCACACAGTCAGCCCTTTGATCGCCCCTAATGTTAACCCCTTCCAGTGACTGCAGATTTTTAGCACTGATCACTGTATTGGTGTCACTGGTCCCCAAAAAGTGTCAGTGTCATAATGTCCACTACAATATAGCAGTCCCGCTCTAAGTCACCGATCACCGCCAAAAAGTTAAAAATATCTGTAGACGCTATAACTTTTTGCGCAAGCCAATCAATGTACGCTTATTGGGATTTTTGTTGCCAAAAATATGTAGCAGAATACATATTGGCCTACATTTGTGAAGATTTTTTTGATATCTTAGTGCAAAAAATAAAAACACACATGATCAAATACCACCAAAAGAAAGCTCTATTTGTGGGGAAAAAAGGACATGCATTTTATTTGGGTACAGCGTTGCAGAATTGTCAGTTAAAGTAACGCAGTGCCTTCTCGCAAAAAATAGTCTGGTCATGAAATGGGGTAAATCTTCCAGAGGTCGAGTGGTTAAAGGGACATTTTTGTCAGCATGCGTTGCTGAACAAGGACAGAAGGTCACATTCGGATTCAAGAGAGAAGTCTTAAAGTTAGTCCTTGGAATTGTATTCACTGACATTTTGAATATAAAAAATAATCAGGGCAGTAGTCGTATGAAATTTGTGGCTTTATGTATGCAGCAAGATCACAAATGGTGTCATTGCTTTCTCATTCCTTTATTTTTAAATGTGGGCAGCTGTCTGATGAAGATTTAGGCCGGGTTTATACTTGTACGACAAACATTCCGACATTGGGAGCTCATGTCGCATGACATGTGAAAATCAATGTTTCCCTATGAGAGCCGTCTTAACTGCTCCGACCTTGAAAATGCTCCCTGCACTACTTGGGTCCGACTTTGATCCTACTTTAGCCTATTGAATATCACTGAAGTCGGATCTAAGTCGGATCGTGGTCTTAACTGATCCAGCTTTGGCATGCGACTTGTGCTCTGATGACCTTGAAGGGTCCACGCCAAATTAAAAAACAAAAACAAAACAAAAAAAAACAAACGGCATGGGTTCCCCCTCCAAGACTATACCATGCCCTTCAGTCTGGCATGGATTTTAAGGGGAACCCCCCATGCCGGTGTGGAGTCCCCCCCAAATCCATACCATACCTTTATCAGAGCACGCAGCCTGGCAGGTCAGGAAAGGGGTGCTTACCGGACCCGCTGGTAGAGGCAGAGGCTATCGCGTCCTCTCCCGTGGATGTCGACTGAGGGGAAGATGGCCCCTGCTCGGCTCCATGGCATGGGAGGGCGGAAGCGACCTCAAACGTCACTTCTGCTCATAGCTCTTGAAGGAGAAATTATTTTGACCTCAGATCTCATGTTTAATAGGTCCTGTCATGCTTACGCTCCTTGTAATAGGAATAAAAGGGACCCAAAGATTTTATTTTTAAAAAATTGTGTGAAAATAATAATCAAAAGTAAAATAAATAAGGAAAAAAAAAAACATTTTTTTTCAAAGTGTCTTATCCCGACGAGTTTGCGCGCAGAACCGAACGCATATTAAAACTGTGTCCAAACTACACATGTTAGGTATCGCCGCGATTGTTAGAGCAAGAGCAATAATTCTAGCGCTAGACCTCCTCTAACTCAAAACTGGTAACCTGTAGAAATTTTCCAACATCGCCTATGGAGATTTTTAAGGGTAAAAGTTTGTTGCCATTGCACGAGCAGGTGCAATTTTGAAGTGTGACATGTTGGGTATCAATTTACTCAGCGTAACATTATCTTGCCCAATATTAAAAAAAAATTGCCAACTTTACTGTCTTTTTTTAATTCAAAAAAGTGTATTTTTTCCAAAAAAGTGCGCTTGTAAGACCACTGCGCAAATACGGTGTGACAAAGTATTGCAACGACCGCCATTTTATTCTCTAAGGCGCTAATAAATATAATAAAATCTAATAAATATATATATATATATATTTTATGTTTATGTTTGGGGTTTCTAAGTAATTTTCTAGCCAAAAAAACACATTTTAACTTGTAAACGACAAGTGTAAAAAAGAGGCTCGGGGCTAAAGTGTTTAAAAAAAGTGTCAGAAATAAAACGCAGTATACAGGTTTTTAAAGTAATTAGGACAGCTCCTGCATCTCTTCCGATTTTCTTCTGCCCCTCTCTTTTTGCCTCCTCCTCTGACATCCCTGGGGGCCGGGATCTGGGGGCTTCCACATTCCGATAAGCCCCCTGCCTGCAGACCCTGAAACCAACGGCCATGGTTGTCAGAAAGAGGCCCTTGTCCTCATAAACATTTAGACAAGGTGCTTTGGGGGGGGGGGGGGTGCAAGGGCACCTACCCCTCATGTTGAGGGCATGCTTGCTCATCCCCACCCCCTCTCATGACCTGCCGGGCTGCGTGCTCGGATAAGGGTCTGGTATGGATTTCCCTTAAAATCCACGCCAGACTGAAGGGCCTGGTATGGTCTTCAAGCGGGAACACATGGGGTGTGTGTGTGTGTTTGTTTTTTTTTTTGCATGGAGTTCCCCCTAAAGATTCATACCAGATACAGTGCCTGGCATTGCCGGGATCAAAGTTGGATCCCCGTTCATTGAAGTTAGATGGATGCCGGGCTTCAAGTTGCAGGACACAGTTGGATCCACAGTCGTACGACTGTCCTGTTGTACCAGTGTGAACCTGGCCTTACAAACCGGCACAACTACATTCTGTAAATCAGACACCTGAAGCTTGTCCAAACACTACCAATTACTACAATGCATGCCAATTTTGTCATGATCCCCAATTTAACTGCTTCCCTACCCGCCTATAGTCAAATGACGTCCACAGATGGGATCTCCCATCCTGGGTGGACGTCATATGACGGCCTCGGGTTCCCGGCCGCCTAGGGGGCGCGCGCCCGCTACATTGCTCGGGACCTGGTGCGTGTGCCCGGCGGCCGCGATTGCCCGTTAACTGGGCTGGACCGTGGATCTGTGTGTGTAAACACACAGATCCACGTCCTGTCAGTTCAGAGGAGAGCGATCTGTGTTCCCAGAACAGCGGAACACTGATCCGTCCCCTCCCCCTACAGTTAGAAGCATTCCCTAGGAAACACATTTAACTCCTCCCCGCCCCCTAGTGGTTAACCCCTTCACTGCCTGTCACATTTACACAGTAATCAATGCAATTTTATAGCATTGATCGCTGTATAAATGTGAATGGTCCCAAAAATGTGTCAAAAGTGTCCGATGTGTCCGCCATAATGTCACAGTCACGAAGAAAAAAATCGCTGATCGCCGCTATTACTAGTAAAAAAAATTAAAAAAAAAAAAAAAAAAAATGCCATAAATCTATCCCGTATTTTATAGACGCTATAACTTTTGCGCAAACCAATCAATATACGCTTATTGCGATTTTTTTTTTTTTACCAAAAATATGGAGAAGAATACGTATCGGCCAAAACTAAGGAAAAAATTTGTTTTTTTTTTTTAAATTGGGATATTTATTATAGCAAAAAGTAAAAAATATTGTGTTTTTTTCAAAATTGTCGCTCTTTTGTTTATAGCGCAAAAAATAAAAACCGCAGAGGTGATCAAATACCACCAAAAGAAAGCTCTATTTGTGGGGAAAAAAGGACGTCAATTTTGTTTGGGTACAACGTCGCACGACCGCGCAATTGTCGTTTAAAGTGTGACAGCGCTGAAAACTAAAAATTGGTCTGGGAAGGAAGGGGGTGAAAATGCCCGGTATTGAACCGATTAAACTGGTGTAATGGAAGATTTTAGTGCTTAGGGGAACAATTGTTTCCCCTCAGTAAGGCTACATTCACATCTGAGCGTATTGACTTGTGTTTTTCAGGCGACTGCCTATTGACTTTGGGCTGCCTGCTATGTAAAAACATGCCAAAGAAGCTTGTGTCAAATTTTGACACTGAACCTCATATTTCACGTGTTTCGTCAAATGACTGCTACCTACGTTTGGAGTGTCATTAAGGGGACTGCAAGCGCATTTACGAAAACACGGGCAGAAACCTGCAATTCTGCCTGCATTTCTGCTACGCTCAGATGTGAACTTGTAAACGAGTGAATATTTGCCCCTCGTGCTGAGCAGAGTAGTACACAAATTTTAATATCATAGCAGCTTCACTTGGAATAATTTCCTGGACAGGCAGAACTTCTAGCTGATTGCAAGAGCTGTCCATGTCTCTAACCAAGGTATTGGTATTAAAAATGCCATCGTTTTTTAAGACTCTTCCTCCTGGATTGTTTGTAAAGGAAACAGGCTGTACAGACTTATCTTCACAGGTGCTTCCTGATCTATTCCAAGACTTTCTCTAGCTTTTTTTTTTTTTTTTTTTTTCCGTCAACCTAAAGTATGTGTAAACCCTCACCTTGTAAAACAACTCATTCAGTTTAAAATAAAATGAAAGACAAAACATCTGTGTATACATATACGTGTGTGTGTATGTATGATATATATATATATATATATATATATATATATATATATATATATATAATTCAGACCCCCTTAAATTTTTCACTCTTTGTAATATTGCAGCCATTTGCTAAAATCATTTAACTTCATTTTTTTCCTAATTAATGTACACACAGCACCCCATATTGACAGAAAAACACAGAATTGTTGACATTTTTGCTGATTTATTAAAAAAGAAAAAATGAAATATCACATGGTCCTAAGTATTCAGACAATTTGCTGTGACACTCATATATTTAACTCAGGTGCTGTCCATTTCTTCTGATCATCCTTGAGAGGGTTCTACACCTTCATTTGAGTCCAGCTGTGTTTGATTATAGTGATTGGACTTGATTAGGAAAGCCACACACCTGTCTATATAAGACCTTACAGCTCACAGTGCATGTCAGAGCAAATGAGAATCATGAGGTCAAAGGAACTGCCTGAAGAGCTCAGAGACAGAATTGTGGCAAGGCACAGATCTGGCCAAGGTTACGAAAAAATTTCTGCTGCACTTAAGGTTCCTAAGAGCACAGTGGCCTCCATAATCCTTAAATGGAAGACGTTTGGGATGACCAGAACCCTTCCTAGACCTGGCCGTCCGGCCAAACTTGGCTATCGGGGGAGAAGAGCCTTTGGTGGGAGAGGTAAAGAACCCCCCAAAGATCACCGTGGCTGAGCTCCAGAGATGCAGTCGGGAGATGGGAGAAAGTTGTAGAAAGTCAATCATCACTGCAGCCTTCCACCAGTCGGGGGTTTTTGGGAGAGTGGCCCGACGGAAGCCTCTCCTCAGTGCAAGACACATGAAAGCCTGCATGGAGTTTGCTAAAAAATACCTGAAGGACTCCAAGATGGTGAGAAAAAATATTCTCTGGTCTGATGAGACCAAGATAGAACTTTTTAGCCTTAATTCTAAGCGGTATGTGTGGAGAAACCAGGCACTGCTCATCACCTGTCCAATACAGTCCCAACAGTGAAGCATGGCGGTGGCAGCATCATGCTGTGGAGGTGTTTTCTAGGTGCAGGGACAGGAGGACTGGTTGCAATCGAGGGAAAGATGAATGCAGCCAAGTACAGGGATATCCTGGACGAAAACCTTCTCCAGAGTGCTCAGGACCTCAGACTGGGCCGAAGGTTCACCTTCCAACAAGACTATGACCCTAAGCACACAGCTAAAATAACAAAGGAGTGGCTTCACAACAACTCCGTGACTGTTCTTGAATGGCCCAGCCAGAGCCCTGACTTAAACCCAATTTAGCATCTCTGGAGAGACCTAAAAATGGCTGTCCACCAACGTTTACCATCCAACCTGACAGAACTGAAGAGGATCTGCAAGGAAGAATGGCAGAGCATCCCCAAATCCAGATGTGAAAAACTTGTTGCATCTTTCCCAAAAAGACTCATGGCTGTATTAGATCAAAAGGGATCTTCTACTAAATACTGAGTAAAGGGTCTGGATACTTAGGACCATGTGATATTTCAGTTTTTCTTTTATAATAAATCAGCAAAAAATGTCAACAATTCTGTGTTTTTCTGTCAATATGGGGTGCGGTGTGTACATTAATGAGGAAAAAAATGAACTTAAATGATTTTAGCAAATGGCTGCAATATAACAAAGAGTGAAAAATTTAAGGGGGTCTGAATACTTTCCGTCCCTACTGTAAGTGACCACATAATCTCTCCTTTGAGATACATTATGAGCTCAGATGTGGGGAGGAGAAACAGCAGTACACTGATATTCCCAGTGAATGGCTGTGGAGGGGGGTTGGCACCAGTCTGAACATTGGAGGAGAGTAGTTCTCGGCACAGTCAGAAAACTAACCATGCTGTGCTCTCATGCCTAGTGTGGGGCGACATTGCGGGCTCCCTGGACAGGCAAGTGTCCTTATTAAAAGTCAGCAGCTACAGTGTTTGTAGCTGCTGACTTTAATAAAAGAATAATACTTTTCAGGGTGGAACTCCCACTTTAAGCTGCTTTAAAACAATGCAGTAAAAAGCCACATATTTCTCACGCATTTATGTACATACATGCATGTTTAAGTGTATATGTGTGTTAATGCATTTTATTGGCCAGAATATTTATTCTACCCATTCGATTGCACGTGGAGTATTTGTGCATTCAGGCAGAAAAACACTGAACTCTGCTTTTTTAAAATTTATTTATATACGGTATTTATTTTTTTTCAGCTTATAAACGCTCCTTTTCTAAAACTCCTGTAAATGCCAATGTGTGCAGGCTAACATACAGGTGCATTTTTATAGGCAGAACCCCCCCCCCGCCAAATCGCCACCAGTAAAAGTGGCATTTTTGCTTTTTCTCTGTGCGCTTGAGGCCTTATTCATATCCATGCACCGTATTGCATCTAGCTATATGCAGATCAAGGGATATGATGTTAAGCACTATAACAGAAAACAAGCAGACCATGTTTGTTTTTCTGGAACAGTAAGATTGTCTTACATTTTGTGGGAGTTACAGCCCCGGCCATTGGTGCATATTGTAGAGGATTCTACACACAGCTGTGTGTGTGCTTAGGGATTACTGATGTTCGGAAGGTATCCACCTAGTTCTAGTAACTACAATAAGGTTGTTCATGTTTATTTCCTAGTTGCATTGAGTTGATCCCTTTACACTCGGAGCTGATTGGTGCCTCCCATCACTTCTGTACATCTGCAATGCATATTTCAGTGTGCAGTAATTTATGAAGTGCTTGTCTCTTGTATGTATGGGAGAGCTCCAAATTAGGTGAAAGCAGCTAGGATATGTCATGGCATATTTCACATAATCTGAATTCTGCCGACAGAATGAATTTTCCATCTTGGGCCTGTTTATAGCCTTGATTTGGTGCGTGCCGAGAAAGTTTCAGCATGTAACATATATACAGGCTTTATTAAGAACAATATTATGATGGCCCAGTTGAAAGGGATATGTGAGTTGATGTGAATAGATAGCTGAAATACCGGAGGGCACCCACGATCTAGAAGAGCACACAGGGAATCCATTGTTGTATGACCACACTGCTAAAAACACACATCCTCTGTTTGTCACTTAGTCTTCCACTAACACTCGCCTTCCATCCCAACAATGGCACGCTTTATTAATGGGAAGAGCTTGTCGGTATAAAAATCAAAAGATTATTGTAGTTCATTAACACTCGAAGATGCAAGTCAGACGTCTAATGGGTAATTGGATAAAATAGAAGGATAGTTTTTTTTTTTGTCTGTCTTTCGATTTCATTTAAAGAGGAAGTGAAGTCTTCCTCTTTTTAATTGTCTACAGGTAAGCCTATACTAAGGCTTACCTGTAGGTACTGTAAATATCTCCTAAACTTGCACCGTTCAGGAGATATTTACTATATACTCTGCCGCTGATGTCATCGGCGCATGCACACTGAAGGAACAGCCCGCTCATGCCGTTTCTTCAGGACTCGTGCCGTGACCGGTGGTGGTGGTGGTGGGGGGGGGGTGGCCAGGAGTGGTGTCAGGACAAGACTGGTCATTGGAGGAGAGCAGGCTGAGTTCCCAGCATAGCTAGAGAACTGACCACACTGTGTTCTACTTAGTGTGGTCACTTTTTGATATGAAAATGGAGGGACTGGCAGGAACACCAGAGATGTCACGCAAAGGAAGCAATACAAAGAGAAAAGGATACTTTCATACAAGTACACGGTACAACAGGCACATATCAGGAGTATGTAATATTGGGCTCACACACACTTTAAAAAGAAATGGCAAATGATGGATTATGCACTATGATGTAAGTCTGGTTGATAAGTTTAATTCATGTAAGTTGTAGTACTTTTATCTTACTAACTAATCCGTAGGTGTGCACTCTTTGGATTGGGATCCCAAATGGGGTCCTGCATTGTTGGCAATTAGATTAAAGCAAAGGTAAGCTCTAAAATTAAAATGATATATGTAGCAGGTCGATCACCGAAAAACTGCCTTTGCAGGTAAGGTATATAAAAACAAGCCATGTAGCTTTGGATAATGCCATTGCTATAAGTGTACTCCATGTATGTACCTCCCAAAGCCTAGCTGAGAAAGAGATGGCATTACCCATCCTACATTGTTAATAGAACATTGCTAAGACACTCTGAGTGAATCTGTACCCACGCTCACCTGGTCTATAGGCATATCAATTGCTGGAGAACGGTGCTCCTGGCAGGAGTGTAAGTTCTCAAAAGCATGAATCCTTAAAAAGTATAAGCCGGCAACCTGGTATATTCCAAAGTTCAAAACCTTTAGCGACATGTTAAAACCGCACAGTGTGAACAGCTAATGCTTTAAGGCCTCTGAGGATGAAATGTATTAGCTGTTCACACTGTGCTGTTTTATTATGTAGTTAAATAAAGATTTGGGACTTTGGAATGTACCAGGTTGGCGGCTTACACTTTTCACGGATTCATTGCTAAGACACTCCCCGCAGTTAGTACTTACCCCCATCACACAGGAGCTAGCACAATTGTCAGTTAAAGTAACACAGTGCTGTATCACAAAATAATGGCCTGGTCATTAAGGGGGGGTAAACCTTCCGGAGCTCAAGTGGTTAATAAAAAGGGATTTCTAGTGATTCCTGTGCTGTTTGCACTTCCTGTTCCAGGGTGATCACTCTTCCCCGCTGCCTATTAATGCAGCAGTTGTGGTGTTGCCCCTCCATGTGAGCTACCATTGTGAAGGTACAGGCTCCCGTGCTGATACACAGCATGTCTGCTAGTATTTCCCTGTAGGCCAAGATGAGGTACAAATCATGTTTTAAAAAAATCAGGCTAGGTCTTTTTAGAACTGAAGTCTGGGGCAAAATACAGGATATCACAGGAAGCGATGAAGAATCACCGTGCACAGTTTGGAGCACTTGGCAAGAGTTCACGGAGCCGCTACAAAAAAAAAAAAAAATCTTAAGAAGAAAAATATTTTATGTAGTTCTGTTAATCTGGGGGTACCAAAAAAAGTTTTGAAATTTGACAGTTGGGGTTTTCAGAAAATGTTACTCTGTCACTTGGGTCCATATTATTTGTGCCTCATGCATAAGAAAAGTGTTTTTGAGTTCAGAAAAAAAAAAAAAAATGTCATGCATCCCAGACGTTTTTCATCTAGAGTAGGAAAGGAGGAGGGGTTTTCTCATCTAAGCACATCTGCCTACCTGCATGCTTGAGCTAAGGGTGGATGGATTCCAGAAAGTAGATGCTACATGAATTATCTGCCCTTACTCAAGATACCATGACTAGAAATACTAGGGTGTTTTTCAAAGCAAAATAAAGCATGGGAAACCTGAGTGGCTGGGAGAGTTTGCTTTGACCATCAGAAATAGTGCTCAGATTTAGTTCAGATTTAGTTTAGTTCCACTTTAATGAAGGAATGCAGCCTAATAAAATAGATTTCTTCTGAGCTCTTCTTAGTTTAAACTGCACCATAAAAAAAAAAAAAAAAAAAAATCCATTAAAATAAGGGCCAGTTCACACCATAGAAACGCAGTCTGGATGCGCTCCAGATGCTTTTCTGCATGCACGTTTTTGATGCATTCCAGTGCGTTTTTGATGCAGTCTAGTGCATTCCCCCCCCTCCCCTTTTTTTCCCCTTAACCTAATAAGAACATGGTTGTTCCAGTGTGTTTTTGGTGCATTCCGGTGTGTTCCCCTGAGTTTTTGATACTTTTTACAGCAGTCCAATGCAGGAAAAATGCCGCATGTTCTACTTTTTTTTTTCTGGAACTGCAAGCACGGGTGTGAACTATGGCATTGAAAACCATATAACCTACTTTCTATGCGTTTTTGATGCAGAACTTCATGTGTATATGATAAACTGGCCATGCAGCTGATTTTCTCAGACAGCTACCAATCCTTTTTATACGGAATCCTTTCTGATTTCTTAACATTTGAAATCCCTAGTACTGGTGTTTCTGTGTGTGTTTTTTTTTTTTTTTTTTTTTTCCTCCCAAGGTTTTTGTATTCCAGCTTTACCGCAGGGATAGTATGCGATGAACAATGTCAGCAGACCACTTCAGTTTGGTGAAATCCCTGTTTATAGGCCATTTTCTATCACTGTATAACCAGCTTTATCCCCAGTGGATGAGCTCACAAAATTCATGTCAGTGTTTTCTATATATTATACATACTCCAGAGAATAGCCTTTCTCTATTTTAGGGAAAACACTCTAGTATAATCTGTTATCCAATATTTATAAAGCCTTGTAATATTTCTTTAGGCTCCATGCACGCTAGCATTTTTCATAAGCTCAAAAAAAAGTGGATGAAAAATGCCGATAGCATTTTTATCCCAGCTTCTAGTAGCATTTTAGTATCTTTTAGGCTCTATGTACACTAGCATTTTTTTCTGCTCCTAGAAGCTAAATAGTGTTACCCTATGTGTCCATGCACACTACTTTAGGCTATTAGCGTTTTTTGAGCTGCAGCATCTAGGAGCAGAAAAAAATTGTTTTTGGAGCTTTTTTCCAGCAGAAAAAAGCTGAATGCTCCTAAATTTAGGGTTGCACCGATACCCCTTTTTAAAGACCGAGTACAAATACCGGTCTTTTTTTTAAGTACTGGCCAATACCGATTACCGATTTTATGTCTTTCTTAGTTAGTCAGAAAATTTTGTAAATAAGTACTTTTTTTTTGCGTTCACTGAGGGGGGCACTGATTGGCAATTGGCTGGCCTGACATAATGAATGATGAGAGGGAAGGATTTTGCAATGCTACCTGCTGCGACACCCATCTTGGTACACCTTGCACTCGAACGCAGTAAGCAGCAGCGGACATCTTGTTACACCCAGCCCCAACTATATGGGCTGGGTGTAACAAGATGTCTGCTGCAGGCTTACTGTGGCCGAGTGCAGGGTGTACCAAGATGGACGTCGGGATGTTCAACCTCTGACGGAGACACGGAACGTCCCTTCGTTATGGAATGCGACGGCCCCGGTCACAGATTCTGATGGAACATGCGGCTGAGCCCTGCACCCTGCCCCAGCCAGCTTACCTTCTGCTGCTGCCAGCCTGTTGAGGACCCTCTCTCCGCTCGGCCTTCTCTGCCCACTGACTTCTGGTTGCCAGCAATGCTGCCTCGTCATTCCCAGGTATTGGATTAGGCATTGGCAGCATTTGTGCGAGTACAAGTACTCGCGCAAAAGCTTGGTATCAGTGCAACCCTTTTTTGAAAAAAAAAGACTCCTAGTTGCCCCAGTCCTGCCCCTTCAAGGCGGAAGGAACATAAACCCTCCTCCTCGTCCTCAAATGAGGTGAGATCTATTTGACTGCAGCTTCTAATAAACACTTTGAGAAGCTATGACGTGCAATGAAATCAGAGTAAACTTTTTCTGTAAGACTGAAGAGCAGGCTGGAGTTCAGTTTTAAAACCTTACACCTTTAATTGAAACTAACTTGGCAGCCATAAAACTGCCCAATTCTATGATTGATTTGAACAATACGTCCTGATAACAGGCAGTACTGCCTATGAGTTAGCTCCCTGTCAACCAAGTAATGACAAACATTCTGCTTCATGCAAGTTTCACTTTGTCATCTAAATTACATTTTGTGTGGAAATTTTTGATGCCCACAGATCCATCCCGTTGTAGTTTATCATTCGTCTGGAGGTTGGCCCCAACTTTGAATATTGATGGACCCATAATATATTTGTGCAGCTGTGCTTTTTACTGTGATATTTAAAAAAAAATGTTGAAAGGTCAGTTGTAGACCATTGCTGTAGTTTACATTCAAAGCTGTACTTCAAGTTTAAGAAAACATTTAAAAGGTCAATCTAAAACCTTTGCTGTAAGCTACATTCAAACACTTACTGGAAAAAAGTTTCTTTGTAAAGTATTTCTGAAGTTTTCCCGAGACATTCACAAGATGGCTCACGTTCTGCTGACTGCAGAATTTTAGGTTTGCGACAGGTGACATTTAGACGACCATGCTTCCTGGTGATCATATGAAGAATGGAACCAAACTAACACATGTACCTTAGCCACGACATCAATACTGCTCTCTAAAGCCAGCCATCCATGGATCAAAATTTCCCCAGTTTAGCAGTTCATTGTGTTCTGGCTGCAAAGGCTCTGCTGTGGTTAGAAGGAAAGGAAAATTATTCATCTATGGGCTTCCTAAAGCCTACTACACACTAGTACTTTTAAATTTTTTTTCGTTCAACCAAGCAGGGCTGAACAAAAAAACAAAACAAAACTGACCGCTCAGGAGGAGCCGCTGTACTAACTATGCAACGTTAGTACAGCGATCTTCCCTGCTGTTCTGACGGGAATGGTGCTCCTGCTAGAACACGCCGGTTAGGGAGCCGATCAGTAGACCTTTTTCAGTCATGCCCCTTTGACAGAATTCAGCCCAGCTCCAATACACACGAAACTAATGTTGGCCGGTTTCTATTGTACTGGCCAAAACTGCCCGACTTTTGGCCTGCTTGTACAAGGCTTAAGGGTAGCTGCAGACATGTGGTCAACTGTTTTCAGCCCAACTATTGTTCAGCCATTCACTGTTCTTATCCCCAAGAGAAGGTCAGCACTGGTGATATCTGGCCACTAAGCATACATGTTGATATAGACTTGAAATTCTACTTTTTTTTTTTTTTTTCAACCGATTAAAGCGGAGTTCCACCCAGAAGTATAACTTCCACTTTAAGCACGCCTCACCCCCTTACATGCCACAATTGGCATGTCATTTTTTTTGGGGGGGGGGAGTGGGTGCTTAGTTTTGAGTGAGACTTCCTTTCCCACTTCCTGCTTCTGCCTACGGGCCACCTAGGTGACGGCTCCTCTCCCCCTAGGCGGCCCCTCCCTCTCGACAATCTTCTGGGCGTGACAGGTCCCAGAAGATTGCCTGTCCACTGGGAGAGCTCAGCGTGACTTGCGCAGTGCCCGCCTGGCCATGCAGCTGTAAGCTGTCACAGCTTGGTGCCCACAGTTTCAATGGAGGTGCTGAGCAGGGGAGAAGGAACGGAGCGAGGCTCCATACTTTTTGTAGCTGCTGACTTTTTTAATAAACAAAAAAGCCTGGAACTCCGCTTTAATTTCCTCCATTCTCGCCTAGAGGAGAATCGCGTATCCAGCTAACTCTGCCTCTTGGGATGTTTTAAGTCGCACATCCCAGGTGGCAGCGGGCCGGATGCCGTGCATGTGGAGACATTCTGTAGGTCTCTGCCAAAGTCCTTGGTTGTGGCATGTTTGCACATGTGCCAGATCTCGTTTCAAGATGGTGATGCGGGAGCGAAGCAAGTGGGACTTCATGGGCCACACTTGACTCCATGAAATTTGCAGGGGTCTCCAAACTGTCTAAACAAAGGGCCAGTTTACTGTCCTTCAAACTTGAGGAGGGCTGGACTATGGCCTCTGGGAGTAGAAATTTGTGATGGTGACAGTGGGAGTAAACCGTGCATCTTTGGCATTAGGAGGAGGAATTCCCCCTCACTGACACCCATCGTTGGTGTCCGTGGGAGGAATAGTGCCCCATCATTTTTTTTTTTTTTTTTTTTTTTTTTTTCTTTTTTGTTTATGCATACAAGGACAAATGAAAAAAGCGAAACTCCAGGCAAACTTTTTTTTTCATAGTTTTAATGCTGCTTTCTTGCCTTTCTAGAATATGTAGTCTATCTTCTGATTGCCTCTGTAGAGTTTGAGAAACAGCCTGTGCATTTTTCCTGTTTGCAAGACCATGGGCTGCTATTCCTTGCATTGACACATTGCTCGTATAGTTTTGTTCAGCCAGCACTTCCTGCTCGCTGTAGTAGGTGGACCAGCAAGTCTGAGATGCCCGGGCTGAACCTCCCACAGAGGCAGTGCTCCCCTCCTTCCATCACAAGCCCAGTTGGAGCTGAAAAGTTCCCTCAAACCATTTAACCCCATACATGCTGGGCAACCACACAGGCAGGGGGTACAGATCTCACTAGTGATATTAAGAAGGCACTGTGACTGCTTCAGAGATCAGTATTGCCTATTCCGTTCACCGCAGACGCACAGGGGAGAGAGTTTTATAGTCTAAGCAGAGGACAAGAGGAGAAGGACCTGGGCGGCTGTACAGACTTAACCCCAGAACTGCTGGTTAGTGAGTGCCATTCAATTGGCATGATGTTCACATTCAACATGTACACAGGCCTAGTGTACCCTCCAACATTCATTGCAATTGCCAAAGCATGATGGGAAGTGTAGTTTCATTATAGTGTGGAGAGAGAGAGGAGAGGATATGATGCAATCTCCTGGTGTAACACCTCTTTTTTGGCAGAATACATGATGCATTTTTTTTAAATTATAGAGATGACTTCTGAAAATTCGATTAGACACTTCTCTTCAATGGTAAGGAATTTTACAAATGTAGTAACTGTTTTGTGTAGGGGGTGTACTAATGGGGGATTTTTTTTTTTTTTTTTTTTTGCTGATCCCAGGGTTCTGCTTTAAGAATTTTAATTTTGGATAGGTATGATAAAGTTTCTTTTTAAGCACTACAGCTTAATCCAAGGACTGGCCTCAGCCTGCCAATTGGACAGAGAAGGGTCAGCAGTGCAATAAAATGGCATTCTTTGTTTACCCTCCTGTAAGCATATTCACATTGTTAGACAGACTGTTTGCTAAGGCACACCCTAATTAGTTTCTAGTGTTGGCCCTCTATCTCCCAGTTTTTTTGTGGAGACTGATATAAAAAGGGGAACGCTACCCTTTGGCTGCTCCCCAACACTTATACCTCTTTACCTGAACCCTAATATTAACCCTCAGTGCTACCCATCAGGTTGTCTTGAATTAAATCCAGGGCTTTTTTTCAGCGGGAACGCAGGGGAACGCAGCTCCGGCACCGAATGTATGTAATAGCGTGGGGTATGCTGGAAGGTCTATTGATGTTGGCTGCTGGGGGATCTATTGTCACTGGTGGGGATCTGATTTTGTGTGAGGGTCTATTGTTGCAGATGGGGAATCTATTGTTGCTGGGGGGGGTCTTATGTTGCTGGAACGTATCTACTGTTAACCTCCCTGGTGGTTTTCCTGAGTGTGGCTCAGGGTTAAAATTCAGGACCATTAGCGGTAACCCCGAGCCACACTCGGGATTACATCGCAGGATCCTGGTGCGGCTTTACTTACCTTGTCCCCGGGATCCTGCGATGTCCCCCTGCGCTGTCTGCGGGCTCCGTCCTCCTCCGAAGCCTCTCCGTGCCAGGCTCCGTTCCCTGCGAGCGGCACGACGCACGGGGGTGGAGCCTGGCGGCAAATTCAAAAAAGTGTAAAATCATAACACATACAGTACTGTAATCTTACAGATTATAGTACTGTATGACATCATTTCACATCCCTTTTGTCCCCAGTGCTTTGGCCCATGCCCTGCATGCAGTTTTATGTTATATATACTGTTCTTTCTGCCTGGAAACTGGAGATTGTCCATAGCAACCAAAAAGTGTCCCTTTACATCAAAAGTGGCTTTAGACCAGCTAGAAAACAGCGATAGTAAATTAGAACACTTGCAGAATTGAGCGATAGTGAATCGTGGGGAAATTTATTTTATTATTAATTTGTTTTTGTTTTTTTAATTATTTATTTTTATTTATTATATTATAACTTATGTTTTTGTGTTTCAAACTTTATCATACCCGGGATATCTACTAGACTCTGGTTTGGACAGATTTAAGTGTGTTATTGTTAAGATTTACAGACCTACAATATAAAACGCCAAATTTCCATGCAAAATAATTGTACCGCTTTCAGCACCTAAAATCCGAAATAATCATACCGCCAGGGAGGTTAAGGGAGAGGTCTATTTTTACTGGCTGCTGGAGGATTTATTGATGCTGGCTGCTGGGAGATCTGTTGTTGCTGCTGGGGGGGTCTAATGTTGCTAATGTAGAGATTTTGTTACTGGGTGTGATATTTTGTTATGGGTGGTTCACTGTTGCTGCAGGGAATCTATTGTTGGGGTGGAGTCCATTGTTGCTGGGGGAGTCTATTGTTGTGTGGGGTGACTCAGACGGGGGGAGTTCCTGCACCTATTCTCCGAGGGGAAAAAAAGCCCTGATTTAAATCCAGTTTCATTTTGCAGTTATGTTGTTCCCCACTTTTGGGGCAGCATTTGAGGAACCAATAGACTGTAAATTATTATTATTATAATAATAATATTATTTAAGGTACTTGTATAGCGCCATCAAATTAACGCAGTGCTTTACAGATGCATTGTACATTCACATCAGTCCCTACCCTCAAGGAGCTTACAATCTAAGGTCCCTAACTCACATTCATATACTAGGGCCTATTTAGACAGAAGCCAATTAACCTACCAGTGTAGTGTGGGAGGAAACCGGAGTACCCGGAGCAAACCCACGCAGGCACAGGGAGAACATGCAAACTCCAGGCAGGTAGTGTCATAGTTAGGATTCGAACCAGCGACCCTTTACTTTAACCACTTGAGCCCCGGACCATTATGCTGCCTAAGGACCAGAGGTCTTTTTCCAATTTGGCACTGCGTCGCTTTAACTGCTAATTGCGCGGTTATGCAATGCTGTACCCAAACGAAATTTGCGTCCTTTTCTTCCCACAAATAGAGCTTTCTTTTGATGGTATTTGATCACTTCTGCAGTTTTTATTTTTTGCGCTATAAACGGAAAAAGACCGAAAATTTTGAAAAAAAATGATATTTTCTACTTTTTGTTATAAAAAAAATCCAATAAACTCAATTTTAGTCATACATTTAGGCCAAAATGTATTCGGCCACATGTCTTTGGTAAAAAAAATGTCAATAAGCGTATATTTATTGGTTTGCGCAAAAGTTATAGCGTCTACAAACTAGGGTACATTTTCTGGAATTTACACAGCTTTTAGTTTATGACTGCCTATGTCATTTCTTGAGGTGCTAAAATGGCAGGGCAGTACAAAACCCCCCCAAATGACCCCATTTTGGAAAGTAGACACCCCAAGGAAATTGCTGATAGGCATGTTGAACCCATTGAATATTTATTTTTTTTGTCCCAAGTGATTGAATAATGACAAAAAAAAAAAAAAAAAAAAAATATTTACAAAAAGTTGTCACTAAATGATATATTGCTCACACAGGCCATGGGCCTATGTGGAATTGCACCCCAAAATATATTCAGCTACTTCTCCTGAGTACGGGGATACCACATGTGTGGGACTTTTTGGGAGCCTAGCCGCGTATGGGACCCCGAAAACCAATCACCGCCTTCAGGATTTCTAAGGGTGTAACTTTTTGATTTCACTCTTCACTGCCTATCACAGTTTCGGAGGCCATGGAATGCCCAGGTGGCACAACCCCCCCCCAAATGACCCCATTTTGGAAAGTAGACACCCCAAGCTATTTGCTGAGAGGCATATTGAGTCCATGGAATATTTTATATTTTGACACAAGTTGCGGGAAAGTGACACTTTTTTTTTTTTTTTTTGCACAAAGTTGTCACTAAATGATATATTGCTCACACAGGCCATGGGCCTATGTGGAATTGCACCCCAAAATACATTTAGCTGCTTCTCCTGAGTATGGGGATACCACATGTGTGGGACTTTTTGGGAGCCTAGCCGCGTACGGGGCCCCGAAAACCAATCACCGCCTTCAGCGTTTTTAAGGGCGTGAATTTTTGATTTTACTCTTCACTGCCTAACACCGTTTCGGAGGCCATGGAATGCCCAGGTGGCACAAACCCCCCCCCAAATGACCCCATTTTGGAAAGTAGACACCCCAAGCTATTTGCTGAGAGGCATGGTGAGTATTTTGCAGCTCTCATTTGTTTTTGAAAATGAAGAAAGACAAGAAAAAACTTTTTTTTTTTTTTCTTTTTTCAAATTTCAAAACTTTGTGACAAAAAGTGAGGTCTGCAAAATACTCACTATACCTCTCAGCAAATAGCTTGGGGTGTCTACTTTCCAAAATGGGGTCATTTGGGGGGGTTTTGTGCCACCTGGGCATTCCATGGCCTCCGAAACTGTGATAGGCAGTGAAGAGTGAAATCAAAAATTCACGCCCCTTAGAAAGCCTGAAGGCGGTGCTTGGTTTTCGGGGTCCCGTACACGGCTAGGCTCCCAAAAAGTCTCACACATATGGTATCCCCGTACTCAGGAGAAGCAGCAGAATGTATTTTGGGGTGTAATTTCACATATTCCCATGGCATGTTTGAGCAATATATCATTTAGTGACAACTTTGTGCAAAAAAAAAAAAAAAAAAAAAAAAATTTGTCTCTTTCCCGCAACTTGTGTCGCAATATAAAATATTCCATGGACTCGACATGCCTCTCAGCAAATAGCTTGGGGTGTCTACTTTCCAAAATGGGGTCATTTGGGGGGGTTTTGAACTGTCCTGGCATTTTATGCACAACATTTAGAAGCTTATGTCACACATCACCCACTCTTCTAACCACTTGAAGACAAAGCCCTTTCTGACACTTATTTTTTACATGAAAAAGTTTTTTTTTTTTTGCAAGAAAATTACTTTGAACCCCCAAACATTATATATTTTTTTAAAGCAAATGCCCTACAGATTAAAATGGTGGGTGTTTCATTTTTTTTTTTTCACACAGTATTTGCGCAGCGATTTTTCAAACGCATTTTTTGGGGAAAAAACACACTTTTTTAAATTTTAATGCACTAAAACACACTATATTGCCCAAATGTTTGATGAAATAAAAAAGATGATCTTAGACCGAGTACATGGATACCAAACATGACATGCTTTACAATTGCGCACAAACGTGCAGTGGCAACAAAATAAATACATTTTTAAAAGCCTTTAAAAGCCTTTACAGGTTACCACTTTAGATCTACAGAGGAGGTCTACTGCAAAAATTACTGCCCTCGATCTGACCTTCGCGGCGATACCTCACATGCATGGTGCAATTGCTGTTTACGTTTGACGACAGACCGCCGCTTGCGTTCGCCTTAGCGCAAGAGCAGGGGGCGACAGGGGTGCTTTTTTTTTTTTTTTTTTTTTTTTTTTTTTTCTTTATTATTTTTTTGCTTTTTTATCTTATTTTTAAACTGTTCCTTTCATTTTTTTTTTTTTTAAATCATTTTTATTGTTATCTCGGGGAATGTAAATATCCCCTATGATAGCAATAGGTAGTGACAGGTACTCTTTTTTGAAAAAATTGGGGTCTATTAGACCCTAGATCTCTCCTCTGCCCTCAAAGCATCTGACCACACCAAGATCGGTGTGATAAAATGCTTCCCCAATTTCCCAATGGCGCTATTTACATCCGGCGAAATCTAAGTCATAAAATGCTCGTAGCTTCCGGTTTCTTAGGCCATAGAGATGTTTGGAGCCACTCTTGTCTCTGATCAGCTCTATGGTCAGCTGGCTGAATCACCGGCTGCATTCTCAGGTTCCCTGTTGAGACAGGAGAGCCAGAGAAAAACACGGAAGACGGTGGGGGGGGGGGGCATTCCCTCCCACGGGTTGTAAAGGCAGTCTAGAGGCTAATTAGCCGCTAGGATTGCTTTTACATGAAAGCCGACCGCTGGCTGAAAAGAATGATACCAAGATGATACCTAAACCTGTAGGCATCATTCTGGTATAACCACTCAAAGTTGTGAATGGCGTACCTGAAGACAAAAAAATGGTTAACAATAAAGCACAGTAAACAATAAAGTATAAATAATTACATACCTGAAAAACAAACATGATAAAACATAATAACAATAACAATAAAACACTGCAGAATAGAATACAGTAAAAAAAGAGCAGAACAATAGAGAGAGAGAATAGAGAGAGAGAACAATAAAACGACAACTATTTTTTTTTATTTTATATATATATTTTTTTTTTTTTTACACTTTTTTTGTAACTAACTTTTATAACTGTAACCGGTTCCAGGTTCGGGTCTCTCAAAATGCGATGGCATCTTGGGAGACCCTGTGAAAGTGTGCCTAGTCTGTGCAATGCTGTACCCTACGCTAATACTCAACTAGTGTATGGTAGCGTTCAAAACATTCACCAATGCAAAGACCAGGATTGTCAGGACAGAAGGGACAATAATAGCGGGTGTCACGCCTATATCCGCGTTTGCTGCAGACACAACATCTTTTTGGGGGGGGTTCGTTGGGTAGGGGTACTCGGGAGCACATAAAAATGCCTCTCATGCAGCCGACTGCATTTCGTTGGGGGATGTGAATGGGGGAAGTACGGGCGCTGCAGAAGTGGTGGGTTCCCAATTAGGATTGGCGAATGCAGCAGGAAGGGCACTATGGGCACGACGGGCCTGTGTTTGTCTTTTTGGTGGCAGCGGGACACTACTTGTGCTTGTCACCTCACCAGCTTGAACTGCACTTATGGGACTCGCCACGTCACCAAGTGTTACTGCATTGCTGGTTTGACTACGACCGGGGTGTACTAGGCCGCTGGTGCTTGCCAGTTCAATAAAAAGCTTCCAAAAAAACTGTTAGCGATCGCAGGGATCAGGCCTGACTCTGCAAACGCTGCAGTTATGCGTTTAGTGTTTTGTAAGTGACAGTGATCGATCGATACTGCACTTGGGTGGGCTGGACTGGGCCGGGCGGAGGGGCAAAACGCAGGTGCTAGCAGGTATCTGGGTTGATCCCGCTAACACTGCGTTTTTGGGAACCCTAAACTGCTGGGGACGCTAGTATAGATCTGATCTGATCGGATCAGATATTGATCCGTTCAGATACTATACCACTAAAGGAGGCGTATGCTGCGTGCGTGGGTGTTAGTGGTACTGGCGCTAACCTGACGCTGCCTGGGGCCGGTGCTTGCTAGTTCACCAAAATGCTACCAAAAAAACTGTTAGCGATCGCAGGGATCAGGCCTGACTCTGCGAACGCTGCAGTTATGCGTTTAGTGCCTTGTAAGTGTCAGTGATCGATCGATACTGCACTTGGGTGGGCTGGGCTGGGCCGGGCGGAGGGGCACAACGCAGGTGCTAGCAGGTATCTGGGCTGATCCCGCTAACACTGCGTTTTTGGGAACCCTAAACTGCTGGGGACGCTAGTATAGATCTGATCGGATCAGATATTGATCCGATCAGATACTATACCACTAAGGGAGGTGTACGGTGCGTGCGTGGGTGTTAGCGGTACTGGCGCTAACCTGACGCTGCCTGGTGCTTGCTTGCCAGTTCACCAAAATGCTACCAAAAAAACTGTTAGCGATCGCAGGGATCAGGCCTGACTCTGTGAACGCTGCAGTTATGCGTTTAGTGTTTTGTAAGTGACAGTGATCGATCGATACTGCACTTGGGTGGGCTGGGCGGAGGGGCAAAACGCAGGTGCTAGCGGGTATCTGGGCTGATCCCGCTAACACTGTGTTTTTGGGAACCCTAAACTGCTGGGGACGCTAGTATAGATCTGATCAGATCAGATATTGATCCGATCAGATACTATACCACTAAGGGAGGCGCATGCTGCGTGCGTGGGTGTTAGCGGTACTGGCGCTAATCTGACGCTGCCTGGGGCGACGCATATCACCGCCGGGCGATCAGGGGGCTAAACCTTTATTAGGTAATAAACGGCGGGTGCCCTGACACTATAAAAAATAAACGAACTAACCTGCGTCACCCGTAACGGTTATACGGTGATCAGTGGTGAAAGGGTTAACTAGGGGGCAATCAAGGGGTTAAAACATTTATTAGGTAGTATATGGGGGTCCCTGTCACTATAAAACGCTGACGGCGAACCTAAATATTTACCTCACTAACTAGCGTCACCAGCGACACTAATACAGCGATCAGAAAAATGATCGCTTAGCAACACTGGTGACAGGGGGTGATCAAGGGGTTAAAACTTTATTAGGGGGGGTTAGGGGGGTACCCTAGACCTAAAGGGGGGTGATACTCACTGTCCCAACACTGTAACTGTCACAAACTGACACTATGCAGTAATCAGAAAAAAAAAAAAAAAAAAAAAAAAAAACCTGCTGGTGTCAGTTTGTGACAGGGGGGGGGGGTGATTGGGGGGGGATCGGGGGGCGATCGGGGGGGGGATCGGGGTGTTTTGTATGCCTGGCATGTTCTACTGTGTGTGTGTGTGTTGTGCACTCACATTGATGTCTTCTCCCCTCGGCGCTGGAACGGAAAATACCGAGCCGAGGGGAGATGACATCATTTCCTTTGCTGCTGTTTAGCATACAGCAGCAAAGGAGTGTTCCCATTGGCCGGCGGCGATCGCGAGGGGGGGGCCACGAACGGATGGCCTCCCCCTCATCTCGGATCGCCGGGGAACAGAACGGGACCGCTTCGGGCACCGGGGGGGGGTCCGATCGGACCCCCCACCCGCGAGAGGCAAATCACGTACATGTACGTGATTTTGCCTGCCCGTGCCGCCTTGCCGACGTAAATCGGCGTTAGGCGGTCCTTAAGTGGTTAAATCCTTACTGTTTCTAATTTGGGAGGCATTCAGATTTGCTGGAGTTCTCAAGCAATGTTTCAACCAACAACTGCTTTGTCTCCAAGTAAATCTCCATGGAAGAACTTGTTGTGCAAAGTAGAGCTGCACGATTAATCGTTAAGAATCGTTATTGTATCCCCCCCCCCTTGTGATCTTGACAAAGTATTTCCGTATTCTTTCTATGCAGAGAATTCTCTCAGCTCTGCTGAAGCCGACAGCCCTCAAAAGAAAGGAAAAAAAAAAAAAACGGGCAGTCTGCCAAGAATCACATCATTCTTTAGCAGTGGAACTTAAGTATAAACATTGTAACGATTTGTCTTTTAGATCAAAGGAGTACACTTTGGTGTGTAAATGAGTGAAGTTTAAACACTAAACCTTTTTCTGACATTTTGTTTTTTTTTTTAATAGAAAATTTAATAGAGAACTACATTATATTATATATATTTTAAGTAGAGAACCTAGAGAATAAAATGGTGGTTGTTGCAATATATTATGTCGCACTGTATTTGCGCAGTAGTCGTTCAAATGCAATTTTTTGGAAAAAAAATTACACTTTTATGAATTAAAAAAAAAAAAAAAAACTTAGCCCAATTTTTTTTTTTTTTTGTATAATGTGAAAGATTTTACGCCATGAGAATCGTGATCTTTTTATCCTAAGCAGAAAAAAATCAGGATTCTCATTTTGGCCAGAATCGTGCAGCTCTAGCTTCAACCAACAACGCATTTGTCTCCAAGTGAAATTCCATGGAAGAACTTGTTGTGCGAAGACATTGCAACCTTTGGCGCTGCAGCTCCCTGCATCTTTTATGATTCTTTTCTAGATTTACGTGACCTAGCATGTATGGGAAATCTTATGTATTTACATGTTAACACCCATTTTGCATCATTGTAGGAATATTTTTTTATTAATTATAGAAATTGAGGAAATCTATCTTGACCTAATCTAGTAAATAATAATTACTGCTCTTCTATACTATTCACTTCCACCTATGTTTTTTCTTTTTCTAGAAACTTGCTCTTTGCTGTTTTTTAAACTGGCAGTGCTGTATTTGGTATAAGAATGAGTTAAGAGGGATATATATATATTTTTTTTTTTCATGAAGCTGTAAATTTATATTTTGTTTTCTTGAGCTTGGTATTTTTTGAATTCTTATATACACTGCCTTATGCTTTTATAGCTGGTTAATAGGAAAATGTAAAGTTTTGGCAGAGCTCTGCATTAAAATCCATAGATAAATCATAGTAATGATTTGACACGAATGGTAAAATCTACTTGGTTGTTTCAGAACATGTTTCAGTTATAAATATATACGCTGGGGTGCAGAATCACCAACTGAATTCTTTTATATCTTGGACACCAGCCGCTGATCTATCTCACACTGTCATATCCTAATACTGATACTGAGCTCCAGGAAAGCACAGATAAAACACACATATAAGGGAGATGATATGCCCACCAAAGGATTTTTCTTTTCATCCAGTTCTGAATTTTACACAGCTCTGCCACAAAGCACAGCCCTATCTGTCAGGGCAGGGGACCTCATTTTTCTCAGTGCGGTTAAAGAACACTTAGTTTCGTGTCCCTCCTCCAGCATGTGATTGAACAGTAATAGGAGAAAGAGATGACACTGAGCTAATCTTTCTGTCACTTTGCTCCCTTCCCTGATAAACATGTCCCTTGTGAGCATCTGCAGCACAGATGACTGGCTCTTTGTGCTCCCCCCCTCTCCTGTTCTGAGCTCTGCTGTATAGGGGATTGCAAGAGAATGATATTAAGTCAAGTGCTGGGACTTACAAGGCTTGCGCCAAAAATAAAAACAAAAAAAAATGAGGTTCCCCCGAATCAAACCCTTATCCGAGCATGCAGGCCAGGAAAGGGGGTGGGGGAGCGTGTGTGCCAGCCTGAACCATACCAGGCCACATGTCCTCAACAAGGGGGTCCCCAGATCCTGGCTCACCCAATGTAAATTAGTAGGGGTACCCAGACATCCCAACCTGCAAAAACTAATTTCAGGGAGGTGACAAACTCATTTCGGGGAGGTGGAGCTCCCCGCCCGCAACCCAAAAAAAATGTAAATCACTTTTTCAATATTTTTTGACAGTGCTTCTGGGGAAGGGGGTAAGGGGTATGTGGCAGTGGACGTGGCAGTGGACGTGTCAGTTTTTTGTTTTTTTTACGTTATTGATTTTCTTACAATTTAATTTGTTTTTAATTTTTGTCACAATGCTTTTCGGGGGGAGGGGGTTGGTTATATAAGTTTCTGTTCATTTACTACTTTTCCTTGTTACAGAAGACCTGCTTATGGGAGAAATAGATTGTTGTGTGTATTTTTAATGACAGAAATATGGGGCTGGGCAATTTAGAAATCCTTCTGAAAATGCTATATGTTTGACTCCAGTCAGGGTGGATGAAAATCGATCTTTAAAAAAAAAAAAATCAAAAGAAAAATCCTCCTCCCTCCTCCCTCCTCCCCCCTCCCTCCTCCCCCCTCCTCCTCCCCCCTCCTCCTCCCCCCTCCTCCTCCTCCCTCCTCCTCCTCCCTCCTCCTCCTCCCTCCTCCCTCTTCCTCCTTCCTCTTCCTCTTCCTCTTCCTCTTTTTAAGATACATGAAATGGAGCTTAGTTATGTATATTTTTCAATATTTCTGCAATATTTTTGGTAAACCCAATGAATGCAAGCTGAGGTATTAAAGCAAATAATAAAGATCCGGCAAGAATGAGTCCTTACATTTAAAGAGCACCTGTCATTTCAGATCCATCATGGCAGCGCCTGTTAGCGGGCATCCACTCACTTGCCGCCATGTCCCTCACCTTGTATCACTGCCGCATCACCAGCCATCCCATTAACCACTTCCCGACCGCCGCACGACTATGTACGTCCTAAGTTTGAACGGGGATATCGTTGTTATGGCAGCAGCTAGCTGCCATAACCCCGGTATCCCCGTTTTCGTGCGGCGGCCGGCTTTCAGATAAAAGTGGTCCCTGCGGCGGATTCGCCGCGCGATCACTTTTATCGGTGGCGGGAGAGGGCCCCCCCTCCTGCCGCGATCCGGTGCCCTCCGCCGCTTACCGGAGCCGTCGGTAGCAGCGGAGGCAATCGCGTCCTCTGCCGTGGTGTGTATAGAGACAAGTGAGGCCAAGATGGCGCTCACTCGTCTCCATGACACTGCTGGGCGGAAGCAACGTCAAAACGTCACTTCCGTCCACGCCTCTTAAAGGCATATTTTTTCTAAATTACTTTTTTTTTTTTTTTTATTGCATTTTAGTGTAAATATGAGATCTGAGGTCTTTTTGACCCCAGATCTCATATTTAAGAGGTCCTGCCATGCTTTTTTCTATTACAAGGGATGTTTACATTCCTTGTAATAGAAATAAAAGTGACACAATTTTTTTTTTTTTGTAAAAATAAATAAAATATTGTAAAATAAATAATAAAAATAAAAAAAAATTTTTTAAAACCCCCCTGTCCCGACGAGCTCGCGCGCAGAAGCGAACGCATACGCGAGTAGCGCCCGCATATGAAAACGGTGGTCAAACCACACATGTGAGGTATCGCCGCGACCGGTAGAGCGAGAGCAATAATTCTAGCCCTAGACCTCCTCTGTAGCGCGAAATATGCAACCTGTAGAATTTTTTAAACGTCGCCTATGGAGATTTTTGAGGGTAAAAGTTTGACGCCATTCCACGAGCGGGCGCAATTTTCAAGCATGACATGTTGGGTATCAATTTACTCGGCGTAACATTATATTTCACAATATAAAAAAAAATTGGGATAACTTTACTGTTTTATTTTTTTATTCAAAAAAGTGATTTTTTTTTTCCAAAAAAAGTGCGCTTATAAGACCGTTGCGCAAATACGGTGCAAAAAAAAGTATTGCAATGACCGCCATTGTATTCTCTAGGGTGTTAGAAGAAAAACCATATATAATGTTTGGGGGTTCTAAGTAATTTTCTAGCAGAAAAACCTGTTTTAAACATGTAAACACCTAAAATCCAAAACGAGGCTGGTCTTAAAGTGGTTAAAGTGAATGGGACTGTCGGTGAGTCAACAGCGGGTCAGAGGAGTCGCCGCTGCAGGACAGAGATGACAGTTGCTCTTTAAAAATGATGCATTAAATCAACTTGATTTAAATCGAATACACCCTGACTCCAGTATATTTTTACTGACAGACGAGTGCGCAAATAGTACAGTCAGAAATTATCCTGGTGATTGTCATTGAGACAGAAAATGATGGGAAATCCAAAATTTTACAGTTGTCCTGAAACAAGAGGTGAAGAGAAATGTGGGAACCTAATGCTCTAAAACAGATCGTTTTGGCTGTGCATCAGTGTCACCAGAATAAAATACCTTTTAAAAAAAAAAAAAGTGTGTGTGTGTGTATATGTGTATATATATATAGACACACACACACACACACACACACACACACACACACACACACACACACACACACACACACACACACACACACACACACACACACACACACACACACACACACACACACACACACACACACAGTGGGGACGGAAAGTATTCAGACCCCCTTAAATTTTTCACTCTTTGTTATATTGCAGCCATTTGCTAAAATCAGTTAAGTTCATTTTTTTCCTCATTAATGTACACACAGCACCCCATAGTGACAGAAAAACACAGAATTGTTGACATTTTTGCAGATTTATTAAAAAAAAAAAAAAAAAAACTTATTATTATTATAATTTTTTTTTTTAATTACTTTTCAGACTTATCCACAGCTCAGAGAAAGTTTGCCAATTCTCTCCGCGATTTTAAATTTGAATTTATTGGGGATGCAGAAACAGATGACGAGAGGTGTATAGGTATGTTGAGCTGAGAATCATCCAGTTTCATTAGTACTATATGTGGCAATGTGCTTAACATGTTACTCCACTTCTCTGCTCTTTATTGTAGATGCATCTCTTCAGGAGTTTTCCAATTTTCTAAGAAACCTTGAAGAGCAAAGAGAGATAATGGTAAGATGGCAATCTAATGTAACGTTAATTTATTCCTCATATATTCATTTGTTCATTCAAATATTGTTCCCCCCCACGTTCCTCTTCCCCCGACTTCTCTGTCAAGAGCAATGGCAAAACCATCCACCCGTCCCCACATGTCAGGGTACTAGGTGTTATCCTGGATTCTGAACTCTCCTTTCAGCCCCACATCCAATCACTTTCCAAAGCTTGCCGCCTCAACCTCCGCAACATCTCTAAACTACGTCCCTTTCTAACCAATGAAACCACAAAGCTCCTGATTCACTCCCTGGTTATCTCTCGCCTTGACTACTGCAACTCACTCCTCATTGGCTTACCTTTAAATAGACTATCCCCCCTTCAGTCCATCATGAATGCTGCTGCCAGACTCATCCACCTTACAAACCGCTCAGTGTCTGCTACCCCTCTCTGCCAATCCCTCCATTGGCTACCACTCGCCCAACGAATTAAATTCAAAATACTAACAATAAGTTACAAAGCCATCCACAACTCTGCCCCCAGCTACATCACTAACCTAGTCTCAAAATACCAACCTAATCGCCATCTCCGTTCCTCCCAAGACCTCCTGCTCTCTAGCTCCCTCATCACCTCCTCCCATATCCGCCTCCAGGACTTCTCCCGAGCCTCGCCCATCCTCTGGAATTCGCTACCCCAATCTGTCAGACTGTCTCCAACTTTATCCACTTTTAGGCGATCCCTGAAAACTTTCCTCTTCAGAGAAGCCTATCCTGCCTCCATCTAACAACTGCACTATTTTCTCCATTAGCTCATCCCCCCACAGCTATTACCCTTTTGTATCACTTGACCCTCCCTCCTAGATTGTAAGCTCTAATGATTACTCTGATTCCTCCTGTATTGAATTGAATTGTATTGTACTGTACTTGTACTGTCTGCCCTAATGTTGTAAAGCGCTGCGTAAACTGTCAGTGCTATATAAATCCTGTATAATAATAATAATATTGTCTGCCAAGTAGTATCGGGAACCTGTTTTAGTTTTGTTCATTCTGACAAACGATCAATTGGGTTATACTTTTTTTGTTTTTCTACTTTACAAGTGTTTTCTTTATATTTTGCCTTTGTTATCGGGGTAACCTGACTTATGTCATTTTACACCCTGTTCCAAATTATGCCAATGATATTATTCTCATTTACCTAAATAATTGATGTAAACAGTCAGCATAATTCTCATGTTATCAACTATTAAGAGTACAATTCAATTTTTATTGCACAAACCTAATGATAACAGTTTTTATTTTTCAAAATAAAAAACTTACAATGCACTGTTCCAAATTATTACGCACAGTAAGTTTCAAAACACTTTATAGGTTGTAAAGAGCTTAAAATTGTCATTTGTTGTGTTTGCAGCATATTTACTGAAATCAAAAGCTATTTCAATCAAACTCTGAACAACATTTTAACAGGTCACGTTACGTTTTAATATAGGACCCCTTATTTGATAGCAGCTTCACAAGTCTTGCATCCATTGAACTTGCGTTTTTGTACAGTTTTTGCTTGAATTTGTTTGCAAGATGTCAGAATAGCCTCCCAGAGCTGCTGTTTGGATGTAAACTGCCTCCCACCCTGATAGATCTTTTGCTTGAGGATGCTCCAAAGGTTCACCATAGGATTGAGGTCAGGGGAGGATGGTGGCCACACCATGACTTTCTCTCCTTTTATCCCATAGCAGCCATTGCTGCAGAGGTATTCTTTGCAGCATGAGATGGTGCATTGTGATGCATGAAGATGATTTTATTACGGAAAGCATAGTTCTTCCTTCTGTACCAGGGAAGGAAGTGGTCAGTCTGGAATCCACATACTTTGCAGAGGTCATCTTTACACCTTCTGGGACCCTAAAGGGGCTGACCAGCTCTCTTCCCATGATTCTGGCCCAAAATGACTCCACCACCTCCTTACTGACGTTGCAGCCTTGTTGGAACAGGGTGGCCGTCCACTGACCATCCACTACTCCATCCATTTGGACCATCCAGGGTTGCATGGCACTCATCTGTACACAGGATTGTTTGTTTGAAAATTAGTCTTCATGTATTTTTCTGCCCAATGCAGCCGTTTCTGCTTGTGAGCATTGGTTAGTGGTGGCCGAATGGAAGGTTTATGCACAGTTGCAAGACTCTGGAGGACTCTACACCTTGATGTCAGTGGGACTCCAGAGGCACCAGCAGCTTCAAATATCTGTTTGCTGCTATGTAATGGTGTTTTTAGCAGCTGCTCTCTTGATCTGATGCACGGATCTGGCAGAAATCTTCCTCAATGTGCCTTTATCTGCACGAAACACATCTGTGCTCTGAATCAGCCACAAATCTCTTAAAAGTGCCATGATCACGCCTAAGTTTTCGTGAAATATCTAATATCTTTAGATGTTTTCATACCTCGTCCAAGGCATTGAACTATTTCACTCTTTTCTGCAGTAGAGAGATCCTTTGTTTTTTTCCCCATATTGCTTGAAAATGGTGCTCTGCTTAATAATGTGGAACACCCTCCTTTAGTAGTTTTTCCTTTAATTGGGCTCACCTGGCAATCTAATTATCAAAGGTGTCCGAGATTGTTTTCAGTGATCCAAAGAGCCCTGAGAGACAATGTCATCCATGAGTTAAACTGAAAACCAAAATATTTAATCTTTGTGACACTGAAATAGAATTTGCATAATAATTTGGGACAGGGTGTCACTCACTTTTCTCCTCTCCTGTGTTTCTAGATCTCTACAGCCCTCTTTCTTCTCCAATCTCATACACTATATTGTTAAAAGTATTGGGAGGCCTGCCTTTACACGCACATGAGCTTTAATGGCGTCTTAGTCCGTTGGGTTCAATATTGAGTTGGCCCACCCTTTGCAGCTATAACAGCTTCAGCTCTCCTGGGAAGGCTGTCCACAAGGTTTAGGAGTGTGTCTATGGGAATGCTTGACCATTCTTCCAGAAGCACATTTGTGAAATCGGGCACTGATGTTGGATGAGAAGGACTGGCTTGCAGTCTCTGCTCTAATTCATCCCAAAGGTGTTCTATCGGGTTGGGGGTCAAGACTCTGTGCAGGCCAGTCAAGTTCCTCCATCCCAAAATCACTCATCCATGTCTTTACATGGTTACATAGTTAGTCAGGTTGAAAAAAGACACAAGTTCAACCATAAAAAAAAAAAAAAAAAAAAAAAAAATCGTACAATCCAATATACCCAATACTATACCCACAGTTGATCCAGAGGAAGGCAAAAAACCCCAGCAGAGCATGCTCCAATTTGCTACAGCAGGGGAAAAAATTCCTTCCTGATCCCAGAGAGGCAATCGGATTTTCCCTGGATCAACTTTACCTATAAATGTCAGTACCCAGTTATATTATGTACGTTTAGGAAAGTATCCAGGCCTTTCTTAAAGCAATCTACTGAGCTGGCCAGAACCACCTCTGGAGGGAGTCTATTCCACATTTTCACAGCTCTTACTGTGAAGAAACCTTTCCGTATTTGGAGATGAAATCTCTTTTCCTCCAGTCGTAAAGAGTGCCCCCTTGTCCTCTGTGTTGACCGTAAAGTGAATAACTCAACACCAAGTTCACTATATGGACTCCTTATATATTTGAACATGTTGATGGACCTTGCTTTGTGCATTGGTGCACAGTCATGTTGGAACAGGAAGGGGCCATCCCC
Organism: Aquarana catesbeiana; assembly: GCF_042186555.1. Taxonomy (NCBI): domain Eukaryota; kingdom Metazoa; phylum Chordata; class Amphibia; order Anura; family Ranidae; genus Aquarana; species Aquarana catesbeiana. The sequence goes on from NC_133324.1 coordinate 733,321,956, forward strand.
AAACTGTTCCCACAAAGTTGGGAGCATGGAATTGTCCAAAATGTCTTGGTATGCTGACACCATAAGAGTTCCCTTCACTGGAACTAAGGGGCCAAGCTCAACCCCCGAAAGATAACCCCACACCATAATTCCTGCTACACCAAATGATTTGGACCAGTGCACACACAGCAGCTACATTGTTTTGTAAAGGCAATGGTTAATTTTGGGTAAGCTTAGCCCAAACAAACTTTTTAAAGTACATTGACCCTGGGTTCACACTAGTGCGATGCAGGAACCAGCGTGATTCCAGCGCCGGTTTCCGCATCGCTCCTCTCTCGCAGCAGTTCACACTGCCTTGTGCGAACCGCTCTGTGGGTGTCATTAACAAAGTTAATGACGCCCCCAGTTTAGTTCCCAGATCGCAGTGCGAACTGTGAACTCGCACAGGAATCAGATCGCATAGGTGAGAACACCCATGCGATCCTATTCTAGTGCAGGGAAAAACAAGTCCCTGCACCATTTTCTGTGCGAATCCAATGCGAGTTCAGCCATACAACTGTATGGCTATCATCACATTGCTCAGAGATCGCATGTGATCGGCACCTGCAGTCCAGGTGCGAATCACATGCGATCTCTGAGATCGCGCTAGTGTGAACCCAGGCTCAAACGTGACACTTTAATTTACAAGCAGAACTAGGGAGAGCTTTTCTTGTAAATAAAGGGGGCATGTCAGGGACTAGGCTTGCAGCATGCTGGAGAAAGGGGCAGAAGAAGCCGTCTCCTAGCTGGAGCATCTCCAGAAAAAGGGACGTTACTCCTGAGTAAAGGTATTCTGACTTCTGAGCACATAGGCTTATTTTAAAATATTTATTCTTTGTATCCAGGTAAACCACTATTGCAAACAAAATTAATTTTCGAAGACCCTGAGAGTACAGTCTTTTTCCAAATTGCCCACTGGCTTTTATATCTCTCAGGGACCTTAGGTACAAGATCTCCTCCCAGGTCATTCTGTGCTTTCCACTCCTCCAAGCCAGGGCACCTTATCCCTCCTTTGTTGCTAGTGGAAAAGGAGGAGAGTTAGGCAGGCTAAAGTTGCAGAAAAAAAAAATCACTCAATTTCCCCCATCAACACAGTCGGTTTTGAAGGGGGAATCATTATCGCAAAACTATTGTGTTCTCTTGGCCGGAGGGCATGGGGGAAGCTGTCTCTGCTGGGACTACACAGTGATTATTGGTAGCAGCTATAGCTGCTGGCAATAATTGCATGCTGAAAATCTGACATGCTAGTTTTACCAGAGTCGATCGATGTAGGGACTTGGGTAAAATCAGCCTGCCCATAGATGGTTTGAATCTTGGCCGGTCCCTGCTGAACTGGCTGAGATTCAAACCAACTATGCCCAGCTTAAGTCTGTTGTAATGACAAAAACGGAGAGCTGGAAATTGTGATACAAGTACACAACTTTGCATGTAGACCATTTAGAAAAGTAATTGTATAGCAATCTGATAATGCTGGCACCTACATCTGTTTTTTCATGTCTGTCTAGCTTTAATCATAGACCACAGCTCAGACCGTGCTGTGCTTTTAATTCCCTGTTGATTGTACAGATCTCTGTTTGATCAAAATTGTAATTTTCATGAGCTGTAACCATTTGTTTTTGATTTACAGACTATATAAAAAAAGATTGGGCTCAAACCATAGTTTGTCTGATTGTAATGCACATTTCTTATCAGAATAACTAATATCTGTCCGGCTGGCTTTATGGAGACCTGTATTTGTCGTGGTCAGGTTAAAAAACAAAAAAAAAACTAAATTATATCTGCATGGATGGCTTACAGCAAATTACATACCGTGGCAATAAAGAATTTCAGGTATAGATATTTTGCACATAGTTATATTGGTCCAGCTTGGACCGGTATACCTGTGCATAATACCGTACCTTTCGGATTCTTGTAGAAGCTGGAATCAGAAGCTGTAGTAGACACCTCTCCTCCAGTGATCTCCACTAGCTCCTTGTTCCTGCACCTAGCAGCTGCCCTTGCTCCATTCTTAACACAGGAGGTCACCCACTCGACACAGGTGCCATTCAGCAATCACTTTTCATTCTCTGTATGGATGACATGGAGAGGCTGGTCACCACAGGACTCAGGAGCTAGTGAAGATCGCTAGGGTAGTGATGCCTATTAAAGTTATTTCAAGCTTTTAGAAGGATCCCACAGGTATGATATATGCACAGTTATATTGGTCCACGCTGGACCAATGTAAAAATGTCATATTGTACCTCCTCCATGCTGTCAAAAACTAGTTTTGGCTGGAGTTGGCCTTTAATAGCTTGTTTGCACCAGATGTGCTGGGAGGCTGCCCAGTGCAGTCCCAACACAGGACAAGGCAAAGCAATTGTTCCATATGAAGGCAATTCACACCACTGTGTTGCTGTGTTGTGCGCTGAAAGAATGTACAGCATGCAGCACATTTTTCCAAACCAGCAGGTTGCGGTGAAAAATACTGCATTGGGGCACCACTGTGTGTGTAAAACTTAAATGTCTCTTGTGACATTTTAATAAAGTTCTAACAAAAACAAAACCTAACAGGGATTAGTCCATCGGCGCTACTTTCTCCCAGCGCAGATCAATGGCCAAGCAACCAGTGCAGCTGGTGGTATGAGCAAGTCCTACTTTGCTTCAAGTAGGATCCTGTGTACGTGTTCATTTAAAATACAGTGGGGACGGAAAGTATTCGGACCCCCTTAAATTTTTCACTCTGTTATATTGCAGCCATTTGCTAAAATCATTTAGGGTCATTTTTTTCCTCAATGTACACACAGCACCCCATTTTGACAGAAAAACACAGAATTGTTGACATTTCTGCAGATTTATTAAAAAAGAAAAACTGAAATATCACATGGTCCTAAGTATTCAGACCCTTTGCTCAGTATTTAGTAGAAGCACCCTTTTGATCTAATACAGCCATGAGTCTTTTTGGGAAAGATGCAACAAGTTTTTCACACCTGGATTTGGGGATCCTCTGCTATTCCTCCTTGCAGATCCTCTCCAGTTCTGTCAGGTTGGATGGTAAACGTTGGTGGACAGCCATTTTTAGATCTCTCCAGAGATGCTCAATTGGGTTTAAGTCAGGGCTCTGGCTGGGCCATTCAAGAACAGTCAGTTGTTATGAAGCCACTCCATTGTTTTAGCTGTGTGCTTAGGGTCTTTGTCTTGTTGGAAGGTAAACCTTCGGTCCAGTCTGAGGTCCTGAGCACTCTGGAGAAGGTTTTCGTCCAGGATATCACTGTACTTAGCCTCATATATCTTTCCCTCGATTGAAAAACACCCCCACAGCATGATGCTGCCACCACCATGCTTCACTGTTGGGACTGTAGTGGACAGGTGATGAGCAGTGCCTGGTTTTCTCCACACATACTGCTTAGAATTCAGGCCAAAAAGTTCTATCTTGGTCTCATTAGACCAGAGAATCTTATTTCTCACCATCTTTGAGTCCTTCAGGTGTTTTTTTAGCAAACTCCATGTGGGCTTTCATGTGTCTTGCACTGAGGAGAGGATTCCGTCGGGCCACTCTGCCATAAAGCCCTGACTGGTGGAGGGCTGCAGTGATGGTTGACTTTTTACAACTTTCTCCCATGTCCTGGCTGTATCTCTTGAGCTCAGCCACAGTGATCTTTGGGTTCTTCTTTACCTCTCTCACCAAGGCTCTTCTCCCCCGATAGCTCAATTTGGCCGGACGGCCAGCTCTAGGAAGGGTTCTGGTCATCCCAAATGACTTCCATTTAAGGATTATGGAGGCCACTGTGCTATTAGGAACCTTAAGTGCAGCAGAAATTTTTTTGTAACTATGGCCAGATCTGTGCCTTGCCACAATTCTGTCTCTGAGCTCTTCAGGCAGTTCCTTTTACCTCATGATTCTCATTTGCTCTGACATGCACTGTGAGCTGTAAGGTCTTATATAGACAGATGTGTGGCTTTCCTAATCAAGTCCAATCAGTATAATCAAACACAGCTGGACTCAAATGAAGGTGTAGTTCCATCTCAAGGATGATCAGAAAGAAATGGACAGCACCTGAGTTAGATATGAGTGTCACAGCAAAGGGTCTGAATACTTAGGATCATGTAATATTTCAGTTTTTCTTTTTTAATAAATCTGCAAAAATGCCAACAATTCTGTGTTTTTCTGTCAATATGGGGTGCTGTGTGTACATTATTGAGGAAAAAAAATAACTTAAATGATTTTAGCAAATGGCTGCAATATAACAGAGTGAAAAATGTAAGGGGGTCTGAATACTTTCCATCCCCACTGTATATGTGAATTGGATTCATTTTGAACCATATCCGATTTGCATGATGTGAACCAATGCGGCTTTCTATTGAGCTGGTTCACGTATCTGTGGGCCAGCCGCAGTGCGTTATTCAAAATATTTATGTACGAGTGTCATACATTTAACAAATTCACACCTGAACCGGTGCACAAAACCGCTCTCCATGCCTTTAAATAATCACACTGAAATCAGCCCCGCACATATGTGAACTGGCTCTAAATGCTGTAACTGTATTTGTGTGTATATGACTGTATTTTTAAATGGTTGCACAATCTCCTGAATAAAAAAATAAGCTGGCCATACACTGATCAAAATTTCACCCGTTCAGCGTGGACTGGCTGAATTTCAGTCAGTGTGTGGCTGCTCCTGCTTGATAGACGAGTGTTTGAGCGATTTCTGTTAAAGGGACACATTGGAATCTGAAACTGGGACATGCAGACGCTGATTAATAGAAAATTTCCAATGTCCTGGTGGACGGCTTACTCCGTCCACCTCATTTATGTGGAAGAAGCAATCTGTTAGCTGGCTGGGGGAAAAAAAGCAGTGCTTGGCCAGCTTTACTTTTGTTAATTCTGTTGAAGTTCTTTCTAGTTAAAGGTCAGTAAGAGGTTCAAATTCCACTGCTTAGGCTCTGCTTTGTACTCTTATTAAACATTTAATAATCTCATGGACTGATAACAGCCACTGCCCTTCCTAGTACTGCCTTTACTTTATTTTATAATTTACACTTTAAAGAGGAACTTCACCCTTAAAAATATATATGCCCCTCCTGCCTCCTTTTTCTTGTCTTTGGTGGTATTTTTGTGCTGTAATATACTTACAAGCCCAGTGGATCCAGTGTTGTACTCTTCTCATGTACTACTACAGGTCCTGTCCCTCGCTGCCATCTTTGTTTACATCACAGGGATAGGTCAACCTCTTCCCGATTCCTGCAGCTGGCCCTCCAATGACATGGTGCCAGACTTTGCACATGTGCAGAAAGGGATTTGGTGCGTGCCTTTACATATTCTATGAATAGAGGATAGTTATGTTTCAATACAGGAGGAATCGGAGGGCCCTGCTCGTTAGAGCTTACAATCTTAAAGAGATACAAAAGGTAAAAACTGTGGGGGGTGAGCTGATGGAGAAAATAAAAGTACAGTTGTTAGGTGGGGGCATGATAGGCTTCTCTGAAGAGAAGTTTTCAGGGACCGCGTAAAAGTGGACAGAGTAGGAGGTAGTTGGACAAATTGAGGTAGGAAATTCCAAAGGATGGGAGAGGCTCGGGAAAAGTCATGGAGGCGAGCATTGGATGTGGTGACAAGGGAACTAGAGAGCAGGAGTTCTTGGGAGGAACAAAGTTAACTATTTGATATTTTGAGACAAGGTTAGTGATGTGGCTAGTGGTTGGCTTTGTAAGTTATTAGTATTAACTAATGTTCTTATTAGTGTGTGCTGTAAATTGCCTCCAGCATTGTGATGGTTTCTTCTCGCTGGAGACTGCCATTTTGCTGAAGTCCAGAGCCCCCGAGCAACAATCTTAAGTCTGTCAGCAGATTGGCCTCTACAAATTTGGCACTGTTCCTAAAAATAGAGAAACTGCGCATGTGCAGAGCAGGGTGAGACCGTGTATTACAGGATTTTAAATAGTATAGGCACTTATTTTTAATGTTTTACATAGCTATACCTGCAAAAGAGGCCAACCTGAAATGATCTTGCAGGACTTAAAGTACATATAAGCTCCACAAACCAAAAAGCTATTCGATTGAATTTTAATATTCAAAGCAAACTCCTCCCAACCATCAATGTCTCTATTCTTTATTTAGTTGAGAAATCACTTTGAAAAACACCCCCATAGCATTTCTGGTCGTGGCCATTTTGAGTAAGGGCATGCGATTCGTGTAGCATTTATGTCCTGGAATACATCTGCCTGTAGCTCAGGCATGAAAGCAGGAGGATGTGCTTAGCTGAGAAAACCCCTCTTCCCCTCCTGAAGACTCCTGGAATGTTTGACATCATTTGCCTAGGCATAGAAACCAGAAAGTAACAGAAGAAATGTAAATTTTGCCCTTCTGCCTGCAGGGGGGTGCGCCCATACCTCTGGCAGCGGTATCTTTTTTTTTTTTTTCAAAATTGTTCAAAAGAATCATATTAGGTGGATGCAGCATTGGTCCCCTGTCGGCTCTAAGACTGAGAACCGAGTAATCAAATACCGCTGATCGCTCGGTTCTCAGAGCTCCATGAGCAGAGAGCTGATGACTGTCAGTTATTGGCTCTCTGCTCTACCTACTCGCCTTTACTGGAGCTCTGGGCTGTGGAGGGGGCGGGAGCAGCTGGTTCAGTCTCAGCAGCTCGCTGAGAGGCTGAGCCAGGTACCCATCCAGGGATGTGGGCAGATCCTGACCATATTGTCGCGTTCTTGCCCCAGCCTGGACCAGCTCTCTGGTGTCAGCCGATGGCACACTTCAGCCCACGGCCTGCTGAAAACGGGTCACAGGATGTGATCCATAGGAGAAGTACAGACAAACGAGCTTTGGCTGTACATCTCCTTTAACTCCAAACCTTCTGCATTAATCAATGGCTAACAATACAATACTCTACTACAAACATGTAGAAGAAATTGTGTATGCAATAATATCACTGATGGTCTGTGTGTGTATACTTTTTGGTCATATTTTACTGGTTGCACTTTGGAAGGATAAGCAAACAGAGTAAGGGTTGCTGCTTTGTATACATTTTATTTTTTAGTGGCTTAAAACTGCTGAATACACATTGAAATTTACCTACAAAGATACTGACAAAGCATTTGTGTTTAAAAATACTGATTTGGCTGAAATGTAGGCTGGTTTCTTTGCAGAAAGATGTTCAGCCTTTGCTGTGAGAATGTTTACGGTGACTCATTGGTGTAGCCTGCACATTACCACCCTGAGATTTGAACAATGCTAGGCCAGCATAGTCTGGTGTGTTGTGGTGTGGTTTACCACATGGGTGTCTATGAGGCCATCAAAGGTAAAGGACCTAGGTTTCTGTAGCTTTCAGAATTCTCTCGGGTTTTTGGAGTTGTCTTAGACTTGTGGGCTATTTCAGGTTACAGGCTTTCTGTTTCTGAGATCATGCCGTACAAGTCTTGTTCTACAGCCAAATGTTATCGGATTCTCACTGTCCCTATGCACTTCTCACCTCTGGTACAAAGTCTGACACGTTAGAGCTGTGTTGTCTGGAAAAAGGTTATGAACAGCTGACGGCACTGCTTTCGGTTTCACAGCACCCATGGGAAGTCTAGCTGTGCTCTTTTTGTGGTCAGAATGTGTCCTGAATACAGTATCCAGTGTCAGTAGTGGGGAATGCTTCTTCAAACGGATGTAGTCAGCACACCCAGGTAACAGCAGTCTTTAACTACGTGCTGTCCGGGGCCATTTTGTAATTTTTCTTGCTCGTTAAAATCATAATTTTTTTGCTAAAAAATTACTCAGAACTCCCAAACATATATTTTCTGAAAGCGGAAGCCCTGGAAATGGTGGCTGTTGCAAGTTTTTATGTCACACAATATTTGCGTAGCCATTTATCAACGCAAATTTTCAGGTAAAAAAATATACTGTTGCACAAAAACACAATACTTTTTTTTTATATAAAGTGTAAAAAAGTTACATTCTGTAAATGGATATTAAATTTGTCAAGACTCAACAATTTAAAGCCTTTACAGGTTTTCAGTGTAGCAATAAAGTGGTGGGTTGACAATTTAGTTGAAAACATAAGCAAATGTCAGGGCAGTTAAAGGAGTTGTAAAGGCAGAAGGTTTTTTATCTTCATGCACTGTATGCATGAAGATAAAAAAACCTTCTGTGGGCAGCAGCTGCCCCAGCACCCCTAATACTTACCTGAGCCCCATCTCTGTCCAGCAATGTCCACAAGTCCCTCGGCCACCCGGGACTCTCCTCCTGACTTGCTGAGACACAGCATTGCCTCCCGCTGCTGTCAGTCAGTCAGCCAATCAAGAGAGAGAGGGGGCGGGGCCGTGCCGCAGCTCTGTGTCTGAATTGACACACAGAGCTCTGCCTCGGCTCGGGTGCCCCCATAGCAAGCTGCTTCCTGTGGGGGCACTCAACAGGAGGGAGGGGCCAGGAGCAGCAAAGGGAGACCCGAGGAGTGTCCACGCTGCTCTGTGCAAAACCAACTGCACAAAGGCGGTAAGTATAACATGTTTGTAAAGTCTTTGTTATTTTTATTGAAAAAAAAAAAAGTCATTTTAAATTGTTCAGTTTAATTCTGCATACATATATTAAATAATAAAAATACATTTCTGGATAAGTGCAAATCTGCCCCCTCATTAACATACAATGAAGAAGCCTGACTTCTTCAGCTATAACCCTTTGTTGGGATAGGGTGCAAATCTAGTTCACATCTGATAATGGGGATCTGCCAGCACAGTACCGACAGTTTTAATTATGGCAAACAAAGCTCTCAGCTCCCTCATAAAGAAAAAAAATCCTACTTTGTTTTCTTTCATTGCTAGAGTTTCCAGAGAGCATTAAAAAAGGTAATTTGTAGCTATATTTATTTTTTACCAGTTCAACACAGTAATATTTAATAAATTAACACCTCATTACAGGGCACTTACACCCCCTTCCTGCCCAGGCCATTTTTCAGCTTTCAGCGCTGTCACACTTTGAATGACAATTCAAAGTCATGCTACACTATGTGAAATTTGTATCATTTTCTTCACACAAATAGAGCTTTCTTTTGGTGGTATTTAATCACTGATGGCTTTTTTTATTTTTTACTAAAAAAAAAATTTAGAAGAAGGGGGAAAAAAAGTTTTTCTTAATTTCTGTCAGTAAATTTTGTAAATAAGTATTTTTCTCCTTCACTGATGTACGCTGATGGGTACTGATGAGGTGGCACAAATATGCTGCACTTATGGGCACTGATAGGTGGCACTGGTGGGCACGATGGGCTGCACTGGTTGGCAACAGTGATGGGCGGCATTGATAGCCAGCACTGACTTGCATCACTAATGGACACTGATTGGTGGCACTAGGCAACAATTGCTGGCAATTCTGGTGCTATAGTGTAATAGGGGCACTGATTATCAGTGCCCTGATTACATGTGTAGATGTCTCCCTGCGAGGAGATGCCGCTGATCGGCTCTTCTTGCCGCAAACAGTCAGTGTGAGGTGAGGAGTGCCAATTACCGGCATCTCTGTTTACATATGACCGGCTGTGATTGGACACAGCCGCGGCTCTTTACAGAGATCGGGGTCGGACTGTGTCCTAGCAACACTGCGTGGCTGCGATTGCCATGCTGCACGCCCCCGCGAGAGTGGCCGTTCTGGGACGACATTGTCCCGGAATCAGAGCCGCCCCGCTCCTCCATTTGACGGTGGGCGGGCGGCAAGTGGTATATTTTTTTTTTAAGTGCTTTACCAGGATTATGACTGAAGATTTAGCCTTTTCCACCGGTTCGCTAGTCCCAGAGGCGATCAAAGAGTAGATCCTCTTTGATCGCATCTATGTCCTTGGAGGACCGGACCAATGTCACTTCCGGTGCAGGCTGGAAGTTATCAAACTGTTTTTTTTTAAATTATTTTTAAAGGCAAAAGATAAACGTTTTTATTTTTTGCTTTTAAAGGTAAAGGAGAGATTTGAAGTCTTTTTGACTTCAGATCTCTCCAAAAAGAGGACCTGTCATCCTTATTTTTTATTACAAAGGATGTTTAAATTCCATGTAGTAGGAAAAAAATGAAAGAGACAGTGTAAAAAAAAAAATTGAAGCGACTGCATACGCATGCATATGTAAATTGTATTCACACTACACATTAGGTATCACCGCAAACGTTGGCGTGAGAGCAATAATTCTAGCACTAGACCTCCTCTGTAACGCTAAACTGGTAACATGTAAAGGCTTTTAAAGCGTTGCCTGTGGAGATTTTTAAGTACCGTAGTTTGTCACCATTCCACGAGCGTGTGCAATTTTTAAAGTGTCACATGTTCGGTATCTATTTACTCGTCGTAACAGGTTTTCACATTTTACAAATAAAGTAGGATTATATTGTGCGTTTGTGTGTGGTATGTGTTTTTTTTTTTTTCGTTGAAATGTATTTTTTTTTACAAAAAAAATCTTATTTGCAAAACTGCTGCATAAATACTGATATTAATTGCAACAATCATTTTTATTCCCTAGGATCTCTGCTAAAAAAATGTATAATGTTTTAGAGTTATTATTTAATTTTCTAGCAAAAAAATACTGCTTTAAACTTGTAAAGAAAATGTGCCAGAAAAAGCTCTCCACAGATCCCTGCTGAGCAGGCGGATGACAGGTCTATTTCCTCTATGGGCAGTCGGATATAAATGGATTGTGATTAAACACTATTGGGGTAGTTTCACAGAGACATAAACGGGCAGCTTTTGATGCCCCAAAATATTTACTGCATTATGATCACTTGGTTGAAAAAGTGTTACCTTTATACTCCGGTGTGTTACCTTGACTAATGATCTCACTATGCCAGCACTATTCACAAACTCTACCCAAATAAGTCCCTTTCTTCAAAGCTGCACCCACATTCAATCTTATTCAACCTTTAAAGTATTTCCAGATATGTTATCACAATTGGTGCCTTACCAAGGAAATATCTAGCGATGTAAAATAGCTTTTCCTCAAGTTGCATTTCCCTGTCCTTGTGGTCTCTTCTGAAACCTCTTGCTACAACAGTTCTACCAAGAGACAACCAACCTGTTGGGCACATCCAAAATGATTTTAATTCCTTATTTTTTTCCACTCTGCTGCCCGTACCAAGTTTAGGGTTACTGAAGCCTTCAGTGCTGGTTTGTCTTCATTGCAGACATTCACACATACCTCCCAAGTATGTATATTGTTGGTGAAACCCTTTGTGCTGCTCCTAATCTTCTTAGCACCAGCTGGGTCTTTCTCTTTAATTGTAAAGGCAACTATCTCACATAAGAAGTCTATTGAAATTTTAGGGGGATTGCTTCTTGGGTAGAGGATAATTATTTAATTTATTACATTGTTGCCTATCAGCAGGCCAAAATATAGAGAGACCACCATCAGTACCTGTTACAGGTTTGGTATCTTTCCATACATGTTCCAGATCTGTTCCCTTTTAAAGCCATTGGATCGGTATGAAAGCTGAGCTGAACCTTTTCTGAAAGTGAAGTCCTCCAAAGTGGCATCCACCAAATTCTATTGGTACAGTTTTCCTGTAAACTATGTAAAGCCTATACAGTAAAACCTTGGTTTGAGAGTAACTTTGCTTGAGAGCGTTTTGCAAGACCAGCAAAATAAAAAAAAAAAATGTTTGACTTGATATACAAGTAGCGTCACGTCACAACTGAGTATAAACGAGAAGAGAGGCGCCTCTAAGTGTAGCAATATGGTTACATTTAATGAAGGTACAACATTTAGCAACTCGTATGGTTGATGATTAAAACCGGCACATCTAAGTATGCAGACATCCGGGGCTATCCACGTAGACCATCCTCCTCATCGACGTTGTCCCTTCTACCCTGCGCTCCACGAGCGGTTCAATTGCTCTACTGCAGGGTAGTCTTCCCGGTTTCGATTGCAGACTGACAGCGGTAAGAGCCTGGCGGTGTGCCTCTTTTAATCATCAACCATGTGAGTTGCTAAATGTCATTAAATGTAACCATATTGCTACACTTAGAGGGGCCTCTCTTCTCTTTTATACTCTGTAGCTCCTGCTGGGGTTTGCTTCTAATCCCCTTGTGGAGGTTCCGTTTGTGGATGGACATTTTATGGTTACGCAACCTATTTATAACATTGCTATAATCTTTTTATATGGACTTTAACCTAAAGGGCTTGTGAATATATGGTTGTGTAAGAAATCATTTGAGTTTCCATTATTTCTTATGGGGAAATTTTGCTTTGATAAAGTGGATTACAAGCATGTTTCTGGAACGAATTATGCTCCCAATCCAAGGTACTTTACTGTACTTCTTTTTTTTTTTTTTTTTTTTTTTTTTTTTGTGTCAGGGTATATAGTGGTCTACATCCTGTTTAGGGAGTTTCACCCTCTCTGCTTGTACTCCATTGTTTCCAGTGAAGGAAAGTGGGGGAAATGCTCCATTTTAGAGTTTTCATAGGAACTTGAGTAGGAAAGGAAATCTGCCAATGGGGATACAGTATCTGTTCCAGTGACCGCTGTCTACGAAGGGATTTCATCTTACTTTGGGGAGATTTGCTTCTACTCCTGTTGATTCTTTGGGACAGAAAGAAAAAGGAAATCTATCTCCCCGATGGGACACATTACAAACAAATGGCAACCACCCAAGCCTGCAACTGGCCTTTGCAGCAAGGAGCACTTGGAAGGGTGACGCATGTCAAAAAAACAACAAAGAAATTTCCAAGCTCACTTAACAAACCAGCCTGCAACAAACTGAATTGTCCTGTTTAGTTTGCATGCATTTGCAAATATATGCGTAAGCAGAAGGGCCACTTCGTGGCACCCTGTAGTGCTGCAGACAGGACACAGTGACTGTTAGACTGGACAATTTGGTTTGTTGCAGGCTGGCTGGTAAGTGAGCTTGGAATTTTTCTTGTTTTATTTTTTTGATGGGACACATTACCTACTCTATGCGCAAAAAACCCCAAAACTTAAAGCGGAGTTCCACCCAAAAATGGAACTTCCGCTTTAAGGGAGGTAACCCCCGGACATGCCACATATGGCATGTCATTTTTTTTGGGGGGGGGGGGAGCCGATACCCTCTTTCCAGAGGGTCCTGGTGCACCACGACACCGGAAGGGAGATCACCTCTCCCCCCTCCCTCTCGGCAATCATCTGGGACATGTTGCAGGTCCCAGATGATTGCCCGGCCAGTCACAGTGCGTGGCTCGCGCATGCGCAGTGGGTGCCTGGCTGTGAAGCCACAGCCGGGCGCCCACACTTACAATGCCGGTGCCGCAGAGAGGAGGGGGAGACGAGCGGGGCTTCGCTCCCCCGTATCGCTGGACTCCAGGACAGGTAAGTGTCTGAATTTTAAAAGTCAGCAGCTGCAGTATTTGTAGCTGCTGACTTTTATTTATTTATTTTTTTGCAGAACTCCGCTTTAAATTTTAAATAAATGGGTTGTTCAAACATTGTAAAAGTGCCCCCAGGACCCTTTGTATGCATGGAAACTGAGGTTGGGCTTGTGAATTTTCAGGCGCCTGGTGAGCACCCACACAAAATAACGTCATTTTATTACTACCTTTGGCTGACTCATTGGCGTCTTCATAGATATACATAGTTACATAGTAGGTGAGGAGTGTCAAAAATCGGGGACGTTGGCACAAGTGACCATTAAGTACCTACAGAGTCACCCTGTATACTAGGTACTTCAGTACTAGGATCTCTTTTTTTGCTATTCACATAGTAGGTGAGGTTGAAAAAAAGACACAAGTCCAGCAAGTCCAACCTATGTGTGTGATTATATGTCAGTATTACATTGTATATCCCTGTATGTTGGGGTCATTCAGCTGCTTATCGAATGGTTTTTTGAAACCATCGATGCTCCCCACTGAAACCACCGGCTGTGGAAGGGAATTCCACATCCTTGCAGCTCTTAGATCCCTTTCACACCGAGCCACCTATAGCGTCGGCGGTAAAAAGCCGCTATTTTTAGCGGCGTTTTACCGTCGGATTTGCGGCGCATTTCGGCCACTAGCGGGGCGCTTTTACCCCCCCCCGCGCTAGCGGCCGAGAAAGGGTTAAAACCGCCCGCAATGCACCGCAATAGCAACATTTTGCCGCCAGTATCCCAACGCTGCCCCATTGATTTCAATGGGGAGCAGCGGTGGAGGAGCGGTAAACACACCGCTCCTTCACCGCTCCAAAGAAGCTGCTGACAGGACTTTTCCTGCCAGCGCAGCGCTCCGGTGTGGAAGCCCTCGGTCTTTCACACTGGAGACAATGCTGCAGCTGTTTGAGGACGGATTGCAGGCGCTATTTTTAACGATATAGCGCCTGAAAAACGCCCTCGGTGTGAAAGGGGTCTAATAGCAAAGAACCCTCTACGCAGTTTAATCCCTTCTCGACCAGCCGCCGCAGATGTACTGTGGCAGGTTGGCTCCCCTGGATGAACCTTTAGACCACTATGGGACGCGTGCGCACCGCCGGAGGCTCGTGACACCGGAGCCGATGCACCTGCCCGGCGGTCGCAATGTCCTCCAGGCAGCCGCGATCGCTCCACACAAAGACAGAACGGAGATCTGTCAATGTAAACGGACAGATCTCTGTGCTGTCAGGGGTGAGGAGAGCAATCTGTTGTTCATACTAAGTATCTCGCTCTCTTCACCCAGCCAGTCCCCCCACAGTTAGAATCACTCCCTAGGGAACACAATTTACCCCTTGATCGCCTCCTAGTGGTAACCCCTTCCCTGCCAGTGACATTTACAAGTAATCGGTGCATTTTTATGGCACTGATCGCTGTATAAATGCCAATGGTCCCAAAAATGTGCCAAGTGTCTGATCTGTCTGCCATAATGTTGCAGTCCCGATAAAAGTCGCTGATCACCGCCATTACTAATAAAAAAAAAAAAATAAAATAATAATAAAAATGGCATAAATCTTTCCCCTATTTTGATTTTGTAGATGCTATAACTTTTGCGCAAACCAACCAATATACGCTTTTTGCGATTTTTATTACCAAAAATATGTAGAAGAATGGATATCGGCCTAAACTGATGAAAAAATTAGCTTTTTTTTTTTAAAAAAAATTGGGGATATTTATTATAGCAAAAAGTACAAAATATTGTGTTGTTTTTTTTTTTTTTCCCCCCACGCTTTTTTTGTTTATAGCGCAAAAAATAAAAACAGCAGAGATGATCAAATACCACCAAAAGAAAGCTCTCTTTGTGGAAACAAAAAGGACGTCAATTTTGTTTGGGTACAACATTGCACAATTGTCAAAGCAACGCAGTGCTCTATCGCAAAAAATGGCCTGGTCATTGGGCAGCCAAATCTTCTGGGGCTGAAGTGGTTAAAGGAGAAGTCCAGCCTGAGTTTTTTAGGCTTGGCTTCTCCTTTGGGTCACAGGAGCGCAATTCGTTTTACACTCCTGTGACCCGTTTTCATCCATCAGTTGAGGTAGCGCATCATCCCAACTTCCAAGTCTGGATCCGCCAGCTGCCTTGATTGATGGCAGTCTCTGAGCCGCTGAGACAGCCTCTCCCCGCCCCTCCACAGCTCAGCGCTCCAGTGAGCGTGGAGGATCAGAGAGGAGAGACGCTGACTGACAGTCAGCAGCTTTCCTCTCGGGCATCTGTGAGAACCGAGCCGTCGGCGATGTTCGGTGGCTTGGTTCTCAGTGCAGAGACGGCGGGGGACAGCTGCAGCATCGGTCTGATGCTCCATCCACCGAGGTAGGTATGAATAAAATAAAAACAAAAAAAACATACTTCTCTTTTTAAACTTCTTTTTTTTTTCTTATTTTAATGAGTGGCCACGTGTCTTATTAAACTCCCCTTTCACAGAAAAGTTTTATCCCTATTGTGGGGTCACCAGTATGGTATTTGTATATTGAAATCATATCCCCTCTAAAGCGTCTCTTCTCCAGAGAGAGTTCAGTTCTCGTAACCTTTCTTTATAACTAATGTCCTCCAGACCCTTTATTCATTTTGTTGCCCTTCTCTGTCCTCGCCCCATTTCGAGCACATCCTTCCTGAGGACTGGTGCCCAGTTTTTCCCTGCTTAGCTTAGTATCGTCCGCAAATACAGAGATTGAACTGTTTACCCCATTCTCCAGGTCATTTGTGAACACATTAAATAGGATTGGTCACAGGACAGAACCCCGGGGGACCCCACTTTCTACCCCTGACTATTCCGAGTACTCCCCATTTATCACCATCCTCTGGACTTACCCTTGTAGCCACTTTTCAATCCATGTACTCGCTCTATGGTCTATGCCAACGGACCTTACGTTGTACAGTAAACGTTTATGGGGAACTGTATCAAATGCTCTTGCAAAATCCAGATACACCACGTCTACGTCTTCCTTTAGCTAGATGGCAGCTCACCTCCTCATAGAAGGTTAAAAGATTTGTTTGGCAAGAACGATTCTTCATGAATCCATGCTGATTACTGCTAATGATACCGTTTTCATAACTAAAATCTTGTATATAATCCCTTATCATCCCCTCCAAGAGCTTGCATACAATTGATGTTAGGCTAACTGGTCTGTAATTCCCAGGGATGTATTTTGGCCCTTTTTAAAATATTGGTGCTACATTGGCTTTTCTCCAATCAGCTGATACCATTCCAGTCAGTAGACTGTCAGTAAAATTAGGAAAAATGGTCTGGCAATTACTTGACTGAGTTCCCTAAAGGACCCTCGGGTGCAAGCCATCTGGTCCCGGTGACTTATTAACCACTTCAATACCAGGCACTTACCCCACTTCCTGCCCAAGCTAATTTTCAGCTTTCGGCTCTGTCACTTTTTAAATGACAATTGCGCAGTCATGCTACACTGTACCCAAACATTATTTTTTACATTTTGTTCCCACAAATAGAGCTTTCTTTTGGTGGTATTTGATCACCTCTGCGGTTTTTATTCTTTGCTAAACAAATTTAAAAAAAAAATGTTTTTTCCTTTGTTTTTGTTGTAAAAAAGTAAGTTTTTTTCCTTCACTGATAGGCACTGATAAGGCGGCACCGATGAGATGGCACTAATAGGCATTGATAGGCACTCATAGGTGGCACTGATGGGCGACACTGGGCACTGAAAGGCTGCACTGACGGGTACTTATGGATGGCATTGATAGGGGGCACTGATAGAGGGCACTGATTGGCATCGATTGACAGCTGCCTGGGCACTGATTGGCATATCCCTGGTGGTCCTGGCGGTATCCCTGGTGGTCCTATGGGCGCGCGCCGGCAGTTATCATGAAAGACGTCGTATGACATCCAGTCAGGATTACTGAACCACTGCCCGGCCCGTCGTGTCGTTTTGTTATAAGCCAGGCGGGAAGTGGTTAATGTTAAGTTTTTCAAGCCATGAC
Source organism: Aquarana catesbeiana (assembly GCF_042186555.1). NCBI lineage: Eukaryota > Metazoa > Chordata > Amphibia > Anura > Ranidae > Aquarana > Aquarana catesbeiana. Next base: position 733,339,251 of record NC_133324.1, read on the forward strand.
AGTGCTTCCTGTGACGTGTCATGAGGATAAACACTGCAGTTTTGGTTACCGAAGCCGCCTGATTCCCTCGTGAAGACTGAGGAGAACAATAAATTCAATACCTTCTCCATATCCCCATCCTTTGTAACAAGATTCCCTTCCTCATTCTTTATGGGGCCCTCCCTCTTTTACTTTTTATATACTTAAAGCGGAGGTTCACACAAAAATTGAACCTCTGCTTTTCGAAACCGGTGTCACATTTGGCACCTTGGAGGGGGTGCAGATACCTGTCTAAGACAGGTATTTGCACCCACTTCCAGGCATAGACTCCCACAGAGTCTACGCCTCTTCCCATCCCCCGGCACTGTCTGCTGGGACACACACGGGTCCCAGAGACAGCAGGGACCATTCGGATTGCACAGGGCGACTCGCGCATGTGCAGTAGGGAACCAGGAAGTGAAGCCGCAAGGCTTCATTTCCTAATTCCCTTACCAAAGATGGCGGCAGCAGCATCCGAGGGACGGTTTGGCCTCGGGTGTCGACATCGCAGGCACCCTGGACAGGTAAGTGTCCTTATTTTAAAAGTCAGCAGCTACAGTTTTTGTAGCTGCTGACTTTAAAAAAAAAAAAAATTTGCAGGACTTCCGCATTTAAAGAATTTCTTGTGATTTTATTTTTTCTCTCCTCCGCTGTGTCTTTCGTGTTCTGTCTTAGCTGCCCTAATTGCACCCTTACATTTCTTGTTGCATTCTTTGTAAAGTTTGAATGCTGATCCCTTAGCCTTGTATTTTTTGAAGGCCTTCTCCTTTGCTTTTATTTGCATTTTAAATTGGAGTTAAACCACCCATGACTTTTGTTCGCTCTTTTAAATGTATTTCCCAATGGGATGCACTGGCTAAAGCCCTTATTTAATATGCTCTTAAAGCAAACCCATCTCTCCTCCATTTTCTTTGTTTCTAAGGTTTTACCCCAATTAATATCTTCTAGCAAGGCTCTTATTGTAGGGAAGTTGGCTCTTTTGAAATTCAGTGTCTTTGTATTCCCCTTATGTTTCCAATTTGTGTGATTAATACTGAAGCTAAGTGACCTGTGATCGCTGTTTCCTAAATTGCCCCGTATTTCAACATCTGTGATCAGGTCTGTATTGTTGGTAATCAGTAGGTCTAGTAATGCTTTGTTTCTAGTTGGTGCGTCTACCATCTGACCCATAAAACTGTCCTGCAAGACAGTTAGGAACTGGCGAGCCTTAGACGAATGCGTGGTTCCTTCTGCCCAGTCTATATCTGGATAATTAAACACTTCTCATCCTTGCCGCTAATCCAGATTGTGATAGGAGGTCCGTCTCCCCCTCCTCCCTCAGGTTAGGGGGCCTATAGCATACTCCCAGTATTACTTTCCCCTTAGTTTCACCCCTTTTGGAGCTCTACTAATAAGGATTCAACCTCCTCCCCAAGTTCCTTAGTGATGTCATCTCTCACATTCACTTGTACATTATTCTTGATATACAGGCATATCCCTCACCCTTTTTCACCTCCTCTATCCCTGCAATAAAGGGAATACCCTTGAATGGTTGACAGCCAGTTATGAGAGCTGTTGAACCAAGTCTCTGAAATTCCCACAAAATTGAAATCCTCCTCGTACAACTAGTTCTCCCATCTTGTCCGCCAGGCTCCTGGCATTGGTGAACATGCGAAAAGAGGTGGAGGGTAGGATCGTAGGGACAGTTGCTGTGGCTGTCCAAACATGTACTCTGACCCCACAGGTTTTGGTGGACTCGATACTGATACACACTAATGAATTCAGGGTAAAAATTTAATTATTTCTTACATATAAAAAAACCTACTTGGATCTCAATATAAAAATACAAATACTCAAAGGTTTCCCCAAGAAGTATCTGATGATAGTTTTTTCATAAATTAACCAGTCTTCTACTAGTTTCACAGTACACAGAGCGCTCAGGAGGAATAATCTATAAAACAAATAATGGAATAAGGTACAAGGTAGATAAACAAACATACAAAAGCATATTCATACATAGAGCTCAGCAGTATCACTGTGAAGTCGCTTACCCAACAGACCCAACACAAGGTACAAGACCCAGCTACTCAAAAGGTTTCCCCCCTGCGGCGGACTTGGGGGATTGTGCGGATAATGAATCTAGATAGGAATTTATCAAAACAGTGCTGCGCAATTATTAAATGTCCATAGATATTGGATGTGTGTGAAATTAAATAGAGCTGTGAAAGCAAGACCGGTGGCACACACTCAAGAAGACCAGGATCTCTGATCCAGTGACTGTGATCCCTCCACCACACATGGATGGCCTCTCACCTTAACAATTCGACCTGAAACAGGTCACAAAGCAGAGAACATATAGCAGTTAAGGCAGTCCTAGTAGTGGATTCCACAGTTTCAGCGCTCATCAGGGTAAAAAGGTGCCACATGTGCAACGAGATAATGACAAATCTAGTGCTCTCTGTATATCAGAGCTTCAACACCCGCTCTGCTCTCCCCCAGGGAGGCGTTAGCTCCTTCAGAGTCAGCCAGACACGTTCCTCCAAAGGTTCGGGCTTTGGAAGACCAGGGAACTGGAGCAGCTCTAGCTTGTCTAATGTGGGCTCCGTAAGAAAGAACGTTTCCTATGGCGTGTCCAGTTGCCACTATTGACACACATCCACTATTTATGGACATTTAATTGCGCAGCACTGTTTTGATATTTATATTTGAGAGGTGTCGTTGAATTTACCTTTAGTGTCTGCTGGCATTTATTGTGATTGTCCTGTTTGCAGTCTGCGCTGAATATCCTTTACCATATAAAGAATAGGAATTTATATACAAATGGTTGGTGGAATGATAACCATACAAAGATTGTATCGCGCAACCAAGAATGGGAATGAAGGTGTGCAGGTAGGGTTGCCACCTCATCCCTTTAAACCTGAACACATATGAATTACACTGGTTCTGAGGCTAAATTAATGCACATAAAGCACCAAGTGAGTTTAATTACCGCCTTAATCAGCCACAGATCCTGTGTAATATTCGGTTTTAAAGGGATGAGGTGGCAACCCTATGTGGAGGGAAGAGGGGTTAAGAAAGGGGGAGGGAAAAAGACCAGAAGAAAAAAAGGGGGGGGAGAGAACTGAAGGAGAAAAGGGGGCTGGAAGGAAGAAAAAGGGGGGAGGAGATAAAGGGGTGGACAGAGTACTTGGTAATAAATTTAACTGTCTCAGTTGATGGAGGTTTGGGTGAGGTGAGACAGTTAAATTTATTACCAAGTACTCTGCCCACCACCTACAACTCAGAAAGATATTATCCAATCATTGTCATTTGCTAACGGACCACCATGTCTTGAATAGAGACATGTGAGGTCTACTCCCGAACTGGTGTTTCAGAGAGCTTCCTCTCTAAGAGACCACTTGACCAACAGCCATTATCAAACATCCAAACGATCGGTCATAGGACCAAGTGGAACCTTTCAATGTGGGGATTGTCCCCATTGTCCCTGGATTTTCGAGGGGACTAAGTTCCAGCTACCCAACGGTGAAACATTTTTACCACGTACTTTTTTTTTTTAAATTACAGCACTATGGGGGTGATTTACCTAATGCCGTGTAAGTGTAATGCCTTTTATGTGGGCAAAACAATATGAGAACTCCGACAGAGAATTGGAGACCACTTTATTATTCCGGCAATGGTAAACTTACCACCGTAGGCCGACATATTGGACTGTACCATTGCTTTGATATCATGGCTGTCAAATGCTAAGTTCTTGAAGTAGTCAAACAGAGCCCAAGAGAGGGTGACTGGGATAGGATTATTTTACAACGAGAAACAATGTGGATCGAACGTCCTAATGCTACTATTCCCCCAGGCCTTAATGAGATGATATCCTACAAACCTTTTTTGTAGAGCTCGCTCATGTAGCTGGGCAATTTGAACCCCCCCCCCTTTTTTTCTCTGGGTTTACATTGTGTCTCCCTATTGCAGTAATTCCCCACTGGCCCATTACACCTCAGTTAACCCGTCCGTTCATACTTGTCCCTCAATCAGGTCAGAAATGGTCAAATTTTTAAAATGTTTTGTTTTATAAATATTTTGTGATCTATACATTTGGGGCTTTCTAGTCTTAGTATTCTGCTGTCATTTATGTTGATGTATGTATTAAGCATTGTTTTTACTTGCTAAATTTAGATGGGTCTTTGCTTGTCCTGCACGCTCAACCAGTCTCTTCTTGGCTGCTTCTTTCTTCTTCCCGGCGGCGAACATGTGACTCCCCTGGTGGGGGTGGCTCTCCTTCGAGGAAGCTGCCCCTCTCTTGTACTGCCTATGTTTTGGGCTCCTCCGCCCATTCGACACAGGCAGTGTGCACTTGCAGGACAACATGGTAACACGCACGCGCAGTGCGGGAGCCAGACCAGATGACGTCACGTGCCGCCGTTTGGCGGCGTTTGCACATCTTCCGGGTTGGGGAGCTCATTTAATGGGCTTCGGCTCATGAGTGAGCAGTATATTATGGTGAGTAACAATTGTCTACCACCATTCTAATACACCTTCTTACTACTCACTGTGCACCTAGCCTCCCCATCTCTGGCACCTCTCTGGGCCTTTGGTCTCATCTCGTTATCAGTTATCCATATGATCTTTCTCACTTTTTTGAACTCCTTGGATTTAATATCCTATTCCTTTTTCATCCCAAATGTTTTTCTCACATATGTTCTTCCATTGTTGCATGTGCCGATCTGTTTGCTGCCATACCATTACCTCAGCTCCCGTGCCAGACATCCCCAGGGCTCCATACCCATGGGATTGTTTGTTTTTTAGGGTCATCTGAAAGGTACAGTGGGGATGTATCTATTGTTTTCTCTCATTTATTTTCATTTTACTTTTTTAATTTTACTTTTTGTTCTTCCTTCCACCCATGGCAGATCATTAGCCTTTTGGTTATGTATTTTTCAGATACATTTAGACGCACCCCTCATTGCTCCTGACAAGTGGAGGTTTCCATGAAACGCGTAGAGCTTTCCTAGATGCGACATCACCACTACTCCTTTATCATCACTGGGGCACACATGACTGGACATTTATAGAAACTGGCGCATAGCACAATTTTACATGCTTTGGAATTGTTAGAGCAACAAAACATGGAACTTGTGTAATGGCCTTGTTTACTTGCCTAAATTTACACTAAAAATTACGTAGTTTGCTTTGTTAATCTCTCAATTGTGTCAGTCATTTAAGCGTGTCAGTCATTTTTATATAACCTTTGACATTGTCCATGTGGAATTAGGGAGGATGCATTTGATCCTATTTCAACCATCATATTGAAATATATGTACAGTTATGCTTATGGTTTGTTACATATCTATGATTTTTTTTTTCCTCATGAATTTATATATACATGTCAATAAATAATATTTATTTCATCTGTTTGTAGCCCATGCCTCATTTAAAGTCCCGACCTTTTTCCTTTCAAACAAATTATAGGGATGGAGGTACATGACGATACCAAGTCATGACCTCATTTAAAGTCCCACCCCTTCTACTTTTTATTGTATGTTTTGTTATCTGCTTTGTACCTTTATTCCATTATTGGTTTTATAGATTATTCCTCCTGAAAACGTGGACTGTGTACCATGAAACTAGTAGAGGACTGTTTAATCTATGAACACTCCATCAGATCTTTCTTGGGGAAACCTTTGAGTATTTGTATACTATCTTTGAATTCTTATATTGAGATCTATGTATGTTTCTCATATGTAATAAATTATTTAATGTTTACCCTAAATTTACCCTAAATTCATTAGTGTGTATCAGTACCGAGATAGTTCACCAAAATCTTTGTGGGGTCAGAGTGCATGTCTGGACTGCCTCAGCAACTGTCTCTACGCTCCTACCCTCCCCCTCTTTTCCTATATAATTTTTAGATGATGGTACTTTTTTATGCCCTGCTTTAGGCTTTATCTGAGGCTATACTCAAAAAATGTCTCATTGGTGAACATGCCATATATTTTACACCGGTCGCATACTGTCTTCTTATTGGGTGTTCCGAGGTTGCAAATAGGACTTATTACTATACTTACCTCGGGTTTATGTGCTTTAGTCAACCTACCACTAATGCCCCCAATATTACCCTCTGGAATATACTGCATTAGATCATTAGTTTAATCTAAGAAGCTCAATGCAACTTTTTAGTAGGGAAAACCCCAACAATCTGGTTTTGCCAGAACTGGAATTTTTTTGGGAGTTTTCCTCACACAACCAGTTTTGGGGTATCTCAACATTTTAAGACGCTTAAATGACTGACACAATTGAGAGATTAACAAAGCAAACAAGGCCATTACACAAGTTCCATGTTTTGTTGCTCTAAGAATGCCAAAGCATGTAAAATTGTGCTATGCGCCAGTTTCTATAAATGTCCAGTCATGTGTGCCAAAATATTAAAGCACTTACAGCAATGGTATAATTTGAAAACGGTTCTAAAATATACACCATTAGGAGAGTGATGCAAATACTGTAGTGAGGAGGGGTCCACAGTGATGATTGGCACTGCAGCAAAGTGAAGAGGGGGGTAGAAGTGTGGCTGGCCAGATCTGGTGCACCACCACCGGGAGACAAGTAACAAATTGGTGTGCGCCATGTGTATTAATTTGTTGTAGGGAGTGCCAGTTAGTAAGAAATACAGAAACTGGCCCCATTCTTGGCATGTCCTATTCTTATGTCAACTCCTTTTGCGTGTGTGTGTGTGTTTCTTGAACATGGCTGCATTATCGGTCACCATTGCATGTATATTGTTTTTTATATAATTTATTTGAAGCACTTTATTTCTAAGGAATCTCTCCGTCTGACAACACTGTCCTGTGCCTGTAGGCAGCCTTAGATCTGCTTTTCTCAATGGATGCTTTAGGAGTTACATAGAAATGTAAGCTGTACTGATAAGCCAGCTGCCTCTGTCTGTCTGCATGGTGATGAACGGTATCAGGCTACATATGTGAGCAGGTGGATGATCGCTGCTGTTGGGCCTTCCTTATTTCAGAAGGGGACAGACCATTCTGCTGGTTTGATAATCACAAATTGCATTTATTTTTATTATTGCTGTGTTAACTGGGAGAAATGGATTTCAGTCTACAGCAGAAGACAAAATGATTTTTACTGATTTTGTGAAGGTAGATAATTTTTTTTTTTTTTTTTTTTAATTGGCTAACTTTTTGTCTCAATAAATTCACATATTAGTTTTGAAAAAAATCAAAGAATTCCAGTACCCAAAGTTAAAGCAGAACTGCAGGGAAAACAAAACATTCAGACTTTTGTGCAGTGTATAAATAAGTTACCTGTAATTTTTTTTTTTTTTTTTTTTTTTTAATTTAAAAAACTTATATAGCGTTTAACATATACAATGTACATTTCACATCAGTCCCTACCCTCAAGAAGCTTACAACCTAAGGACCCTAACACACATTCATACATATACTAGGGCCAATTTAGACTGGATCTGATTAACCTACCAGCATGTCTTTAGAGTGTGGGAGGAAACCGGAGTACCCAGAGGAAACCCATGCAGGCACATGGAGAACATGCAAACGCCAGGCAGATGGTGTCATGGTCAGGATTCGAACCAGTGAACCGTAATAATGTTTATTTTTGGTCTGGATCACTGCTGTACAAGTCATAACCACTTACCGACCGGCCACTGTATATATATACGTCATTACTTTGAAGATGGTTATCTCGGTAACGGCAGCAGCTGCTGCCACACCCGAGGTATCCATCTTTAGGGCCGGCGGTTCTGTGTACGATAATGGTGGTCTCTGCAGCGGGTTTGCCGCGAGATCAGCGTTATCGGCGGCGGGAGAGGTGCCCACCCCCCTCCCGCCGCATCTCCCGCGCCCTCCACCACTTACCGGAGGCGATCGGGTCCTCCTAGGTATGGAGACGAGTGAGGCTAAGATGGCCCCCACCCGTGACGTCAGCTCCGCCCATTTGTCTTAAAGGCACATTTTTTCAAACTACTTTTTTTTTTTTTTTTTTTGCATTAAAGTCCAAATATGAGATCTGAAAACTTTTTTTACCCCAGATCTCATATTTAAGAGGACCTGTCATGCTTTTTTCTATTACAAGGGATGTTTATATTCCTTGTAATAGTAATAAAAGTGATCCAAATTTTTTTTTTTTTAAAAAACAGTGATAAAATAAATAAGAAAAAAAAAAAATTTTTAAATCTCCCTGTCTCGCGCGCAGAAGCGAACGCATACGTGAGTAGCGCCCGCATATGAAAACAGTGGTCAAACCACACATGTGAGGTGTTGCTGCGACCGGTAGAGCGAGAGCAATAATTCTAGCTCTAGACCTCCTCTGTAACGCAAAACATGCAACCTGTAGAATTTTTTAAACATTGCCTATGGAGATTTTTAAGTGTATAAGTTTGACGCCATTCCGCGAGCGGGCGCAATTTTGAAGCGTGACATGTTGGGTATCAATTTACTCGGCGTAACATTATATTTCACAATATAAAAAAAATTGGGCTAACTTTACTGTTGTCTAATTTTTTTCTTCAAAAAAGTGAATTTTTTCCAAAAAAAGTGCGCTTATAAGACTGCTGCGCAAATACGGTGCTAAAAAAAGTATTGCATTGACCACCATTTTATTCTCTAGGGTGTTAGAACCCCCAAACATTATATATTGGTTTTTTTTCTAAGTAATTTTCTAGCAAAAACTGTTTTAAACATGTAAACACCTAAAATCCAAACGAGGCTGGTCCTTAAGTGGTTAAATGCTGGAAATTAAAGCCAGCACTATACTCCCAGTGCTGCAAATGAGAGAGCTGTGATGGGTACGACTCCTCCTTTTTTTTTCTCCTTGTCCATTCACAAAACACCTTGTATTCTGTCCCTGGAAAGGAATGCATTCTCTGAATGGACAAGGGGAAAGCAAAAACAAAAGGGTACAAGGTGTTTTGTGAATGGACACAGATAGGGGGTGAGTAAATAACAGGATCGCTTCACCGTATGAGACCCACAACTCTCATAGGTCTCTGAAGTACAATGCTGACTGTATATTCTGGCATGAATTAAACTTTTACCTTACACAGCAGCAAACTTGACCTAGGATAATCTTTACACAACACAAGTGAGAATTTTTCTTTTCCTGGTGATCTTTTAACTGCAGGCAGGTTTTTTTTCTTTTTGTTCTGTACTGACAGTGTAAGCTTTGCCTTAAGGATAAATGATATGTACTTATAAACTAGTTATATTTTTAAGTTCTCTTGAAGAGAAATTCCCCTGACTACACAGGTTTTTTTTTTTTTTTTTTTTTTTTTTTTTTAAGTGTGTGGCCTGCACATTGTTAGGGTGAGTCTAGTAATTTTATGTCTGCATATGTTAAGAGGTTACCTAAAAAAAAAAACTATACATTTTTTTTGTAAAGTGGGTTGCTTGATAGGAAAGTATGAGAATGAAAAAAAATACTTTTATACTCACCTAGCATTAGTTTGACGCTGTGTCTGTCCCCCCGCTGCCTCTAAGACCCAGAAGCAAGCAATGAAAGACCACTGATTGCACTGCCCCTCCAGCGCTCACTGGCGTGCTGACTATGCAGGGGGTGGGAGCAGCTTTATCATCCTCTCAGCGGCATGCTGAGAAGCTGAAGCAGCTGCGGGTCCAGGTATCTGGGTGGATCCTGTCCCTAAAGTTGGGGTCTCTCCAGAGCCTGGACTGGCTGAGTGACATTAGCCGACAGCGGCCTTTAGCCCGCTATTGGCTAAATATGAGTCATAGGAGTGCAGAACAATGTGCATTCCTGTGACCCATAAGAGAAGTAAGGACAAAGGAGCTTTGGCCCCACTTCTAAAGAAGAAAAAAAAACGAATGTAAGAAAGTTACATTTTTTTTTTTTTAACTCCCCCGGGGACCAAGTGCTAGGCTGTGTAGATGTAAAAGTAGCCACAGAAACGCACATCCACGTCTGATTAATCTTGACACTATTATGAATGAATGATCATTGCTGCTTGTTCGTTCATCATGGCGACTGTTCACTCTGCTTAGAGAGGGGGCATGACTCTGCACTGTCTGTAGTACTGTACCTCCCTCCACAAGAACGCTCGTAATTTGGGCTTCAGTGATGGACGGGGCTACAACCAGCATAAAGAGGTGCACTTTGAGGACAACAGGGCCACTGATCAGGACTGGACCAAGTGCTATATGTATTTGGTCCCCTCAGGAGTTACTGTAAATAACGGCACAGTGGTGTAGTGGGTAGCACTTTCGCCTAGCAGTAAGAAGGGTCGCTGGTTCGAATCCCAACCACGACACTACCTGCCTGGAGTTTGCATGTTCTCCCTGTGCCTGCGTGGGTTTCCTCCGGGTACTCCGGTTTCCTCCCACACTCCAAAGACATGCTGGTAGGTTAATTGGATCCTGTCTAAATTGGTCCTAGTATATGAATGTGAGTTAGGGACCTTAGATTGTAAGCTCCTTGAGGGTAGGGACTGATGTGAATGTACAATGTATATGTAAAGCGCTGCGTAAATTGAGGGCGCTATATAAGTACCTGAAATAAATAAAATAAATAAATAAATAAATTATAAAACATTTGGTCTGAATAGTGGCTATGTATCCATTCACTGCCTTGAGCTGTCAATCCATAAGAAAAGCGGACCTAATTGGGAATTAACCTGCCAGTTTCCCATCGGGTTCTGCCCACCATTGGTACTAGACTCCTCAGCCAATGGCTTGTCAGTGTGATGGGCCCAGTGTTTTGGTACTTCTGTCTTTAAATAGCCTCTTTATGTCAATGGTCCAGCTTAACTCCACTTTTTTTGGGGGGGGAATGGTAATAAAGAAAAAAAAATAATATAGAGTATACAATTGTGACGCAAGTCATATTGTATAACCTTTAAATTATTTCCAGATATGTTGTGACAATTACTGCCTTACCAAGGAAATGTCTACCGATTTTGTAAAGTAACTAAACCTTTCCTGCTTGTGTGATTGGCTCACCGATTTTTTTCCCAGAAGTCTGCACTAAGATACAAGTCAGATTTCAGACATCCCCTGCAACAAAAATGTAATGTAAAAATGTAATTTATGGTGAGATACTCTCAATAGGAACACGTCTAAAGGGATGCAGGCCCAGCAGCTTTCCTCATTAGAGCCCTGCAGGTGCAGCAGCTGATTGATAATTATAAAACCACTCCCATTAGATTCACTTTCCCACATGGACACAGAGAAACACACAGGGATTTCTTGAGAATAACAAAAGGTAGGAATCTGCAACAAAGTTTGTTAAAATCCTTGTAATGTACATCACCCAGAGGGGAATGTTGTGTTTTTTTTTTTTTTTTTTTTTCTCAACAAACGTGGAGTTATTCTTTAACTACTTCCAGACAAGCCGCCACAGTTTTACTGCAGCAGGTTGGCTCGGCAAATCTACGTTGCCTTTACGTCACTTCGCCTTTTGGCCACTAGGGTCGCGCTCACAGCGTGTGCCAGAGCGAGAACTGGGATCTGTGTGTAAACACACAAATCCCGGTTCTTTCAGGGGAGTAGAGACCGATCTGTCTCATCTCCTAGACAGTCCCATCCCCCCCCTACAGTGGGAACACAGTTAACCCCTTGATCGCCCCTAGTGTTAACCCCTTCCCTGCCAGTAAAATTTATACAGTAATCAGTGAATTTTTATAGCACTGATCGCTGTAAATTGTCAATGGTCCCAAAAATGTGTCAAGTGTCCAATTTATCCACCGCAATATCGCAGTCCCGATAAAAATCGCAGATCACCGCCATTATTGGTAAAAAAAAAAAAAAAATTCCATAAATCTATCCCCTATTTTGTAGACACTATAACTGCGCAAACCAAAAGTTATTTATTATTTTTTTTTTTTTTTACCAAAAATATGTAGAAGAATACATATCGGCCTAAACTTAGGAGAAAATTTTTTTTTTGAAAGAAAAAAAGTGGGATATTTATTATAGCAAAAAGTAAGAGATATTGTGTTTTTTTTTTTTTTTTGTTCTTCAAAATTGTCGCTCTTCGTTTGTTTATACAGCAAAAAATAAACTGCAGAGGTGATCAGATACCATTAAAAGAAAGCTCTATTTGTGGGATAAAAGGTCGTCAATTTGTTTGGGTACAGCGTCGCACAACTGCGCAATTGTCAATTAATTGACAATTGCCATATCGCAAAAAACTGTGGTTAAGAAATAAAACACAAATCTATTAAAGGAAACCTCCACTTAGAGAGATATGTAGCCTGCATTTGAAAACCTCTGAAAGGCTGCTTTCACACTGCAGTCGCGGGCCGCCTTAGAGCTTTTAACCCCCGCTAGTGGCCGAAGAGAGGGTTAAAACTGCCCGTGTTTCAGCGCTTCTCAAGCGCTTTTCAGGTGCTTGGGAAGCTCTGCCCATACATTCCACTGGGCAGGGGTGGTTTAGTGGTGGTGTATACAGCGCTCCCAAACCATCCCAAAGATGCTGCTTGCAGGACATTTTGTAACGTCCTGCAAGCGCAAGGCCCCAGTGTGAAAGCACTTGCGCTTTCACACTGGGGAGGCATGGTAGGCGGTTCAGAGCGCCGTCTCAGTGTGAAAGGGGTCAAAATGATAGTTCCCTGGCTGTAATGATGTTCTAATGGCTCTAGTACTTTTCAGTCAATGACCCAGGACAAGTTTGCAGATCAGATGTTTTGACTTTCGTGATGCTGAGTCAGTCCAAAGACGTTCAGGCAGGTAGCATTTTCAGTGGTAATTTCAAGATTTCTTTCAGTGGAAGTTTCCTTTTAAGCCAACAGCCTCTTGCAATTCCCTATATAGCAGCACCCAGACTGGGAGAGGATGGGGCAGGACTGGGGGCCAGTCCGGTATACTGCATGCAAATGTGTTGTTGACATGGAACATGCTGATATCGGAAGTGATCAGAGTGAGCAACGAGATGACCTCATCAGTCTGCTGCTTCTCTGTCACTGTCCAGTCAGTAGGATGGGTCGTGAAGAGGGAACATCCCTATATTTCTAATGAAAGTGGTGGCATTCTTAGCTGTGTGATGAGACTGTGTAAATATCAGGACTGGGTGTACAGAAATACAAATCTTTTGGCAAGTAAGAGGGCTCCCTTTATATGTATTTTGTCTGTGTATTTAGCTGTTTAACTGGGGTTCAGCTTTAAGCCATTCCTTATTTGTAGCACATACTAGTTGTGGTGATTTGGAAACAGCTGTTAACAAAGGGCTAATATCATACTTCCTCATGCTGTGGTTTAAACCTCCCTACATACTTTTACAAGGCCCTGCTCTTTGGATACTTGGATATGAATACCTGATGGCTGCTAAGTGGGAGGATTTGCTTGTTGCAGTGTGTTATAGGCGTACTAAAACTACATTCATTGCATAAAGTATTAATAAAGCATTAATTACTGACGCAAACATTGGTTTGGTATTGTAAAATTTTTTTTCATACTTTTAAAAATTGGGCATATCCTCAGTCTATCCTTGTAGCTGCAGCTGCTGTGTTTTAAGTTCTTCATAACAGCCAGCAGGGGGAGTGATATATCAACTTCTTGCTGATGGCAAAAGTGAAAGGATCTAGTGGCCAACCGAGAGGCACATGCTTGTCTAAAGGGTTGCTGGGGATGTGCTCTTTCACTTCATTTTTAATTATATTTTTTTGTGAAGACCGGGTTTAATCCCGCTTTGTACCTGTAGTAAACGTTTAGTCATGGCTTTTTATTTTAATTTTGACTAGGTTTTTATAGCCGCCTATGCTCCCTTTTGGGGATTCAACCTTTCTAAATGTCACCAGAACTGATATTGATGGAAAATCATTTTTTTCAGTTGTCACCTAAAAAGTAGGTAAAGCGTAATCTTCCAGTGGGATCATCTGCTTGTTTTATTATGGAGAGTTTTCTGTGGGACAGACGTTAGGTGAAATGTCCCCAACAATACCTAGCAAAAAATCAGTCTGAAATAATTGTAGCTTATAGACAGTAATATGCTGCATGTCACACCTTTCAAGGTTCATGCACTTGGACTATTATAGGCATCTTTTATGCCTAAATTAAAAGAAGGTTGCGGTTAACCAGAAAAGGCGGCTGCACAAAAAAAAATCCCTGGAGGTGGGATAAAAATAGTGTTGAAAAATAAATGCGCTGTCTAATGACCAATTTTTAAATTCAATATTGATCTTAACGTGAATAATCAAAGTGACTAGATGTATACATATGTTACCAACAAACTGTTGGAAGCATAGAAATAAAATCCAAAACAGTGCACAAGTCCACAATTGTGCCAAAAGTGCACCAGCAGAGCAAAAAAAAAAAAAAATGCATCAGTCTATAAGCTGCTGTGCTCAATGGAAGTGTCCATCCATCTCTCAGACAAATGGTGTCTTCATGCAGAAACGTGCCCGTGCTTCACCACTGTGTATTAAAATAAAGTGGCCACTTACCAGAGACCCAAGGATCCTCATAGAATCATATTGAACGTGTGGGATATCTCAGCAGGGAGGAATCCGCTGTTGGAAGATCGTTCACCTGGATCTGAGACAAACGCCGACTCTCTGCTCACAAACCATGAAAGCAATGAAGGTAGACAACTCGTAGTGCATTTATCCTTGAAAACGCATTGTTTAATAAAATCTGCACTTACAGGAAAAACACTTGAGTGTAAGCAAACATTCAGCATGGCCGCCTGCTAGACGGTACGTGCCTCTCTCCATCCCATTTGTTTGAGAGATGGATGGAAACTTCCATTGAGCACAGCAGCTTAAAGACTGATGACGTTTTTATTGCTCTGCTGGGGCAATTTTGGCACAATTGTGGACTTGTGGACGGTTTTGGGTTTTATTTATATGCTTCCAACAGTTTGGTAACATTTTATGTATACTTCTGGTCACTTTGATTATTCACGATTCAAGATCAATATTGTATTTGAAAATTGGTTATTAGACAGAGCACTTATTATTTCTCAAAACTATATTTTATGCCTAGCATACATTTCCCAGCATTCTCCCTTCCCCAGGGAGCCACGTACAGACTACTATTATTAAAGTAAATGGCTTTATGCTGCCGTACTCTTGTAGACGCTGACACTTAAAAAAAAAAAAAAAATCATCAACCACAACGCCCACCTCCACTGCTGACCCCCCCCCCCAAAAGGTCCACTTCCACAGTCTGACAGGTCTTAAATAAGGGGCGGGGCTACCCAGTGATGTCAGTGGGTGACCCCGCACCTTAGTTATTTAAAAACTGTCAGATGGTGGAGCTGGGAGAGGACAGTGGCCTTCGGCAGGAGTGGACTTTTTTCTGGGTCGGAGGTGGCCGGGGGAGTGGGGGGGTGGGTGCATTGTGGTTGGCGATAAATGGGGAGACATTGTTTTTCTGATTTTATTTTTTTTTTTTTTTTTTTTTAGGTGAATGAGTAGGAGTACTAGGTACCTCCATACTAGAGCTGCACAATTAATCGTCCAGAATTGTTATCGTGATTAATCGCCAAGAATCGTTATCACGATCTTGACTAAAGTGTTTCACAATTCTTTCTATGCAAAGAATTCTCTCTGCTCTTCTAAAATCACAGCCCTCAAAAGAAAGGAAGAGAAAAACCAGGCAGTCTGCCAAGAAACAAAACATTCTTTATCAGTTGAACTTAAGTATAAACATTGTAACAGTTTGTCAATGGAATAGACTTCCTGTGTAAGTGAAAAAAGTTTAACTACTTAAACACTAAACCTTTTTCTGACATTTGTTGGTTTCAAGTTAAAATCATTTTTTTTTGCTAGAAAATTACTTGGAACCCCCAAAAATATATATATTTTTAGTAGACACCCTAGAGAAAAAAATGGTGGTTGTTGCAATATTTATGTCACACTGTATTCGCACAGCGGTCTTTCAAATGCAATTTATTGGAAAAAATTACTGTAATGAATAAAAAAAGAAAATAAATCTAATCAGAAAAGTTAGACCTTTTTTTTTTTTTTTTTTTTTTTTTATAATGTGAAAGATTTTACATCGCGCGCGAGAATCGTGATCTTTTTATTTTAAGCAAAAAAATCATGATTCTCATTTTGGCCAGAATCGTGCAGCTCTACTCCATACTCATTCTCATGGGGGGGGGGGCAGGATCTGGGGGCCATCTTGTCAAAGGGGGCTTCCAGATTCTGATAAGCCCCCCCCCCCCCCCCCCCCCCCCCCCGGCAGACAACCACTGGCCAGGGTTGTGGGGGTAGAGGGCATGTGGCCTGGTATGAATGGGGGGGTGGGGGGTCGTTTCCCTTTTTTTTTTTTTTCTGGCAATTTATAGTTTTTACATTAAGCTGTGAGCAGGGAACGCCACTGCCAGCTGATGACCTATTGGTTAAGAATGCAGCGTCCGGTTTCCCAACCGGCTCCTTAACAACCAGTTATTCAGTTTCTAAAAGTAAAGAAAATGAAAAACACATAAAAACGCATTGAAATTGCACGTTCTAAAATGCAAAACGCGCCAGCAACTGCATAGATGTGAACCTAGGGTGAATGCAGAAGTTTTGCGTTTATGAAATTAGTCACATGCATGAGCTGGGTTATTTATACTAGGCTTGGAAACAAAAAACCTACAATAGTCAGTGTGTGAACATGTCAAAATCAGACTGTTGTTCCCACATTGTAATTATGTTTTTATCTTTGTTGTTACTAGGCATTGAATGTAAATGAAACCTTGATAAAACCCCTGGAGCGATTTCGGAAGGAACAGCTAGGCGCAGCAAAGG
Organism: Aquarana catesbeiana; assembly: GCF_042186555.1. NCBI lineage: Eukaryota > Metazoa > Chordata > Amphibia > Anura > Ranidae > Aquarana > Aquarana catesbeiana. The sequence goes on from NC_133324.1 coordinate 733,355,956, forward strand.
TATGGTTTAAAATGATACTTTTTCATGTTGGCTATATTTACTTTTTTCTTTTTTTTTTCCTGTCTTTTCTATCCAACTTCCTCTTGAATACTGTAATCATTAAAGTGATTCTTTAGCAAAAACTCTTGGGGTTGATTTGCCCGCTATGGACAGTAGACTTCAACAAAGTGATATTGTACAATGCTAATTCATATTTTATGTAACACATGAATTATTTTTTCTTCTCTGAAAGATATTTCGCCAGCCTTCTTAGATGTTGGCCATTGCCGGTCTGGTGTCAGAGTGCTTGTCAAGAGTGTATCAACCTCTATGGCTGCCATAGTCCTGTGTGTATGGGTTCTTAACTGACTGTGCACCAGCTTTCATCATTGCCCATGCAAATGGGAATGTATAGGATGCAGGGTGGTGTGGGATGAACCTCCTATCATTGATTATCATCTGCTGGACTAAGTAACAATCTACAATCACACACGACTATGTGAGCAGGAAAGGAAGGGTTGTGTGTTTTTTTTTTTTTTTTTTTTTTTTTTTTTTTTTAAAGCACAGAATAAGCAAAAGACATTTCTTCTCACATCCCAAAACACGTGAACCATGAATACCATATTACTATTTTAAAATGACCAATTCAGTCATGTGGAAAGTTGTAGTGCCTTATAAACAGGTAGGCAAAAGTTAAAAAAAAAGTATATTTATACAGATCTCTACACCATGGCTTAAATGGGGACATTTGAGGAAGAACAAGGGACAGAAGAATTTGGTGCCAAAAAGAGGACAGTCCCTCCAAATTGGGCATAGTTGGGAGTCCATAGACCTTTGTTCACACGAGCATACTTAAGCAATACACCCTTGTTAAGGTGTATGTTTGCCTACATGAGTGCAGGCTTTCCTATTCATGTGAATAGGGACATAGCAGCTGCACGGGTTCACCCGCTCAATTCGACACCTGCGTGGGTGCGGGCACGTATTGCTGAACACAGACCATAAGGGTTTAGGGACTTGCACCAACACAGACCCACCTCTTACGGGTGTGTGTGGAAGCGATTCAGCGGCTGCAGAGCCGCCGGATTGCTTTTTTTTGCTGACAGGCAACAGTTATCTTGTTGGCCTTACACAAACTCCTGACAGCTCCAGTCACTGGGAATGTGTGCAAGCCGCCCACCCCAATGCTGCCACAGTGGCAATAAAAGGGTTAATGGAGTACAGCTTTAATAACCATTGTATTTGAATGCTTACATTTTCGTCTACCAAGCATTGTAGAAAGCAATGTAATTGGGGTCCTGATATTACTCACAATTTCGCTTTAAAGTGTAACCACCTTTACAGAAAATCTGTAAGGTGAACTTACACTGGACCCCTTCCACAGCCCCTCCCTCCTCGGTCCCGTTGTACCGCAATCCCCCCCCCCCCATCAAGCACTGGGGCGCGGCTTCCCTGGTCCGAGGATTTGAAGTTCCCGTGGCTTAATCTCCTGTCCGTACCTCTCAGTGTACGGACAAAAGCATTCTGATCTGTCAGCACCGTCACATGGATGGTGGGATTGGGGGAGCTGGGGAGGGGGTCCTGTGTAAGTTCACCTTACAGATTTTCTGTAAGGCTCTATTCACACCTGAGCATACTGGAATCGCGGCAAAACACTTGGGAAGATTCACCCTTTCCTACTTCCCTTTCATTGAGAGTGAAAGAAAATCTCAAATTTTGGGTTGTCTCCACAACTGGAATGGAGGGGAAATCTTCCAATGGGGACACTTGTCCTGGTGACAGCGAGAGATTATCACTGTTTGGGGGGGTGTTCTCACTTCCTGTTTTGGTTGTGGGACCGGAAGTTGTTTTGCCTTAAATTCTACTTTAACCACTTGACCTTCGGAAGAATTACCCCACTTCATGACCAGGCCAGTAGCACTGACAGTAGCACGGCCATGCAACGCTGTGCCCGAATAAAATGTCTGTGTCGTCCCTACCCCCCATCCCCCCCCCCCCCCACAAGTAGAGCATTTGATCACTTCCTGCGGTTTTTATTTTTTTGCACTATAAACAAAGATCGACAATTTTGAAGAAAAAAAAAAAAATTATATATATATATATATATATATATATATATATATATATATATATATATATATATATATATATATATATATATATATATATATATATATATATATATATATATATATATATATATATATAATTAGTTTTTTTTTTTTTTACTTTCTGCTATAAAATATATATATAAATGATCTGGCACACAGGTGCCGCCCTGTAGCAGTAAAACTGCTATGGGGGGACCTTAAGGCTGCATTCACACTACAGCGTTTTGAATTGTGGGCACATTTTCCCGTGGATCTGACAGCGGCAAGGTGTGAATGACAAAACACGGAACTCGCATTCGAGTTGCCGTTCATTTGAATGACACCTCAAATCCTGGCGCTGATCTGCCGTGCGATAAAACGTGCTGCAAAAGCGGCAACCTGCTTCTCGCCAAAAAGTAGCTCCTGAACTATTTTTGGGCGGCATGCGTCCAGCTGTGATTGCAGCACGTTTTATTGCATGACAATTGAGGCAGACCCGCAACGCGATTTAAGGTGTCAGTCAAATGAATAGCATATCGAATGCAAATCCCGTGTTGTTTCATTCACACCTCAGCTCTGTCAAGTCGGGGCAGATCCGCGTCAAATCTGCCCGCGTTTCAGAACGCTGTAGTGTGAATGCAGCCTAAGTGGTTAATTAAAGCAGTTGTCCCAGCTAGGTATGCTAAATGAGCTGAAACTGGTGTTCTGTTTTTACAGTAGCCCCTTAATGCAACCGTCTATGCCATAAAGTTCACATATGCATCTACTGTATTAAATTTGTGTATTTGCTTTGTTTTCCTTGGGAGTTTGTTACATAATGCTGTGACCCAGCCAGGCAGATAAAAGCACAGCTCTAAATATGCCGTTGTAAATATTTTCTAAGTTGAATATTTTCTTAGCATTGCCCTTGGGTGGGGTACTGCCTCCTGTCCTCGTCCAAAAAAGGAATTTTAGAACAACTTGTGTTCAGAAGCTCTTGGAGATGGATCAGCGATTGTCTGGCTGTATGGTTACAGCAACAGGATAACAAGAGAATCTTTTTCTGCTCCTACTCAAGTTCACGTAAAAATGCACACAAGCTTTCATTATCATACCCCCATTTATTTATTTTTTTTTTTTTTACAGATGCGTTATATTAGTAACTTATGTCTAATAGTAACTTCTTTATTATACCAACGCTACAAAAACAAATGTGTCTATCTTGCAGAGAACCTGTTGATACTGCTGTAGTAATGTTTATCAGGCTAAGGATAGTGGTGCTGTACTGACCGCTCAGAAAAAAACAATCCCCTCTGGGTGTTCTATGTACATTGCAAGCATTTTTACAAACTTTTAGTTGAGTCCTACCTGTTTTTGGAGAAAAAGCAGTTTGTTTCACTAGGTCCTTGCAAGACCAAATCTAGAATGGGAGGATCTGCACTCATTGTAAGCAACTGGTGCATTGTTGGTGTTCCTTATTTCTTTTTTTTTCCCCAATTCTTTATTTTAACAAAAAAGCAGGGTACAATGAACAAACTGTACAACTACAGGTAGCAGGAAGTTCTAACACTCCGGTATAGACAGCTGTTGGGCCCATCTTTAAGGCTGCATTTATACCCTGGCATTTAAACAAACAAAAAAAAAAAACGCTTTGCTAAAATGACAAATCACACAATGCGAATTTTCAATGCCATTCATTTTAATGGAACCTAAAAACGCAGTGCAGTTCTGCCACGATTACGATAAATTGCACTGCAGTTGTGGCAAACCGCTCCACGTGAAAACCGAATTGAGCTCCTGATCCTTTTTTTGGACGACTAGCCTAATGCGATGTGGTTTACCGCATTTGCAGGGCAATTTATCGTGGGGAAAAAAAAACACACCAGGTTTTTAGGTGCCATTAAAATAAATGGCATCGGAAACCGTTGTGTGATTTTGTCATTTTAGCAAAGCGTTTTCAAATTGTGGGCAGAATCACGGCAATTCAAAAGGTGTGAATGCAGCCTAATGGAACACCAGTAAATAATTGTTTGCCTATGCAGGGGAGCGTGAGTAATCTGCATCATCTGGCTCATTAGAACCCTACAGACTATATGAGAAGGAGTCTTTTGCCATATCCAATATGACCTGCGTGTATTCCTGCATCTCAAAAAAAGATAGCCCAGCCAAGAACAAGGGGCAGGATAGAAAAAAAAAGGGGGGGTGAAAGAGGAGGGCAGGGAGGGGTATCCGGGCCCTCACTACAATGCCCACCCAGCCATATACACATACACATACACTCACTGGTCACTTTTATTAGGTACACCTGGCTAGTTCCTAGTTGGACCTACCTTAATTCTTCAGAACTGCCTTAATTCTTTGTGGCTTAGATTTAACTAGGTGTTGGAAACATTCCTCAGAGATTTTGGTCCATATTAACATGATAGCATCATGCAGTGGCTGCAGATTTGTCAGCTGCACATCCATGATGCAAATCTCCCGTTCCAAAACATGCCAAAGTGCTCTATTGGATTGAGGTCTGGTGAGTGTGGAGTACAGTGACCTCATTGTCCTGTTCACGAAACCAGTGGGGAGATGATTTGAGCTTTGTGACATGGTGCACTATCTTGCTGGAAGGAGCCATCAAAAGACGGGTACACTGTAGTCATAAAGGGATGGACATGGTCAGCAACAATACTCAGGTAGGCCGTGACCTTTTAAACGATACTCAGTTGGTACTAAGGGGCCCAAAATGTGCAGAGAAAATATCCCCCACACCATTACACCACCAGCCTGACCCGTTGATACAAGGCAGGATGGATCCATGTTATTTACGCCAAATTCTGACCCAGCTTCTGAATGTTGCAGCTGAAATCGAGACTCATCAGACCAGGCAACGTTTTTCATATCTTCTATTGTCCAATTTTGGTGGGCCTGGGTGAACTGTAGTCTGTTTCCTGCCCTTAGCTGACAGGAGTGGCACCTGGTGTGGTCTTCTGCTACTGTAGCCCATCTGCTTCAAGGTTTGATGTGTTGTGTGTTCAGAGATGGTATTCTGCATACCTTGGTTGTAATGAGTGGTTATTTGAGTTACTGTTGCCTTTCTATCATCGCAAACTAGTCTGGCCATTCTCCTCTGAGATCAACAAGGCATTTTCTTCCACAAAACTGCCACTCAGTAGATATTTTCTCTTTTTCGGACCATTCTCTGTAAACCCTAGAGATGGTTGTTCATGAAAATCTCAGATAAGCAGTTTTTAAAATACTCAGACCAGCCCATCTGGCACCAACAACCATGTCACGTTCAAAGTCACTTAAATCCCCTTTGTTCCCCATTTTGATGCTTGGTTTGAACTTCAGCAAGTCGTCTTCACCACATCTAGATGCTTAAATGCATTGAGTTGCTGCCATGTGATTGGCTGATTTAACAATTTGTGTTACCAAGCATTTAAACAGGTGTACCTAATAAAGTGGCTTGTGTGTGTGTACAGTTGTGCTCAAAAGTTTGGATACCCTGGCAGAAATTGTGAAATTTTGGCATTAATTTTGAAAATGACTGATCATGCCAAAAAACTGTCTTTTATTTAAGGATAACAATCACATGAAGCCATTTATTATCACACATTTTATTTGGATCCTTTTTAAATCATAATAACAAATGGCCCTGATAAAAAGTTTACATACCCTGGAATGTTTGGCCTTTGTACAGACACAGAAGGTGACACACACACACAGGTTAAAATGACAAAGGTTAATTTCCCACATTTGTGGATTTTAAATCACAATTCGTGTCTGTGTATAAATAGTCAATGAGCGAGTTGGCTCTCACATGGAATGGATGCACTAAGCAGGCTAGACACTGAGCCCTGAGGAGGTGGAAAAGAACAGTCAAAAGACCTGCGTAACAAGGTAATGAAACTTTACAAAGATGGAAAAGGATATAAAAAGATATCCAAAGACTTAAATAAATATTCCAGTCAGTACTGTTAAATCCCTTAATAAGAGGAAAATTTGGGGATCGACTGATACCTAGCCAAGGTCAGGTAGATCAAGAAAGATTTCAGCCACAATTGCCACAGTAACTGTTTGGGATACAAAGAAAAACCCAAAGGTAACCTCAGGAGAAATACAGGCTGCTCTGGAAAAAGATGGTGTGGTTGTTTTTAAGGAGCACAATACGAAGATATTTGAACAAAAAAGAGCTGTATGGTCAAGTTGCCAGAAAGAAGCCTTTACTGTACAAGTTCCACTAAAAAGCCTGGTTACAATATGCCCAACAGCACCTTAACATGCCTCATTGGCTTTTTTGTGGATTGACGCAGTAAAGGCTTTCTTCTGACACCTCAACGATGCAGCTCTTTTTTGTTCAAATATTGTTGAATTGTCTTCCTTGAAAACAACCACACCATCTTTTTGGAGGGCAGCCTGCATTTCTCCTGCGTTTACCTGTAAATTTTTCTTTGTATCCTGGGCAATTCTTCCAGTTGTGGCTGCAATCTTTCTTGGTTTACCTGACCTTGGCTTGGTATCAAACAAGCCCCAAATTTTCCACTTCTTAATAAGTGGTTAAACAGTACTGATTGGCATATTCAAGGCTTTGGATATCTTTTTATATCCTTTTCCATCTTTGTAAAGTTTCATTACCTTGTTACGCAGGTCTTTTGACTGTTCTCCACCTCCTAATGGCTCAGTGTCTAGCCTGCTTAGTGCATCTATGTGGGAGCTAACAAACTCATTGACTATTTATACACAGACAGGAATTGTGATTTAAAAAGCCACAAATGTGGGAAATTAACCTTTTAATTGCCATTTTAATCTGTGTGTGCGACCTTCTGTGTCTGGACCAAGGCCAAACATTCCAGGGTATGTTAACTCTTTATAAGGGCCATTTGGGTGATTTCTGTTAGAGTGTGTATATATGTATGTATATATATATATATATATATATATATATATATATATATATATATATATATATATATATATATATATATATATATATATATATATATATATATATATGTGTGTGTATATATATATATATATATATATATATATATATATATATATATATATATACATATACATACATACATACATACATATTATGAAAATAGTTGTCAACTATTTTCATAATCGATTAATCGGCCAGCTTTACATATCAGAAGACAGTGCAGCACACACATACAGTTCACTACACCGTCCATACATATCAATAAGTGCCTGTGAACATGTAAATGTGTGAGGAGCAATGCCTCATGGGACATGTATTCCTGGGCAGGAAGTGAATGGTTCTAAAGTCAGAAGTTTTTTCTTTTTACCTTGCTATAAAGATGATCTATACTATACTTTGCAGCTTGCTATTGGGGCACTCTGAAGGCAGGAGGGGCCAGAAGCGTCTGTGGGGGACCCTAGAAGAGGAGAATCAGGGCCGCTCTGTGCATAACCATCACACAGAGCAGGTAAATATAACGTGTTTATTTAAAAAAAAAAAAAATCACTTTAAAGACTCTGCAGGAAGATCAGCATCTGAACCCAGAGAAGGTGGAGGCTGATGGATTGGAGGTAATAGAAGGCATTCCATTTAAAGTAAACTTTTACCAGTATTGTGCATTATATATAAATGATTATATCCATGAAAAAAAGTCTCTCAGCTTTAAGTACTACTTTAACCATTTCAATACTGGGCACTTTCGCCCCCTTCCTTCCCAGACCAATTAGCTTTCAGCGCTCTCACACTTTCAGTGACAATTGCGCGGTCATGCAATGCTGTACCCAAATGAAATTTTTATCATTTTGTTCACACAAATAGAGCTTTATTTTGGTGGTATTTATTCATGACTCCGTTTTTTATTTTTTGCGATATAAGCGAAAAAAGAGCGGAAATTTGGAAAAAAAACAATATTTTCTTCTTTCTATTTTAATAGAAATCCAATAAAATCGAATTTTGTCATAAATTTAAGGCAAAATGTATTCTGCTACATGTTTTTGTTAAAAAAAATCCCGTTAAGTGTGTAATAATTGGTTCGTGTGATCACGGGCACATGTGCGCAAATGATCATGTACAGATGTGCGCAGGTGATCATGGACATATGTGTGCAGATAATCATTGGGACATGTGATTTTACTGGGACATATGTGGGGGACAGGTGTTTTTACTATGTGGGGACATTGTGTGTTTACTTTGTGTTTTTATACATTGTGTGGGGACACTAGACTGGTGATCAGTGAGTAAAAAGCTGTAAAAAACAGCTAATACTCACTGATCACCAGCTGGCTGCAGCGATCTGCTCTTCTCTCCTCACTGACAACTTCCGTGTGAGGAGAGGAGAGCAGATTGCCTAGCAACCGGCTCTGTGTTTACATCACATGACAGCTGTGATCAGGAGGGCCAATCGCAGAGCCCTCCTACCGAACGGAGATGCGCCCTCTCCGGGTGACACAAGCGCATTGGTATCGCGCCACTGCGTGGGCACACGCGCGCGATCCCGCTCCTTCTGAAAGACGTTCCTGAACGTCCACTAAGAAGGAGAGATAGCCCACCCGGCTGTTTATGTGCAGTGGCCGGGTGGAAAGTGGTTAATATAAAATATTTTATATCTCCCTTCCATACTTCATATAGCATCATGTCTGACTCCTAGTTAAAATGCCCATATATCCTACTTCTGGGTGTATTTATATTTCACAGTATAAATGAACCCCTTATAGTAGTGATTATCTGCTCTTTTTGTACTATAAACTGCTAATTTTTATTTTTTTTTTAACCCCATTATGACAGGTGGTACAAAAAAAAAAAAAAATTGTGCTACTAAACGTCTTAGACCTGGTTCACACCTATGCATTTTTTGGTGCTTTTTGCAGAAACGCACTACAGTTCATTTTTCGTTTCCTATGGGACATGTTCGCATCTATGCTTTTTTTCAGCCGCTGCATATTTGAAAAGGGTCAAGGACTTTATTCAACGCAAAACGGTGCTTTTTTTGGTTCAATAGACTTCAATGGAGAAGCTGCAGAAAAGCATGTAGTGCGTTTTTGCAGCGATTTTTCTCATCACTGTGGTCGAAAATGAACATTGATTTGACCCCACTAATGATTAGAAAATCGAATGAACGTTCTTAAAATTACTTTTTTTTTTTTTTTTTTTTTTTTTTGCAGGAAGACATTGTTTTTGTATGGCAGCATATAATATATTAGTATAGTTCTGTCTAAAAATCAGCAAAACGGTCTTTATTTTTTTTTTTCTTTAAATAAAAAATGTGGTCTCAGAATCTGATATTTATCAGACTCACCCTCTAATAGTATATACAGTATATCTCTTCTGTCTGTTATTCACAGAGTGGACTAGAGATTTGGCTCCCTAACCATATAGTTGGTTATTTATATTTCCCACTACATATAGATATTTAAGAATACATTGCCTTTTTTTTTTTATTTTTAAACTTTACGTATTAACTAAATTATACACCACACTTTTTTTTTTAAGGTTATTATCCAAATAATCGATTAATCGAAACAATACTTGGCTAACTAATCGGTTATGAAAAGAATTGCTAGTTGCAGCCCTAAGTGTGTGTGTGTTTGTGTGTGTATGTATATATATATATATATATATATATATTATATTAGAATTCCCATTTTAATTAAATGTAGTTCTTCTAACAACCAGATGATTCTGGGGATGGAACGGATAAACAACAAGTAAAAGTGCTGCGTTTGTTTATATCTTTCCGTATTACGGCGGTTGCTATACTTGACACTGCTGCTGTCACAGGAATCTAGAGCTACTGAGGATGCCAAGTACTGATGGTTTCAGTATTACAATGTAAGAATCTGACTACACTTCAAAGCAAATTCCTAATCAAATGTAGGCTAAAGGCTGAACTCTTGGCATTAACCCATGGGCAACTGCTAAGTTGGGCCATGCCGCAAGTGCACATTTGGTGTTGCGTAAAGAAATTAGCGGGTTTAAAAAAAATGAATTTAAAAAGCTTGGTGGTTAGCACTTCTACCTTGCACCACTGGGGTTTCGTGGTTTAAATCGAGCCAGGGTCCCTGTCTGCATGGAGTTTGCATATTCTTCCTGCACTTGCATGTGTTTCACACCAAGGACATGCTTGAAAGTTAATTGACTCCTGTCTTAATGCCCTAGTGTGTGTGTGTGTGTGTGTGTGTGTGTATGTGGGAATGTCAGCGCTATAAAAAATACCTGTTAAATTAATAAATAAACCAATTTGACTTCAATACCAGGGATGTGACTTCTTGGTCTCTGCGTAGAGCCTGCCTAAGGTTTGAAAAATAGCTCCCTTAATTGCATCTCATGGGCTTATAGCAAAGGGTTTCCTAGCTAATAAAGGCACATTGTGGCATCAGCAGGGATACACAGCTAACATGTTTTTTGGATATGTTCTCGTGTAATAATCTCCTAAATTATTGATCATGTTCATCTTTGAATGTTTGGCCTCATGCATATGAACGTTTGCAGGCATAACATTTTTTTTCCTAGCATAAAGATCAAAGCCTTTTTCTGCACGCAGGGAGCCGCAGGTGGTACAGCTGGCCATAGAAGTGAATGGCTGTACTCCTCTGTATATAAACACTTATGCTTTTGTGTAACAGCATTTACCTGCGCATGCATGGAGGCACTAGGCATATTTATGTGCCTGCAAACATCCATGTGCTTGTATTGTCACGTAGTTTACCAATTTATGACAATGACATAGTTTATCTTTAGTGAACCCTTGATTAACCCTTTTAGTTTGTGGCCTTGATTAACGTGGGATAACCATGTTTGTTTGTTTTATTTTTTTTCGCTGCGAAAACCTGGGAAGTTAAATATTAAAGTGGAAGAAAACCTTTAATGCCTTGAATGGGCGCAACCCTAACCAATCATTAACCTTCCCAAAATATGCCCCATAAGCTAAAAGTCATCCTTTTTTTATTTTTGTATTTATTTATTTTTTAAACCTTTTTTTTTTTTGTGTCAAGAGGAGGGAAGGGGGAGTGAATATGGGGAGCAGAGATGGCTGTCTGGCATAACCCGGACCGACAACAGAACACAGAAATGTCGGTGTGCAGGAACTTTCAGCTGCGCGCGTTGAACGTTGACGGTACAACAGAGGCAGAGGAGGGGTTCTGAATGGCTTGATTAGATAGATGTTTCTAATCAACCAATCAAGAAACAAAACTGGATAATCCAGATTTGTCAGAAAGCATGGAGCTCTGTGAGATTTTCATTCTTGACTGGAATTCTACTTTACAAACAAGTGGCCATTCCCCCACCTATAACTGGTCTTTGCAGCAAGGAGTACTGGAAGGGTGATGTATGTCAAACGAATACAAAGAGATTTCCAAGCTCAAACTTGCCAACCAGCACTGTCTCACCTGCCCTCTGCCTAGCCATTAAAATACACGTGCTTCCATTGTAGAGACTCTCAGAAGTTAGTTAGGGACTTCAGAAAACGGGGTGCCTTAACGGGGCCTTTAGCTTACATATGTATTTGCAAATGTGTGCAGACTAAACCCCTGTTCTTAATGCATATTATTTAGACAGGTCAATTCGGTTGGTCGCTGGTTGGTATGTTTGAGTTTGAAAATATCTATGTATTTGTTTGAAATTCCAATTTAAACTGATGGACATTGTCAATATGAAGCTTATATTAGGCACTTTTTGAATAGAGTTCTTAAAAATCAGACGTTGCTTTGACATTCAAGTCTAATTGCTCATTTCAGGAACTTAAGCAAGTGTAAATGTGTCAATTCATGCCCACAAGTGTAATCTGTAGCTTTTCAGTTGCATTTAGTTTATCCACACCGTCTTATATCATTTTTGTGTTTTTTGTTTTTTATGTTCTATCACATTCTGAATGTTTTAACATTATTACATTTGTACACTCAATGTGCAAAATCATATTGTCTGCTAGAGATGTGTCTGTCCTAGGAATCCTGTTTCTTCTCACTTTCACATTTCAAATGACATATCAGTCAGGTGATCTGCCGGCTTCCTGCTTGGTTTTGTCATTTCACAGGTTAGAGTAGCGTTTCTCAACCAATTTTCAGTCACTGCAGACTTTTAAAAATATGCAACTTTTTTCAAAAATATCAGACAAATAATTGTGTTGTGTGTTTTTTGTTTTTTTAATGTAATCCTGTATATTCTATTGTAATGTATTTTTTAGATTTTTTTTTTTAGCATGCGTGGTATTGGTCTTTTCCGAAATTATTACTGTTTTTTTTTTTTTTTTTTAGAGGAATACTGTACTGATTAACCACTTAAGCCCGGAATATTTGGCTGCTCAATGACCAGAGCACTTTTTACAATTTGGCACTGCGTCGCTTTAACTGGTAATTGCATGGTCATGCAATGCTGTACCAAAACAAAAATTTGCATAATTTTTTCCCCACAAATAGAGCTTTCTTTTGATGGTATTTAATTGCCTCTGCAATTTTTTTTATTTTTTGCGATATAAACGGAAAAAATATGAAAATTTTGAGGAAAAAAATTAACCACTTAAGCCCCTGACCATTTGGCTGGCCAAAGACCAGAGCACTTTTTGCGATTCGGCTCTGCGTCGCTTTATCTGACAATTGCGTGGTCGTGCGACGTGGCTCCCAAACAAAATTGACGACTTTTTTTTCCCACAAATTGAGCTTTCTTTTGGTGGTATTTGATCACCTCTGTGGTTTTTATCTTTTGCGCTATAAACAAAAAAAAAAAATTTTGAAAAAAAAAAAAGCTATATTTTTAACTTTTTGCTATAATAAATATCCCCCAAAAATATATTAAAAAAAACACATTTTTTTCCTTAGTTTAGGCCGATAGGTATTCTTCTACATATTTTTGGTAAAAAAAAACACGAAATAAGCGTTTGGTTTGCGCAAAAGTTATAGCGTCTACAAAATAGGGGATAGTTTTATGGCCTTTTTATTAAATTTTTTTTTTTTTTTTTTTTTTTTTACTAGTAATGGCGGCGATCAGCTATTTTTATCGTGACTGCGACATGGTGGACAGATTGGTCACTTTTGGCGCTATTTTGGGACCATTCACATTTATACAGTGATCAGTGCGATTAAAAATGCATTGATTACTGTGTAAATGTGACTGGCAGTGAAGGGGTTAACCGCTAGGTGGCGCTGTAGGGGTTAAGTGTGTTCTAGGGAGTGATTCTAACTGTGGGAGGGGGAGGAGCTGTGTGTGACACTGAAGGCGGTGCTTGGGTTTTTGGGGTCCTGTACACGGCCAGGCTCCCAAAAAGTCTCACACATGTGGTATCACCGTACTCGGGAGAAGCAGCAGAATGTATTTTGGGGTGTAATTCAGATATGACCATGGCATGTTTGAGCAATATGTCATTTAGTGACAATTTTGTGTTAAAAAAAAAAAAAAAAATTGTAATTTTCCCGAAACCTGTGGCAAGTTGTAAAATATTCCATGGACTCAACATGTCTATCGGCAAATGGCTTGGGGTGTATACTTTCCAAAAAGGGGTAATTTGGGGGGTTTTGAACTGTCCTGGCATTTTATGCACAACATTAGAAGCTTATGTCACACATCACCCACTTGTCTAACCACTTAAGACAAAGCCCTTGCTGACACTTTTTGTTTACATGAAAAAATATATATATATTTGTTTGCTAGAAAATACTTTGAACCCCCAATCATTATATATTTGTTAAAGCAAAGGCCCTACAGATTAAAATGGTGGGTTTTGCAAATTTTTTTTCCACACAGTATTTGCACAGCAATTTTTTAAACAGTTTTTTGGGGAAAAAAACACTTTTTAAAATTTGTATGCACTAAAACACACTATAGTGCCCAAATGTTTGATGAAATAAAAAAAAAAGATGATCTTATGCCGAGTACATGGATACTGAACATGACATGCTTTAAAATTGCACACAAACTACATACATTTTTAAGAACCTTTAAAATCTTTTACAGGTTACCACTTCAGATTTACAGAGGATGTCTACTGCTAAAATTACTGCCCTCGATCTGACCTTCGTGGTGATACCTCACATGCATGGTGCAATTGCTGTTTACATATGACACCAGACCGATGCTTGCGTTCGCCTTTGCGCAAGAGCGGGGGGGGGGGGGTGCTTTTTTTTTTTTCTTTGAAAAAATTGGGGTCTGTTAGACCCTAAATCTCTCCTCTGCCCTCAAAGCATCTGACCACACCAAGATCGGTGTGATAAAATGCTTTCCCAATGTTTATATCCGGCAAACCTAAGTCATGAAATGCTTGCAGCTTCCGGTTTCTTAGGCCATAGAGGTGATTGGAGCCGTTCTGGTCTCCGATCAGCTCTATGGTTTGTTGGCGGAACCACCGGCTGCATTCTCGGGTTCCCTGTTGGGACAGAAGAGCCCGAGAAAACCATGATAGACGTGGGGGGGGGTCGGCATTCCCTCCCACTGCTTGTAAAAGCAGTCTAAAGGCTAATTAGCCAGATTGCTTTTGCATGAAAGCTGACCGCTGGCTGAAAAGAATGATGCCAAGATGATACCTAAACCTGCAGGCATCATTCTGGTACAACCACTCAAAGTCGCTGCTGGTCCTTGTTAGGCATATATTGTAATGTTTTTTTCATGCAGCCTGTGGGCTGAACGAAAAAAAAGATATCAGTGGGTATGCCCACCATTAGGATACCGCCCTTCATCCACCCACTTCTAATGATGGGCATACATGAACAATTTTTTTTTTTTTTTTAAACTGTGGTGGTGAAATCACCTCCTACAGCGCTGGAGTCACTGATTTTCGTATCGTGAGAGCTAACACTGTTGCTGTCAAGATAAATAAATCAGTGCTGCAGCTGAATGGCGTACCTGAAAACCAAACAATGGTAACGATAAAACATTAACTCAATAAAACAACTTGATTTTTTTAACGCAGTCTGTGCCTAAAAAATATATGCCAAAGCATAGAGGGCAATACGCCCCTAATTTTAGGAGCAAATCACTCCACCTCTGCCCCCATGCTTCGGCATATATGCTCTTCTTCTTTTTTTTTTTTTTTTTTTTAACTGTGGTGGTAAAATTGCCCCCTACAGCACTGGAGTCACGGCTTTACGTATCATGGGAGCAAACGCTGTTGCTGTCAGAATAAATAAACCCGTGCTGCAGCTGAATGACATACCTGCTAAGCAAATGATGGTTAACAATAAAACAAAGTAACATTACAGTATAACAGTAAGACATACCATACCTGCAAAGCAAATACAATAAAACATTTATATATTAATAAACAAGTAAAAATAATACAGTAACAATAGAGAGAGAACAATGGATATAGAACAATAGAGAGTGAACAATGGAGAAAAAAAAGAAAACCAACTATTTTTGGCTTTTTTTATTTTTGTGTTTTTCTTTTTGTTGCACTTTTATATAAACTGTAAATGTTCCAGATTAGGGTCTCTCAAAATGTGATGGCCATCTCATCTTTCGAGACCCTGTGTAAGTGTGCCCTAGGACTGTGCAATACTGTACCCTATGCTAATACTCCACTAGTGTGTGGTAGCGTTTTAAACATTCACCAATGCAAAGACCAGAATGGTCATAGACAGGAGGGACAATAAAAGTGGATGTCACGCCTATATCCGCATTTTCTGCAGACACAACATCTTCTTTGGGGATTTCTTTGGGTAGGGGTACAAGGGAGGACATATGGAAAATGCCTCTCATGCAGCCAGCTCACTGCATTTGGATTGGGAAGTTGGGCCACAGCACTGTCTGGAAACAGAAGGACTGTGATGATCTCTTCCTGGAATTTAAGGAAGGATCCAGTTCATCCTGAAGCTTTGTATAGCACATAAGCATTTAGCAGAGCCAATTGGAATAAATATACAGACACTTTTTTTTTATACCAGAATCTGGCCTTACGGGCAATAAGGTACGGCGCCAACAACTGGTCGTTGAGGTTCACCCCTCCCACGTTGAGGTTCACCCCTCCCACGTTGAGGTTGTATTCGTGGACACGGGGGTCTCCACAACACCAGTCGCCGTTTGAATTTGTACCATCGTGTCTGCGTGAAGGGAGGACAGAACAAAAATATTCTTATCTTATATTCTTAGATCGCACGGTGCCACATGCGCCAATTCCATGATCAAACAACTGTGACTAAAAAGTGGCACGCTTGTGCATTGTCCACATACAAGTACCCCTTTCCGAATAAGGGTGACACCAAGTTCCACACAATCTTACCAGTGCTCCCTATGTAGTCTGGGGAGTTCTCCGGCTCTACGTAACTATCTCTTCCCTTGTAAACCAAAAAACTATATGTACAGTATAGCTTGTTTCCCTGTCACAGAGCTTATACATCTTGACCCCATATCTGGCACGCTTGCTGGGAAGATACTGTTTGAATGACAAGCGGCCACAAAACTTAATCAGGGACTCATCAACACAGACAACTTGATCGAGAGTAAACAAGGCTGCAAACTGCTGGTTGAAGTGGTTTACAAGGGGCCGAATTTTGTAGAGCCGATCATATTCAGGGTCACCCCGAGGATGACAGAGTTCATTGTCATTGAAATGCATAAACCTCAAGATCTCCTAGTATTGTGTCATGGTCATGGAGGCAAAGAACAAGGGCATTTGGTGAATTGGGTTAGTAGACCAATATGACCGCAACTCACTTTTTTTTTTTTTTTTTGTGATGCCCATGAGGAGGGATAGGGCCAGGAAGGTCTTAAATTCGGAGACCGTAATAGGTCTCCAATCTCTGGCAAGGGTCAACTGGGGATTAGCGGCGATGAATTGAGCAGCATACAAATTGCTTTGGTCCACAATAGATCTTTAGTGATCTTCTGTAAAAAAAAAAAAAAAAAACCGTGAATAAAAATCAAGTGACGTAAAAACAACTGTTTTCACCTGAATTCCGGGTTGGCCAGTGAATGGGGGAAGTATGGGTGCTGCAGAAGTGGTGGGCTCCCAATTTGGATTAGCAAATGCAGCAGGAATGGCACTATGGGCTCCGGGCCTGTCTATTGTCTTCTTGGTGGCTGCGGGGCACTAGTTGTGCTAGCTACCTCACCAGCTTGAACTGCACTTATGGGACTCGCCACGTCACCAAGTTTTACTGCATTGCTGGATGTACGACCAGGATGTACTAGGCTGCTGGTGCTTGCCAGTTCATCAGAAGGATGAGTGGCACTAGTACTGGCTCTCTGCTCCATACGAGAGCCCTGCAGTTCTTGCACCTCAACAACAGCAGAAAAACTGGGTCGGGTACGCCTGACCTTGGCAGGGACCACTACTCCATCATCAGAGCTATCTGTCAGGGTGCCGCTGCTGTCTACAGGTTCATATTCTGAGCCTGAATCCTTTTCACTCTCATCTGTCATGTTCAAACGTGTAGGCCTCTTCACTAGTGTACCTTTTTTTGGACATTTTGGTCTCTAAATTTACTGGTACAACTAGTGAGACTCACAGGAAAAAAGAGCACCTGACTGTCAGCGACTGCTTCAAATGCTACTAAAAAAAACTGTTAGCGTTCGCAGGGATTAGGCCTGACTCTGCGAATGCTGCAGTTATGTGTTTAGTGTTTTGTAAGTGAGTGATTGATATTGCACTTGGGTGGGCTGGGCGGAGGGGCTAAACGCAGGTGCTAGCAGGTAACTGGGCTGATCCCGCTAACACTGCGTTTTTGGGAACCCTAAACTATTGGGGAAGCTAATATATAGTTCTGATCAGATCAAAGATATCGATCCGTTCAGACACTATACTACTAAGGGAGGTGTATGGTGTTAGCGCTACTGGCACTAATCTGATGCTGCCTGGGGAGACGCTGACGCTAAAACCCGCCAGGTGATCAAGGGGTTAAACCTTTTTATAAGGTAATGTATGTCAGGTGCCCTGACGCTATAAAAAAATAACTAACCAGCATCACCTGTGACACTAATACGGTGATCACTGGTGATGGGGTGATCAAGGGGTTAAACCTTCATGGGGGGGGGGGGCCCTAGACCTATCTGGGCCTACTACTAAGTACCCTAACTCTGATTAGTGTCACAAATGACACCAGCACAGTGATCAAAGAAAAATATGAACACTGCACTCGGTGACACAGTGACAGGGAGTGAAGGGGTTAACTGGGGGAGGGGGCGATCGGGGGGGGGGGGGGGTGAAATGTGTGCCTACGTGTACTGTGTCAATGTAAAATTGGTGCAACTCATGCTTGGCTGTCCTCTCTCTGGAACGGGAAAGAATTCCAGAGAGGGAGATGACATCACTTCCCCTGCCTGTGTTTACACTTACAGGCAGGGGAAGTATTTCATTTGTCAGAACAGATCAGCGGGTCCAGGCCAGAAACCATTGGCTTGGGCCTGGAGACTGATCGGTTCTGTAATGAATCCGATCGTTGTGACCGCCTAGGGGCACGCGCCTGCCGTAAGGTAACATTGTTTCGCCCACCCATGCCATTTTGCCGCAGTAAAACTGCAGCGGCTGGTCTGGAACCGGTTAAATTAAAATCTCTTTTAAATGAATCTCAAATATGCACTTTTTAAAGAAATGAATGGGGATTCTACTGCACATGTGAAGCCCGGACATAAGGACTTTTTAGCAGGAGGTAAGTATAAGGATTTGTAAAAATGAGACATTGTCCGTTTTATCTACATTCCCATGCATTGGCTGGCCCATGAGGGGCCTACAGAAACACCTTGCTACAAAAGACAAATGCAGTAGAGGCTGGGATGGCCATGAAAGTTGCTGCCAGAGCTGTAACCAGCAGTTTAAAATCCACCATCCTGAAGACGCATAATATAACTGGATACTGATATTTTATAGGTAAAGTTGATCTAGGGAATATTCAATTGCCTCTCGGGGGATCAGGAAGGATATTTTTTCCCCTGCTGGAGCAAATTGGATCATGCTTTATTAAAGCGGAGTTCCACCCAAAAATGGAACTTCCGCTTTAAGGGAAGGTGACCCCCTGACATGCCACATTTGTCATGTCATTTTTTTGGCGGGGGTGGAACCTCTTTTTATAGGGTTTCAGCTCCCACTTCCCCCCCGGGGCACCGTGGCGCCGGAAGCAAGTTTACCTCTCTCCCCTCCCTCTTGGCAATCATCTGGGACATGTCACAGGTCCCAGATGATTGCCGGCCAGTAGCAGCGCGGCTTGTGTATGCACAGTGCGTGCCCAGTTGTGAAGCCACAGCCAGGCGCCCAAAGTGACAATGCTGGCGCCACAGAGAGGAGGGGGAGACGAGCAGGGCTTTGTTCCCCCGCATCGCTGGACCCTGGGAGGTAAGTGTCCGATTATTAAAAGTCATCAGCTGCAGTATTTGTAGCTGACTTTTAATTTTTCTTTCTTTTTTTTTTTTTTTTTTAAATATTGTATTTTTTTCCTGCTGTTGATTGCAATGGATGGACTTTTTTTTTTTTCAACCAGGCTATGTAACATGTATATGTATGTAAAGAATCTTTTTGGCTAAAATAACAAAATGCATCGTGCAATAAACATGTAAAATGCACAAAACATAAAAACACTATGGAAAATACATGGAGGACATTGATGTGAACAAAAGGAGAACTTTACTAAAAGTACAGTTATCTGTGAAAAGCTCTGCTGCCCAACAAACCTTTAGTGGTTGTGTCGCCCCATCCGTCCAGCTGGGGTGGATCATAAAGTTAATGGGAAATATCAATGATCTCTACTAGCTTCACGTAACATGTCTGTAGTCGTTTACTGTCTTTTGCAGCCGGTCTCCTTGTCTCTGTATTATTCCTGTAGCTTATCCACAGTCTCTGGCCATCGTTCTCGCTAGTAATTCTAAAGTCTGTGATTGGCCTCTCTATCATTACATAATAAATGTGTGCCCCTTTGGCGATGTCATATGCCACAGTTAATGCTACTTATATGTGTACGTTAGCAATGATAATTAAATTTGTAGTAATATCATATGGTTTGAATTCCCCACTTACATTTTTAGCTATTCCAGTAGTGAGAGCAGATTTCCTGCCTTCAGACATTTTGGCTCTGGTTGTATGTAGTCAACATTTCAGTCAAGATTTCATTCTTAATGCTATATATAATGTAATGTACAATATATGGAGAATCCTATTGTGAGAGTAAGACCTCTTGTAATCAGAGTGACTCCAATGTAAAGAAGCATGTTTTATGTAACTTCTTTGTATGCGTTTTATAGACTGTAATGATCGTATATCTGTTTTCAGGAAGAGAAAAAAAAGTTTGATAAAGAGACGGAAAAGAACTACAGCAATCTGGATAAACATTTAGGCATGTCTTCAAAGAAGAAAGAGCCACAATTGCAGGAGGTAAGGCTAATCCATTGTTATACAGAATATATGGTGCTTTAGATATAAAGGTGCTACTTTTTGTTTGGTTGTTCTGCTCTTTAACCACTTCAGCCCTGGAACATTTTCCCCCTTATGACCAAAATGTACAACAAAAGATACTAGCGCACAATGGGTTAAAACCAATGGGTTCAGTTCCCACTGTACAACATGTGATTTTCTTTACAGCCATACATGACCACAATCTAGCGCTGATGACACCCGCCATTCATCACTTGTTCTCTGGACTTTTCCACCAAGCAGCTCATTGTGGACTATTGTGTGTTTTTTTTTTTTCACAAGAGTACTTGATTGTAAGTACAGTGGGTAGCAGCCCCATTTATCATCCTCAACCCGTCCACCCAGTCCATTTTCTCACGGAAGACTGATGTTTGACATTTTATTCCTAATCTTAATACCATATATTGGTTTAACAATTTAATTTTGTTTTTTGTTTTTGTTTTTTTGTGTGTGTGTGTGTTGCTGATCATCGTTATTTGTCATGCATCCAGACATTTTTGGTAATATTGACATAAACCACATATCAATAGCCATGATAAAACTATGACCCTCACATCCAAGAAGTTACCACACACTGAGGCTTTTGAAATTTGCATGAGGAAAACCTTTCTCCAAGCACAGGATGCGAAACAGTACGAACATACTCAATGGTGGGATCTAGCCTTCCTCAAAAAATATCTAAAACTGGGGATTACTCCGAGAGGTCTTCGGATCAAAAAACAATGCGGTTTCTTGGACAAAGACCTCCTCAAAGAATGGAAACTTTTGGCAGAGTTCTGCACTATGGAAAAAAATTTAAATTTCTATGAAATTCTGATCCAACAAAGGGAAAGGAAACTAGAGTTAACCCAACAGCAAGCCAAAGAAAGAGAAGCACAGATCCAAGAGTTTAGTTGTTCTTGCTTATACCCAAAATTGCTACAGGTCCTAAATAAAAATGTGAAGAAGGATGAAGATAATCTCATTCTAAAAAAAAAAAAAAAACACCAATAAATTAGAAGGACATTTTTGACTATAGTCAAGTGTTTGATTGGAAGCACTCCTCCCAGGAGGGCGCAAGCCAAGCAACACAGAATACATATACAACTATTGCCAAAAAACCCAAACCTTGGGGCAAAATTAATAAACCTATGAATCACAATAAATACATATGCAACAAACATAGGAATCCGCTTCCTCTACCCCCACATGGGTCCATCTCCAGCTCTGCACCCCCTCACATATTGCCACCCAACATGCCCAGTACCAGCAATTCATCCGACAACATTCAATCCTAATCGACATAGATCCACCCCCACCACCCACTTCCCTCTCAGGGGTTACCATTCCATCTATCCCATCTTCCAACTTTCAATGTACCCATACAGAATAGTTTTAGTCCGCTGTCAAGAGATTTAGAGACTCATATTGGGTGCAAGGCCTAAAGTACAAGATAGCTCAGATCATCCCCCCTCACCAGGAAATGCCAACCAGGCTACACCTTTCTCTAGTCAGATTTTTCAGACATCACCTCCAAAGGGAGCTTACAAAGAAAAAAGGAAGTTAGACGAGGATGAAGAGGAGGAGCAAGATCCAACAAAAAAAGGATAGAGCTTTTATAAAAGCTTGCATAATAAAAATATTCAATCTCTCCTCTCATAACCTCACCCCTTCTGAATGCTTACTTGTCTAGAAGGGCCTTAGCTTCTCCCCCTCAGTTGGGCCTAACAAATTTGGCCTGTTCAAAGATTTACACTGCTTTTATAAGATGTTTAACACTAAAACGACATTATGCTGACAACCCCCATGCAAGTCATCGTAAGACCAAGACAGGTGGCGATGAACCTTGTTCCAAATTGGGGCAGGGGCCGGACATTGAACCTAATGATGGCGTGCTCCATATTTTGGAAGAACTTTGGGTGGAAGGCCATACAGAGGGACACACTCATACACCTTTTTCTAGATCCATTAGTTACACAAGCAACATTTAGACCTAAATCCACTTTTTTCCCAATATATTCGAAAGGTCCCTATATAGAAACCTATTAAGCGGTTAACAAAGATGTCCTAGCACTCTGCGATGGCTCCACTACAAATGGAAACCGCAACCTAACAAGGGCAGAAAGCCAGGCCCTTAAAGCATCTTACAGCCAACACGGAGATCACCATTAGACAAGCAGATAAGGGTGGCAGCCTTGTGGTACAAAATAAAATTGACTATTTGAAAGAGGCTAGTCGACTATTAGCTAACACTAATACTTACCTCAAACTGCCTACCGATCCCCTTCCTGGATATCAAGTAGAACTGAAGAGTCTAATATATGGGGCCTGGTAAAACCGAGTGCTTAACAAAAAGGAGAGACAATTTTTGAGTTCACACGAGTGTAGCACACCGTATTTATACCATCTCCCGAAAGTACATAAATCTCTTACAGATCCCCCCAGGAAGACCAATAGTGGCTAGTACAAATAGCTTCACCAATGGCCTATTCGTCTACATCAATTTATTTTTTATTTTTTTCTACAACCTCTAGTTTCTCAACTTCTGTCATATGTCAGAGATTCAATTCGTTATTGAAGTTCTCCAACACTACTCTTGGGAAGATGGATACATGTGGGTATCTCTCTCTGTTGCCTCGTTGTATACATCAATACTGCATGAGGTAGGCCTGATGGCTGTACAACACTTCCTTACTCAACATGGAGACATCAACTCCCTACAATCCGATTTTCTGGTTAAATCCACTGAGTTTTGTTTAAGACACAATTACTTTACATTCCTTTAACTAGTTTTATTTACAATGCAGGGTCACAGCCACGGGGGGCAAATTTTTCCCTTGCTAACCTTACAATGGGCTACTGGGAGGAGGGACACATCTTGGCCAACAACCCGTTTGCTGAGCACATTGTGTTCTTTGGCAGATATATATCGACGATATTCTGCTCATCTGGAGTGGTGGCCCGGATGTGTTCCCCTCCTTTGTGGCACATTGCAATGCCAACCTCTTTGGTCCTTCCTTTACTTATGTATTGGACTCCATGGAGTTTGTGTTTCTAGATTTGGTGTTAATCTACAATAAGGGTAGTATCCTTACTAAAACCACGTGAAGCCAACCAGCAGGAATTCTTATCTCCATTTTAACAGCTGCCATCACCCTACATGGAAACAGACTATTCCCAGTGGACAGTTTAATAGGCCAAGGCAAAACTGCTCAAAAAAACAAATACGTCATACAGGGCGGCTCTATGATAAAGAAATTTGAAGAAAAGGGCTATCCATCTAAACTAGTTCAAGATGCTTTCATGTCACACATGGACCCCCTCCCCAAGAAGAAAATTCCAATCAAAGGTAATGTCAACCACACAGTCAGATTCGTGTCAACCTTCAACGATAAATTTAGATCATTTTAGAGAATAATTAAACACTACAACATCCTTTTACTAGACCAGCGTCCAGCTCCTGAGTTGCCAAAAGTTCCGCAGCTAACTTATAGGAAAGCACGTACTATGAAAAATATACTAGCAACGAGCAAGATGGTAACCAAGACCGCCAGATCCCCCCTTGATATAAGAACGTACTTCGATAACAGGACAGACATCTTTCAGTGCAAAAAAAGAGGATGCCTGACCTGTCAATTTATCACCCATTGCACCAATAGAATCACTACCAACAAAGGCAAAACTTTCTCAAACAGTTCATTACATGCTCTACAGATTTTGTTATATATGTCCTAAGGTGTCCCTGCGGTCTTCTGTACGTGGAACGCACTATACGTGCAAGAATTAGTGATCACCGCAGGTTCATCAAAAAAGGATGTGATGAACAAAGCGTTCCATGGCACTTTCATCGCATGCACAACGATGACATAAAATGCCTGAAAGTTTTTTTCCATAGAGACTATTCCCAAAGGCACTCTAACTGCAAATGAGAGGTTTTCCCTCCTATGCAGAAGGAAAGTTCTGGATCTATATGTTCGATTCCCTCGCCCCCAAAGGGTTAAATGGGGAGTTAGAAATCTGTAGTGGTGTTTAGCCTCCTCTCTCCCATCAGATTTTTTTTTTTCTTTCCTCTGTTCACCCTCCCCCCAACACCATTATTATTTTTGTACTG
Organism: Aquarana catesbeiana; assembly: GCF_042186555.1. Lineage (NCBI taxonomy): Eukaryota > Metazoa > Chordata > Amphibia > Anura > Ranidae > Aquarana > Aquarana catesbeiana. The sequence continues at coordinate 733,380,390 of NC_133324.1, forward strand.
GTGATAAGAAGGGTTAAGAGTCCAGCTCTGAGTATTGATGTTACCTTTTGTATTTGTATTTTTTACAATCATACTTGACTATAGTGAATACCTCCTGAGCTGTGAGGAGTTAACGGGTTTCACTCAATTGTCCCATCCTACTGCTCCGCCCAGTCCCCGCCCTTTTATAGGGTTTTTAAACTTCACGGTTGCCGATCCCCGTGACTTTGATAAAGCGCATGCACGTGAAATGCGTAGTCACGGAAACCCTGAAGCTTGGGGGTCACGCTGGTTCCCGAGCCTGACTATCCTCCATATGACCGTGCTTTGGTTCCTTCCTCCCGGGTTCTGTACTTGGACCAGGGCATCCCCACCCAACTCTTGGAGCAGCCATACGCCTGCTTGGGCTCAGATGGAGAGAGCCTTGTAACATCTACCCGCGGACTGCGGAGTACGTCAGCTGGCCCGGTACTCCGACACGTGGAGCACGAAGCTCCCGCTGATTGCTGCTTTCTTTCCTTCCATCACCAGCATGCCTAGCTGCCCACAGCCCACCGGTGAGCGTGTCCCTAGTTTGGCTCAGCGCAGTGGTGACATTTGCACCACACCCACTGCCAGGTTTTCTCCATCTGTGGATGCCGTCAGCTTTTCCCTGCTCTGGGATCCTTCCAGCTTCAACGTAAGGCCTCTTTCACACGATCGGACCGTTCAGGTCTGCCTATCAGTTTTGACGGCAGACCTGAACGGGCGCTCCATGTTAGTCTATGGAGCGTCGCATGTCAGCGGATACATGTCCGCTGACATCCGACCCCGTCCGATCCGCTACAAGCAGATGGATGGCCCTACGTCCAGGTCCTTCGCTGGTGGATCGGATCGGGTGAGATCTGATGAAAATGGACATGCTGTCCGTTTTCATCCGATCCCTCCATAGGCGGCATCGGCGCCTGACAAGCCCCTCCCCGCTCAGTGAGCAGAGCGGGACCTGTCATCCGCCGGCTCAGCGGAGATCAACGGACAGATCTCCCGCTGAGCTGGCAGACCGAGGCGGGCTCCATAGAAACTGAGTGAAAGGGGCCTCTGCTTTTATCTTCTATCCGTTTTAACATTACAAGTGCTTTGACATTTGGATTACTGTTTCCACGTGGATTTTATCGAATAAACTGTTCACATCATTGCACTACTGCTATTGAAACATTTTCATTGTTTTTAACCCATTGTGCGCTGGTATCTTTTGTTGTACATTTTGGTATCCATATCTTCCAGTCATGGTCGAATTCCAGCTGGGTTCAGTTCCCACTGTACCACATGTGATTTTCTTTACAGCCATACATGACCACAATCTAGCACTGGTGACACCCACCATTCACCCCTTAATGACCAGGCCATTTTTTGCGATCCGGCACTGTGTTGCTTTAACTGCGACGTTGTACCCAAACAAAGTTGTCCTTTTTTCCCCACAAATAGAGCTTACTTTTGGTGGTATTTGATCACCTCTGCTTTTTTTTTATTTTTTGCGCTATAAACAAAAAAAGACCGACAATTTTGAAGAAAAAAAAATAACCTTTTGCTATAATATCCCCCAAATTAAAAAAAAAAAAAAAAAAAATGTCTTCATCAGTTTAGGCCAATATGTATTCTTCTACATATTTTTGGTAAAAAAATCGCAATAAGCGTGTATCGATTGGTTTGGACAAGCGTTATAGGGTCTACAACATGGGAGATATTTATGGCTTTTTTTTTTTTTTACACTAGTAATGGCGGTGATCTGCGATTTTTAGCAGGACTGCGACATTGCGGTGGGCAGATCGGACACTTGACACATTTTTGGGACCATTGACATTTATCCAGCGATCAGAGCTAGAAAAATGCACTGATTATTGTGTAAATGTCACTTGGCAGGGAAGGGGTTAACACTAGGGGCCGATCAAGGGGTTAAGTGTTTTCCCTCGTGAGTATTTCTAACTGTGGGGGGAGACTAACTGGAGGTGGCGACATATCGCTGTTAGTAATTATTACAAACAGCAGATCTGTCTCTTCTCTCCTGTCAGAACGAGGATTTATTTACATGCACAAATCCCTGTTCTCGCTCTCATGCCCACGTTCACGGGGCAATCACGCCCACCTGGTCCCCCGCTGTTGTACGGGCACAGCGATTCGCGGGAACTAACCACTTTGCCGACGTATATGTGCGTGAGCCAGTCGGCAAGTGGTTAATCATGCCTCACTGATTCTCTTACTGCAAGCCTAGCACATAAGGTCTGAATGTAAAGAAAAGTAACTCTGCAGTCTTTAATGATGTAAAACATGTACTGTTTTGATAACCAAAGACTGTTACCTAGGTGACCTATGCTTTAGGTCATGATAAAAATGGGTAATTTTTAAAATCAAAATCCTAACTTTAAAACTAAATCTAAAATGCTAAAGCTGGATACACTCTATACAATTTTCTTTACATTTTTTTCCCCTTAGATTTACCAAAACCATATAATATGAGGTCAAACTAAAACACTTTCAATTTGCATTAAGGCAGGCCCTTTCACTACATACTTGAAGGTAAATCTAATGCCGCGTACACACGGTCGGACTTTTCGTCTACAAAAGTCCGACAGCCTGTCCGACAGACTTCCGACGTACCTTCGGCGGACTTGCGGCAGACTTTCTTACGAACGGACTTGCCTACACACGACCACACAAAAGTCCGACGGATTCGTACGTGATGACGTACACCGGACTAAAATAAGGAAGTTCATAGCCAGTAGCCAATAGCTGCCCTAGCATGGGTTTTTGTCCGTCGGACTAGCACACAGACGAGCGGATTTCGGGGTCCGTCGTACTTACGACGTAAAGATTTGAAGCATGTTTCAAATCTAAAGTCCGTCGGATTTGAGGCTAAAAAAGTCCGTTGAAAGTCCGGAGAAGCCCACACACGATCGGATTACCAGCCAGCTTTAGTCCGTCAGCGTCCGTTGGACTTTTGTAGACGAAAAGTCCGACCGTGTGTACGCGGCATAAAGGAAATCAACAACAAAAGTTGTATTTGGAGTTCAACTTTAGTGCAACTTTGACGCAACTTTGGATGGGTGCAACTTAGATATGACTTTGGCTTTGACCAGTGATAATGGACAACTGTTGCTCAGCTGTTGCATTGTATAACATCCAGGTATGACTCTCATGCAACTTTTGAGGGTTAATATTGAAGTCCATTACTTTATGGTTGCATTAAATTTGGACCAAAGTAGTGCACAAACTACTCTAAAGTTGCCGCAACTTTAAGTCACACACATATATGAATGGTTATCATTGGGGAACGACTTGTCATGCGATTTTGATCTCCTTTAATTTTTTTTAAATCTTTGTGAATCCTATCGGTGTTCTACTGCTGTGCACCTGTTTCAGCAAGCATGAAACTATTGGATAGGCTGTGTATTTCTTTTCACTTGTAAAATGTACTCCTGACATTTATCTGTGGTTATTGATGCCAAGTATATAGGTTCAGTAAACTTGGGTTATATTTTCACTGGAGGTCTGGGTTCTTCTAGAACTGTTCACTCATTATCACATGCATGTTATATCTTTTTTTTTTTTTTTTTTTTTTTTTTTTTAGCATTGATTTAGGTAGAGGTGTGTGAAATAAGTTTATAAATTGTCAGGCATGAAAACCCTTCTTTGGGACCTTGGAAAATGTGCATATTTGGGTTGCCAACAACAAAGACAAAATCGGGGATTAAGATCCAGTGTACCTGGATCACCGTTGACACTGCAACTCTTTGACAACCTTTTTTTTTTTTCAAAAGAGTTATACATGACTGCATGTGTGTTCATAAGCACACACCTATGTCCACTCTTAAACCAGCACTAGTAACCTTTTATTTGCTGATTGTGAATTTACTACTTTCCTTTTGTGGCAAGGCACTGTACTGGTGGAGACCTTTCATTGACCTTTGCATTCAGGATAGGGTTAAACTAATTTATAAATCTAGTACAAGGCTTTGATTACAGCTATATGTATTCAGTTTGGCCATAGGGAAAATGATTTACTTAGAAAGCTCTCTGCTGTTCACACATTGCACAATTAATGGAAGGAAGAGTTATCTTGTTAGTTGCAAGTCTAAAAAAACACTGTTTTTCTTGGCTGCCTTTTTATCCCCCAGAGAAGTTGTTTTCAAATTGGCATGCTTTTTCCAAAGGGTCTGCTGTGGAGGAATGTATGAGAACATGAGCAAAGGATGTGTTTGTGACCTTTCCGACAGGGTCATCTCACCAGAGAAAAGACAATCCACTATTCCACTTATCCCTTAGCATTGGCAGTTCACATCGTTGAGCAGTATTCTGAGTTTCTACAGATAATCCCAGATATCCTTTGCAACAAAAAGTAAAAATTGTATTATGATCTTTACATTAGGCCTCATTTGCAAGGTGTGTTAATTCCAGCTGGGGCTGGATTTACAGTTGGTTGCAGTTGGTTGCAGTTGGTTGCAGTTGGTTGCAGTTGGTTGCAGACGGTTGCAAAGCAATGATGAGTTGACAGTCTGCTAGTGTTCAGATGTGATCCTGCATGGAGCAATTGCCTGCAGTGAGGGATAGAATATCTCCCTTGGGTGCAAACTGCTTGAGACCAAGGTAATCCCTTCATATACGATTGCATGCAAACATCTTTGGGCACTGTCATCCTGCCATTGCTTTGTATGGGCTAAAAGGTGTCTGTAACTGCATCCACGGGAATCCGCACGATTCTTGTAGCTGTAGCTCAAACGCTCAAGAAGAAAAAAAAAAACTATTGCTTTCAATAGCCCTTGTTCACATGTGGGCATCCTGTCACCTGCAGCAAAACGCCTGTCGCTCAACAAAGTACATGAGCTAACTTTTTTTTTTTGTTCTCATTCTTTAATGGAAACGCCTGAAAAGTGCAACATTAAGTGTTTTTTTTCAAGTGTTTTGCCACATGTTTTCTGGTCAAACAGCAGCTTAGTCACACCGTTTAGTTGAGAAACACCTGCCAAAATGTGCAATTCTGCTCCAAAAAAAATGCTCAAACACTTGAGGGAAAATAAAAAATGCTTGAAAACGAGATGGCTAAGCTGGCCATACATTATACAGTTTTCTTCAATTTCCTTTAGATTTGCCTTCACTGCAAGGGCCTGCCTGCTTGCATGCAAATTAAAAGTGTTTAGGTTTGACCTGATATATGGTTTTGGTCAATCTAAAGGAAAATTGTACAAGGAAATTGTATAATGTGTTGCCAGCCTTAGGTGTGAGTGTAGCCTTAGTTAATTGAGGGGCAGGAGAGATCCCCTCTTGCCTGCCACACATCATTATTGGTCAGCAGGCAACCTTTCACAGAAGTGGGCCAGTAGTGCCTACAGAACCAGATATAAGACCCACTGGGGCCCTAGCAAAGTAACCTTCTCAGGACCATATCAATTTCAGAGTTCATTTTTGGCAAATAAACACTTAAATATTGCCCATGTTTGTACATTTCAAATTAAGAACTTGGAAAGATCATTCAGAACTTCAAATCTTTATGAAATGATTCAGTAAGAATTCAATATACATAAAGCATAAAGAAACTATGAGTATAAAAATATATTCAATAACTATGTGCTGTGCACTGGGATTTAAATTCAGCTCATTTTTATTAAAATACAATTTGATGTTACCTGGATACAATTCCCATTATTACAAGTCCGCTAGATGAGAAGTTTGTGAGAAAAAAATACCTATTGTGACGGCAGCGGTCAGTGTTCAGCTGCGGGAGCAATTTGGCCAAGCATGCTGCTGCTGTTTGATATTGCGAAAGCCAGTGACCGCTCAAGACCTTGTGATTGACTACATTGATCTTTACTGGAGTGTTTTGCAGAACAGGATAACAAACTGACAGATAAGAAAAAAGCAGATTAGGAACTGGCTTATGAGCATCATAAATAAAAGAAAAACTTGCGAAAGTCACTCAACATGCAGTGATCCTGAAACCCCACCTATCATAGCCACCTGTCTGGTTGATGTCTGCCTGGCCCACAGTAGTTGCCGGCTGTTGGAGCTTGACCTAAACTTGTTTGCACTGATAAAATGGACAAAACCAAACCATAAACACATTTTTCGGGATATAGTTAACTGCCTTTACCTTGTCGGTCACCACATACTGTATGATCATGACTAAACCTTTAAAGAAAGCCTGGAGTACACTTTCAATATGAAGTTGAAATTCACCTCCAAGAACTGAAGGCTTTTTATAGTAAAGATTTCTAGGAAAAACCTAGGAAGGGTCACCCGCCCACAACAAGGGAATAAAATCAATATGTAGAAAAAAAACAGGGCGTTTAAGGCCCCTTTCACACTTGTGCGACTTCAAAGTCGTGCGATTTTACCGCGATTTTGCGCAATTTTGCCTCGATTTAGGAGCAGTACTACTTTGTACGACATTGCCACAACTTTGGCATTAACCATTCTCAGCTTGTGCTTACAAAGTCGTAGTGAAATCGTGTCTATATTATTTAGGTACGATTTGCATGCTGCTTGAGGGTTTAACATTGAGGTCTATGGATATCAACTCGCATGGAAGTTGGACCAAAGTAGTGCAGGGATTACTTTGAAGTCGGCACGACTTAGTCGTACCAATAGGAATGGTAGTTGTATAAGTGTGAAACGGAACTATGGATGACCCAACAGTATTATACTAGAGACCGTATTAAATACTTTGTTGATGAAAAATGTTATTTTTTTTTTTATATTTAAAGACCTCATTTAAAAACATTACTTATCAATATAAAAAAGGTATAATGGCAAAAATCCACTAGAAAATGTCAACGCGCTTTGTGGTCTTATGCCGCTTTTTTAGGACATCAGATTTCTTCATAGGATAATGTTTTTGTTTTTTTTTTATGTGTATGGTCAGTCCCCTCCTTTGTGGGATAAGTGGCCTGCTATATATATAATGTTGTAAAATATATATATTTTAATTGTTCAGTTTGTATCACCCTATATATCTGCAGTTATATGATGTACTCATTCTATAATATGTGTTTTTAATAGATGAAACTCACTAGTATATGGCATTTTATTCTATGAAGAAATCTGATGACCTGAAGAAGAGGCATGAGACCGTGAAACGTGTTGACATTTTCTAGTGTATTTATGCCATTATACCTTCTGATTTTTATATTGATATGCAATGTGTTTTTTTTCGTAGTTTAAAGTATTCATTATGGTCTCTAGTGTAATACTGTTGGGTCATCCTTAAACACCCTGTTCGTTTCTATATATTGGTTCTATTTCCTTCCATTGAGTTTTAACCCTTCCTTACGATATCCAAAGCTAAAACAAATACGTTTTAGCTACACATGAACTTTTATAAATGTTTTTCATTTTTGTTGTGTTTTTTCTTACTACTGTATAAAGAAATGTCCAGACAGCTTATTCTCAGCTCCAGGAATCAGAATTAGTTTATTCTCCTGTTGTGTGGAGTGCCTGTTTGCTTGATGTCAGTCTGCCTGCTTCAGTCTAACTTTGCGTGTCCTGTATAAAATTGGCGCAGTTCCCTTTGTAAGACTAAGCTTTACACTTGTGCTGCATGCACTACCCCATACACGCCTTTTTCAAAACCTTTTAAGTTAAAACAATAAATTCATGTAGAGGGTTATAGGTGGTTTAAGATATGATGTCTGTCTGTTTTGAATACACAGCTCTTAAATTTCTTTTGGAGAGATGCACAGATCTTTTCCTTAAAGGGTATGGCATGAGATGTACAGTGCAGTTATTCTGGAGCTTTAAGCAGCTGTTTTCTTTCTTCCTCTTTCAGGCAGATGTCCAAGTGGAGCAGAATCGAGAACATTTTTTTGAGCTGTCACTTGAATATGTGTGTAAACTGCAGGAAATCCAGGAACGGAAAAAATTTGAATTTGTGGAACCTGTAAGTGAGGACAATGGTGTATATATACAAAGGAAGCACTGATTTCTTATAAACTGATGATGTGCTTTTTTTTCTTTCTGTCATTTATGAACTATCTTGTCCTTTCATTATGTGCAACTGCATGTTATAGTTGGGCCTCTTTCACACAGGCAAATTCTGTCCATTTTTCAATCCTCCTTGTGAAGATGGAGTAAAGACTATAATATATTCCAATGGGTGTTCAGATGTATAAGGATGACCATACGTATACACCAGTAAACATCCAGGTCCATCTAGGCCCACCATTGGAAACAGAACAGGCTTTCAGTGTTTATGCAGGCTACTGATGCCATCCATATACATCCGCTCAGTTAGGGGTCGGTTCACACCAGGTGCCGTAGGACTGTGTTGGGTAGCTATTTCAGCGCAGTCCCACCACAAGACAAAGCGGGTAGTGTGCGCTGAAAAAAAGTTTGGGTTGTGGTACTTTTTCAGCACAGTGCGACACAATTCACTGCCTCATACTGCACTGTGGCAGAATCAACTTAAAGTGTTACTAAAGCCACAACCATAAAATCTGTCTGTATATGCAGTAAAGCATGCTTGTTATACTCAGTGTGGAACCTAAGGGGTTAATCCTCCGCATTGTGTAAAAAAGCGGTTTGATCTTGTATGCACAGATCCTCCCCTCCTTCCACTGTCTCCCGATAATTTCCTGATAACACAGAGCCTATGGAGTCAAGCTGCACATCTTTCTTGGGAGGGTGCATGTGAACAGCACAGGGCCAAATCAGCACTGTCCAGACAGTCAGGGGTCTTGCGGTCTCATAGGGCAGTCAGTAGAATGAAAACATCTCATACAAGCTTTAGAAATCACGACTGCTCTAACTGCTGATGAGAAAAGGTATTTAGCAGTTTATATTTACTATTGCATTTCCATGTTCTGTGTACTGTGGGAGACCAGCTATAGTGATTGCAGGGTCTTGGGTTTAGTAACACTTTAATTGTTACTTTGTGACATTTCAATAGAGTTTGCTAAAAACAGTGTTATTACTTAAGGCCCCTTTCACACTGGGGCGGGAGGTGTGTCGGCGGTAAAGCGCTGGTATTTTTAGCAGCGCTTTACCGTCGTTTTAGCGCTGGTATTCGGCCATTAGCGTGGCAGTTTTACCCCCGCTAGCGGCTGAGAAAGGGTTAAAAACCACTGCAAAGTGCCTCTGCAGAGGCGCTTTGCCGGCGGTATAGCCGCGGTGCCCCATTGATTTCAATAGGCAGGAGTGGTGAAGGAGCTGTATACACACTGCTCCTTCACCGCTCCAAAGATGCTGCTAGCAGGACTTTTTTTTCCTGTTCTGCTAGTGCACTGCTCCCTCGGGGCTTTCACATTGGAGAAAAAGCAGCAGCACTTTCAGGGCACTTTGCAGGCGCTATTTTTAGCGATGTAGCGCCTGCAAAGCGCCCCAGTGTGAAAGGGGTCTAAGTGTTAACTACTTTTTCCAGGAGTCTTCCAGGACGGCTTACAGAGAGATAGGCTCCTCCAACCTAGCACAGGAAACACATGATCCACATTATAAAAGCAACGACACAGGCATTGGCCTCTCAGTATTAACAAATAACCAAAGGCACAGAATAAACATTTCCATTAGCGAAGCTTGCTATATGATAGTAGAAGTATGTCAAAAAAATAAAAGGGAGGAATTGACGCCATCCTGGAAGACTCCTGGAAAAAGTAGTTAACAGGTAATAACACTGTTTTTCCAAGTCCTTTTCCAGGGCGGCTTACAGAGAGGACAAAAAAGGAATACCTGATTAGGGTGGGACCACAGCCTGCAGAACCTTCCTGACAAAAGACTGCTCCTGGCTGGCCAGCAGATTCAGCATGTAAGTAGCCTACAAAGGTCTGGATACTGGACCAGGTAGCTGCCTTGCAAATCTGGAGGGGAGATGCCCCAGCCTTTTCAGCCCAAGATGTTGATACTGTCCTGGTTGAATGAGCCTTTACTCCAGACGGTGGTCTCAAGGATGCTGCTTTGTATGCCTCTGTGGTGGCCAACTTCATCCACCTTGCAAGGGTATTTTTAGATGATTTCTTACCCCTGTTTGGGCCCGCAAACAATACAAACAGGCTTGTGGAAACTCTCCATTCCTTGGTGCGCTCAATGTAAGCGATCGAACATCTCCTGACGTCTATTTTATTAAATGATGCCTCCTTCTCGTTCTTAGGCTTCCCAGCAAAAAGAAGGGATCACAATCTCCTCAGATCTATGGAAGTTAGATGGTACTTTTGGAAGAAAAGCTGGGTCTAGAGAGAGTAACTGTCCAAAGAAATAATGCAGAAAGGCTCTGCAATAGAGAGAGCCTGGATCTTGCTGATTCTTCTTGCAGATACCAGTGCTATCAGAAGTACTGCCTTTAAGGTCAATAACTTAATTGGTAGCTCCTCTAGTGGTTCAAAAGGCACCCTACAAAAACTCTGCTGCACTGTAGATAAATCCCATGACGGGAATCTTCTCTTCTTGGGAGCCCTTCTATGACCTATGGCCGTAAGAAACCTCTTGATTAGGGGCTCTTCTATAAGCCCCCTACTTGGGGAAACTAGACAATGCTGATACCTGTATCTTGATTGTACTAACTGTCAGGTTCAGATCTGCCCCTGCTTGGAGGAAATCTAGCACTGCAGGAATCATGGGCCCCAAAATTCTGTTATTAAACCTACGCCAGAAGCCGAATTTCTTCCAGATTTTATTGTATATAGCGTTGGTAGTTGATTTCTGGCTACTAAGGATAGTATCAATCGCTTTAGCTGAAAGCCCCTTTCTTCCTAACAGCTCCCTCTCAGAAGCCAGGCCGTCAGAGAAAGAGAGCTTAATTCCGGATGGTTCACCACTCCCTAATGTGTGGGACCCTCCCTGCAGGGTAGTTTCCAGGGGTCCAAAATGCTGAGCTTTAGAAGACATTGGAACCATGACCTTTTTGGCCCTCAAGGTGCAATTAGGATAACTTTTGACCCTGATGACTTCATCTTCCGAATGACCTCTGGAATGAAAGCAAAAGCCCTGGGCCACCTGTTTGAGTGAGCTCCCCAACCATGAGCGCTGGCGTCTGTTGTGATCATCACAGGATGGAGCCGAGACCAAAGTCGACCTGCCGATAGGTTCGTGGTGTCCAACCACCAGCTGACTGACATCTTTACCGCCTGCGGGATCCTTACCCGATTGAAGTGAGACCTTTTTGCCGTCCCAAACTGAGAGCATAAGGTTCTGTAGTGTTCTCGTATGTAATTGTACCCATTGAACACCTGGAATGACTATGGTCATAAGCCCGAGGATCCGCATTACATTGCGTATGGAGGAGTCTGGGCTTGCATAGAGGTCGGTAACTTCACATATCAGAGTCTGAATTTTTTCTTTCGTCAAAATAATCCTGGACACTCTTGCATCTATCTGGTACCCCAAAAACACGATCACTTGAGTAGGAATGAGATGAGACTTCTCCAGATTGACCAGCCATCCCAAATGCTGCTCAGATTCTGCTCCACCTCCCCTGGAGAATCTGCAAATAGCAGCAGATCATCCAGGTAGGGGATTATTTGGATCCCCTCTGACTTCAGAGTCTGAAGAGCTTCTGCCAGCACTTTCGTGAAGATATGAGGAGCAGAAGCTAGGTCGAAAGGCAGGGCATTGAACTGGACATAGAACGTTTTGAACCTGTTCTGGACTGCGAAACTGAGGTATCTTCCTGGAATCCCATTGAATGGGAACGTGAAGATGGGCATCCCTAAGGTCTAACGACACCATGAAGACCCCCGTGGACAGCAGCTCTCTTGTTGTATATATTGTTTCCATTTTGAAATGCTTGTACTTGACAAATGTATTCATCTGTTTCAGGTTTAGAACGAGTCGGAACTCGTTCTAAAGTGCGAACTATCAATTTGGACATGAATCGGATCGCATGGGTGTGAACACCCATGCTATCTGATTCTGGTGCAGATCAAAAAAGGGTCCTGCATGACTTTGGTCCAAATGCAATACAAATTCAGCCATCGTATGACATCGTATGTGATTTGCGCGGTAGTGCTGTGCGAATCACATGCAATGTCACACAACGCACTAATGTGAACCCAGCCTTAATGCTGTGAATTTTTGAGGAGTGCTTGCATTACTTTCTGTGCGATTTCAGCCCATTCCAGCTTACCGCACCGAATGAAGACCACGGTCTGTGCAATTCAGGGGTGAACCAGGCCTAAAAGTCAGTTTTTGAAATAGAAAATAAAGGCTGGTTTACAAATAGGGCACTTTTTTTTTAATTCAAATGCCCCTCTAAGTATTCAGACCCTTTGCTCAGTATTTAGTAGTAGCACCCTTTTGATCTAATACAGCCATGAGTCTTTTTGGGAAAGATGCAACAAGTTTTTCACACCTGGATTTGGGGATCCTCTGCCATTCCTCCTTGCAGATCCTCTCCTTTTCTGTCAGGTTGGATGGTAAACGTTGGTGGACAGCCATTTTTAGGTCTCTCCAGAGATGCTCAATTGGGTTTAAGTCAGGGCTCTGGCTGGGCCATTCAAGAACAGTCATGGAGTTGTTGTGAAGCCACTCCTTCGTTATTTTAGCTGTGTGCTTAGGGTCATTGTCTTGTTGGAAGGTAAACCTTCGGCCCAATCTGAGATCCTGAACACACACAGGTTTTCGTCCAGGATATCCCTCTACTTGGCCGCATTCATCTTTCCCTCGATTGCAACCAGTCGTCCCTGCAGCTGAAAAACACCCCCACAGCATGATGCTGCCACCACCATGCTTTACTGTTTGGACTGTATTGGACAGGTGATGAGCAGTGCCTGGTTTTCTCTACACATACTGCTTAGAATTAAGGCCAAAAAGTTCTATCTTGATCTCATCAGACCAGAGAATCTTATTTCTCACCATCTTGGAGTCTTTCAGCTGTTTTTTTAGCAAACTCCATGCGGGCTTTCAGGTGTCTTGCACTGAGGAGAGGCTTCCGTCGGGCCACTCTGCCATAAAGCCCTGACTGGTGGAGGGCTGCATTGATGGTTGACTTTCTACAACTTTCTCCCATCTCCCGACTGCATCTCTGGAGCTCAGCCACAGCGATCTTTGGGTTCTTCTTTACCTCTCTCACCAAGGCTCTTCTCCCCCGATAGCTCAGTTTGGCCGGACGGCCAGCTCTAGGAAGGGTTCTGGTCGTCCCAAATGTCTTCCATTTAAGGATTATGGAGGCCACTGTGCTCTTAGGAACCTTAAGTGCAGCAGAATTTTTTTTTTTTTTTTTTTTTTTTGTAACCTTGGCCAGATCTGTGCCTTGCCACAATTCTGTCTCTGAGCTCTTCAGGCAGTTCCTTTTGACCTCATGATTCTCATTTGCTCTGACATGCACTGTGAGCTGTAAGGTCTTATATAGACAGGTGTGTGACTTTCCTAATCAAGTCCAATCAGTATAATCAAACACAGCTGGACTCGAAGGTGTAGAACCATCTCAAGGATGATCAGAAGAAATGGACAGCACCTGAGTTAAATATGAGTGTCACAGCAAAGGGTCTGCATACTTAAAACCATGTGATATTTCAGTTTTTCTATTTTTAATAAATCTGCAAACATGTCAACAATTCTGTGTTTTTCTGTCAATATGGGGTGATGTGTGTACATTAATGAGGAAAAAATGAACTTAAATGATTTTAGCAAATGGCTGCAATATAACAAAGAGTGAAAAATGTAAGGGGGTCTGAATACTTTCCGTCCCTACTGTATATGTATGTGTATATATAATTGTGTGTATGTATATATGTGTGTGCGTGTATGTATATATAATTGTGTGTATGTATGTGTGTGTGTGTATGTATGTGTATGTATGTATATGTATGTGTGTGTGTGTGTATATATATATATATATATATATAGAGAGAGAGAGAGAGAGAGAGAGAGAGAGAGAGAGAGAGAGAGAGAGAGAGAGAGAGAGAGAGAGAGAGAGAGAGAGAGAGAAATTTTGACAAAACTGAACATTTGTTTAGCTCATTATATGAAAGTAAGGTTAATATAACTTAGATTACAAAATCTTCAGTTTTACTCAAATTAGTTAATGCGAAAATGAATACACCCCACAACAAAAACTACATCTAGTATTTTGTATGACCTCCATGAATTGTAAGGACAGCACCAAGTGTTCTAGGCATGGAATGAATAAGTTGGCGACATATTGCAACATCTATCTTTTCTATTCTTCAAGAATGACCTCTTTTAGGGCCTGGATGCTGGATGGAGAGTGATGTTCAACTTGTCTCTTCAGAATTCCCCATAGGTGTTCCCCAATTGGGTTCAGATCAGGGGACATACTTGGCCACTGAATCACTTTCACCCTGTTCCTCTTCAGAAATGCAACAGTGGCCTTAGATGTGTGTTTTGGATCATTGTCATGTTGGAAAAGTGCACAACGACCAAGGGCACAAAGTGATGGTAGCCCCTTCTCTTAACATAGAGCAGTACATCCTGTGAATTCATGATGCCATCAATGAAATTCAGCTTCCCAACAGCAACACTCATGCAGCCCCACAGAAGGACACTGCCACCACCATGTTTCACTGTAGGCGCACTACGACCTTTTTCTTTGTACTCCTCCCCTTTGCAACACCATACAGTTTTGAAGCCATCAGTCCCAAAAACATTTATCTTGGTCTCATCACTCCAATGTACAGAGTCCCAGTAGAAGTCTTCTTTTTCAACCTGGATCCTGGAAAATTCTAGGTGGGCTTTTTTGTGCATGGGCTTTAGGAGAGGCTTCCTTTGTGGATGACACCCATGTATGCCATATTGTGTCAGGGGAAACAATCACCCCAGTTTGGCTTTCTACTTCTTTTGCTAACTGCAGTGAACTTGCATGGCGATTTTCTTCAACCCTTCTCATCAGCTCCTGTTGAGGTGTTAACTTCCATGGATAGCCTGGATGTCTCTGTGAGATTGCTGCGGTTGCATCTTTGTTACATTTTTGTATCACTTTTGCTACAGTATTCTGACTGATAAGTAAAGCTTTGCTGATCTAGCCTTCACCTTTCTTGTGTAAAGAAACTTTCTTTCTATGGCCTTGTGACATTTCTCTTCCATGTGGTGCCATTGCTGACAGCACGAAATGGGAAGGGGTTTTCTTAGGTAACGTCCTTTTATAATGAACTGTCTGCTGGACACCTGTTTAAGGAATAATTAGACTCACCTGTAGTTGAATTCTTGTTAATTAGGATTTTGTTGTCTAAAATTAGCTTTGCCCCTAATGCCCCTTACACACGGTCGGATTTTCCGACGGAAAATGTGTGATAGGACCTTGTTGTTGGAAATTCCGACCGTGTGTAGGCTCCATCACACATTTTCCATCGGATTTTCCGACACACAAAGTTTGAGAGCAGGATATAAAATTTTCCGACAACAAAATCCGTTGTCGGAAATTCCGATCTTGTGTGCACAAATCCGACGGACAAAGTGCCACGCATGCTCAGAATAAATAAAGAGATGAAAGCTATTGGCCACTGCCCCGTTTATAGTCCCGACGTACGTGTTTTACGTCACCGCGTTTAGAACAATCTGATTTTCCGACAACTTTGTGTGACCGTGTGTATGCAAGACAAGTTTGAGCCAACATCCGTCGGAAAAAATCCTAGGATTTTGTTGTCGGAATGTCTGAACAAAGTCCGACCGTGTGTACGGGGCATTAGACTTTAAAGACTTTGAATGAATTTGTTAGGAAAAATACTTTGTGTGTGCAAATGAACAAATCTTGGTTGCAAGCAATGGGCCACATTTGTGGGAGTATTTTGTAGTATAACGTCCCAAAGGAACGTCCGAAAGGAAAGTAAAGGTTATCTGATAAATCTGTTGGTGTACTCAATTATGCTGAGCACTGTGTGTGTGTGTGTGTGTGTGTGTATAAAAAATTGTTTTATAGAAATTTCAACAGATATTGTAAAGGTAATCCATATTCTTTCATCCGTTGTACTTGACAGTGCGGGTGACACCCATCTGAAAGGGGTCCTAGAAAACTTAGGTTAGTGCAAGTTAGAACCTTCCTTATATAGTGGGATCTCCGCCAAATCTTTGGCACCACTGCAAAAAAAAAAAAAAAAAGATATGCCAACATTTTATTGGAAACTGGTATTTGAACAGTTAACTGCAAGCTCACTTTGTAGCCACCCCAGTAAAGTTTTATAGGTAACTTTTTTACACCCAGATATGTTGTGAAATGTATTTGTTACCAGTGAATGTCAAGGTTTTCTATTTAAAATACATTTTTTTTCTCCATAAAAGCCAATGCAAGACAGCAGGGTCTGTGGCCACTGTGTTAGAACATTGCAGCCACTAGCTCCGCCCCATGTGTCATTCATAGTGACATTACATTTATAGACCATAGTGGGCCCAGCATGTTTTCTTCAATCTCACCCCCCTCCCTCAGATAGAATTACTCTCCTTGCAGCCAGACAGTTTAGCAGGAGCCGATATTTAAACTGACATTAAAGCCACTTGAAGTTAAAAAATGAATATGGGGATAACATTTTCAGAAGAAACATTACTCCTGCCACAATAAATTATATTTTCAGAAGGTTACACTTCAGCTTTTTAAAGAATTACAGTCTGAATGGTCTGTATAGCATACAGTTAAAGGGCTGCTAAATCTTTAAGTTTCAATTCTTCTTAGTATCTTGGCTATGGGAGAGATGTTGGCCAGCAAATCTGACTCTAAATCCACAGAACCTTTTAAAGGGAACCTAAGGTCTGCTTCACAGTATGCTGATCTACTTAGTGAGAGGTTTCTCTGCAGACCGGCGGTCTGCTCCGTTGTCACTTCAGTCTTACAGCTTTAGCTCATGGTGGGATATTTACAAGACAGATCCAAATCATGTCTGCAGGTTGTAGTGCCAAGGTGGCAGGTAGGTGGTCCCTGTCACCTGATCCTGGTTATACAGAAGAATTTCAACACTTTTATTATGCACTTTACGTAGCCAGGTGGCCTACTATAAACCAAGAAATTGTTCCGTATGTAGTGCAAAGAACAAAGCACAGTGTGAAAGAACCAGAAAGAATATGTTTTACTGATGGTATTCAGGTGTCTATTTTATTCACTGGTACTACACTGTACTTTGCTCTTTTCACAGTGGTATTAAATAAGCGTGCAAGTCTGTGTATGACCCTGCCCATGTGACTGGCAGCAGGTCATTTAAAGAGAACTAGTCCCAAATGGTGATTTGCAGTAATTTGAATTTCCACCTTTAAATTGTTATAATACAGCATTTTATTTCAGGGTTTACTAAAGCCAGCGTTTCAGGTAAAGTGTTGCCAACAGCACACACACTAAAAAAAAGTCATACATGAAATGTGCTGGCAAAAGTATGTGAAGGGAAAATTAAACTGCAGCTAAACCCAGTCCTTGGGTGCGGCTGTTCGTTTTTCTTTTTTAAAGTAGAACTCTAGGCAAAATTTTTATTTTTTATTTTTTTACATTTTGGATAGAGCAAAGGAGGGGTATAACACCTGTCAGATTTTTTTTTCATCATCAGTGTCCCATTGCAGAGATTTTTCTTCACTTCCTGCCCCATAGCCAAATTGGAAGCGAGGGGAAATCCCTGCAAATAAAGGGAATTCTCCCCCCCCCCCCCCCGTTTACCACAGCTAGTATCCCCATTGGAAGATTCCCTTTCTTACTTTTCTGGGGACAACCCAAAATGTGGGATTTTCTTTTACTTTCACTTTTAATGATGATGGTAAAAAGGACAAATAGAGGGTGAATCTCCCTAGTGGGGGCACAGACAGCTATAAAAAAACTGACAGGTGTTCTAATCCCTCTCCAATCTATCCAAAACTAAAAAAAAAGTTTTTTTTAGTTAAGCTTTAAAAAGTTTAGTTACGCTTTAAGGCTATGTTTATTTTCAGCAAGCATAGAATAATACCTGTTGATCTTGCCCGAATTTGGACATCCCTCTAACCTCCTGTGTACTGAACTGAAATCTCAAAAAAAATTGCAGCCTTCCTAGCTATATACATAGTAGGTGAGGTTGGAAAAAGACACAAGTCCATCAAGTCCAACCTATGTGTGTGATTATATGTCAGTATTACATTGTATCTTCTGAGAATTACAGAAAATCTGCCTCTGTGTAGCAGTGATGAGGAGAGGAAGAAATGTTTGCAGTCTAGAGCAGGAGAGCAACCTAGGGAGACAACTCTGCACCGATATACATTCTGTGCAGCAAGTGACCATTGTCATCCTAGGGCAGGAAGTAAGCTATTGGCAGGATTACTAGGCGAAAACAAAGGAGAACTAAATGCTAAAAGAAAATTAAATGAATATGCAGCCTCTACATCTAAGAACCAGTAAGCTGCAATATATTACTTTTTTACCTTGGTTTAGGTACACGGTATTTTTATTTTACTCTCCTCTGACCGTTTGTTCCCAACACCGAGCTCAGGCATAAGAAGGTATAGCCTCTTCTTGGGCTTTAAGCTTGACACTGAGCTGACACTTCTGCTCAGACAAGGAAATACACAAAAAGACACACAATTATCCCTGAGACCTAGCACATACAGTAAATACTGAAAGATCAACTATGAAAATGTTCAAACATCTCTCAACCTTTTGCTCCCTGTCTCCCCATTTTGGAGATTTCTCCAAACTTTTTCTACATGACAGATCAGGAAGTGAGGAAAAATCTCCCCACTTCCTGTCTATTTAGTAGGTGTCAGACAGAACGATCAAAAGTCTCCTCAGCAGGGTCACACTGTATTTAAAACCCAACAGACTATAACCTTTTCATACCTGAAATTAAAAAGTGTGGTTTGAGTGTTGACAGGTGGCAGTTAGATTGCTTATTCTGTTTGCTAATTGTCACTTCCCGCCCGCAATATACTGCAGACAGTGTATGCTTACTTCCAGGTTTAGGGCACACGCACGTGCAGCCTCCGCTTGGCACCCGCTGTGATTGTACATAGCAGGAGCCTGTCAGCAAGTCCCAGCCAATGATTCACAGATGGTACCTGCTGATCAGCTGTGTACAGCCCAGAGCCCTGTGCTGATGAACAATACAGAGCACTGTACAGAGGGAGTGATATGTAAGTCTGTCTATCCCTTCAAACAGGGACGAGAAACCTTAGAGATCTATTAGTAAAAGCAGCACACACTTAACCCCTTGATCGCCCTAGATGTTAACCCCTTCCCAGCCAATGTCATTAGTACAGTGACTGTATAGTATTACCAGCCCTCAAATTTTCCACTCAAATTTTGCGAGTAGAAAATGAGGTCTGGCAAGGAGCCGGGCTGCCTGGGGGGGGGCAGCACGGTTGTCAGGCGGGGATGAATGGAAGCCGTTCTCCCAGAGAAAGTGTGGAGGAACAGAGGTGGCGACCTGTGTATTATAGTGGAAGAGAACGTGGAGGAAGGGGAGATCTGGCTTGATCAGAGTGGGGTTTGCCCGCTGTAACAGCTTTACAATTGGAGTTCGCGCGGCGTCACACACAGCCCCGCCCTCCTGACCCCGCACCTGTGACAGACAGAACGCGCCCTGGCATTGGCCCGGCCTTCTGTCTGTCACAGGTGTGGGGTCAGGAGGGTGGAGCTGTGTGTGATGCTGCGCGGACTCCAATTGTAATGTAAAGCTGTTACAGCAGGTAAACCCAACTCTGTGATCAAGCCGGATCTCCTCTTTCTCCACGCTCTCTTCCACTATAATAAACCGGCCGCCCCCTCTGCACAGGTGAGGCTGCACTGGCAACCTTGCAATGATGTACACGGGCGACCCTGCAATTATGGACACGGGCGACCCTGCAATGATGGACACGGGCGACCCTGCATTTTTATTTTTTTATTCCAAATTTTAGGTCTTTTCAAATACCACCAAAAGAGAACTCTATTGGTGTGAAAAAAAATATATAAATGTAGTTTGAGTAAACCGTTGCATGATTGCACAATTGGCAGTTAAAATAGCGCAGTGGCCTATAAGCGGGTAAAATCTTCCGGAGCTCAGGTGGATATAGGGAAAGTGGTAATTGGGTGTGCAGTTTTCTCTAAAAGGGGATTTTCTCTAGTGTTGTAATGGGTGAAGTTAGTGCCCATATAAATGCCAGAATGAGGGGGGCCTTGTGAGTTGGAGCATGGGAGTCAAGCACCCCAGAGCTATTTAGATGTAGTCAGCTACTGCAAAGGACCCTTAACAGGGCTTCAACTCCCAGGTGAGGTAGTTAAAGCGGATGTCCGCCCACCCCTGCAAAAATTAAAAGCCAGCAGCGACACATACTGCAGCTCATGACCTTTAATAATAGGACACTTACCTGTCCTGGAGTCCAGCGATGTCGCACCACAGCTGATGTTTCTATCAGCTGTCGGGTGCTGCTGCCGCCATTGCCGATAAGGGAAAACCCGTCAGTGAAGCATTACAGCTTCACGCCGGGTCCCTACTGCTCATGCGCTCTCCTCTCCCGGCAGTGGGGGAAGGAGGAGGGAAGCGGATGGAGCCAAGCTGCTGACATAATTTGCCACGGGCCGGTCTCCCGGAAGTGGGGAGCAGGGTACCTGTCCTACTCTGACAACTGCATCCGCTACTGTCAGAATACATTGATCAGTGGCTGCAGCCAAATGTCAGCCTACATCCTGAGCTTTGTGAAATTTGGCATCTCTATACTCGTTGAAGTAAAGTTAAATGCAGCACTTAGGCCACAATTTTGGGTGGCAGATGGCCAAGGATATTGTATTTCTTTTTCATACATTGTGGGACACAGGCTAAAATTCATTACCTGCTGGGTTATCCTTCATCTCCAGGTGAATGGACACTGGTAGACCAAAGGTCTTTAGACAGGAAGTGATCCCCTACACAACCCCTCCCATACATGAAGTACTTCAGTTTTTTTACCAGTGTCTGCAAGGTGGATGGCACGGTTGTTTGATCTCTCTGAGCTCCAGGTCTCTAGTCCCACAAATGGTTATTAAATGAATCAAGGTATTGACCGTTCGGATCCATTTGACACTGGCTTTATATGCTTAGATAAATGGTACCCGAGCCTCGCAAAGACGACTCAAGATCCTGCAGGGTTTTGCCTGTAATGCTGGACCCTGCAAAGTGGTATCCTGGACACCACATCGCTAAGGCATTTCTGCAGGGTGCTGTACAGGTCAAAGGGAGTGGACCCTAAACATGAAAAGGGTACCTAGTCCTTGAAGACCCTCAAGTGACAGGAACCCGCCATGAAGGGTGAAGATCGGGCTCTTAGTTTCTAAGCTGCCCTGTGCCTGGACGGGTAAGTGAAACCCCTTTATTTAATATTGTGGGGTGTCCCAGTGATTGTAACAATCAGTCAAGCTAGCTAGAGGCTGGACACCCGTGTGCAGTGACCATATGGGGGAGTTTTTGGGCTAGCTGTGGGTGTTTGCAGAGTGTACTTTTTTTTTTTGCTTGTGTCTGGCAGTTTTTTACCTGTGTCAGGTGTCACGACGGTGCACCATTTCTCCTTGGTTCGCCATGGCACACGTGCGTTTGCAAGAGTGGCGCAGGGCTCAGCAGTTTGGCGGCCATGGCACACACGGCTTCTCCACACATGCGCCGTAGCCTTTATATGGGCACACGAAGATTTGCGTCATACGCGAATACAGCCACGTCCGTTCGCCGGGACCGTGTGCATGCATGCACAGAACGTTCTGGCGCACAGCCAGCTTAATTAAGCTGTATATGCCAAGCATGCTGGGCTTCCAGAAGGCAGCTGTGGGACACAGAGCAGGCTTGGAAACAGGCATTTGCAGTGGTTCATTTCTCCTTACCTTGGTCACGCCTTGCTTGGCAGGCTAAAGATGCTTAGCAGGATTGTTGCATAGGGGCTTGGTGAGCCCTATTAAAGGATCCCCCTTCTGAGGTGTTAAAACTACACTCGGGTATTCCCTTTTGCGGCTAGTAAAAAGGCTGGATCATAAATACCGTAAAGTCAACCTTGAGGCCAGCTCAAAGTCTAGAGTATTTAGGTCTGATCCTAGATACGGTCCAAGCAAGAGTATTCTTGCCACCCGCAAGGATCTGTGCCCTGAAGGATCAGGTGCATCAGATAACGGGCACCAGACAACCCTCCATTCGGCTCTGTATGAGTCTTCTAGGGAGGATGGTATCCTCCTTCGAGGCGGTGCCCTATGCCCAGTTCCATTCCAGGCCACTACAACAAGACATCTTGTTGGCTTGGAACAGGAGAGTACAAGCCCTAGATTATCCTATATCCTTATCTCTTCGGGCAAGCTTAAGCCTAATCTGGTGGTTGCAGGATCAGAACCTGCAAAAGGGAAAATCCTTCCTCCCGGTAACTTAGAGAGTATGGACTACAGACGCCAGTCTCTCAGGCTGGGGAGTAACCCTATAAGGGCTCACAGCTCAGGGGAAATGGTCAAGGACAGAACAGATCCTGCCCATCAACGTCCTGAAAATACAGGCAGTATGACTGGCCATACGGTCCTGGACGGTGGAGCTTCAGGACTGCCCTTTCGGGGTTCAGTCGGACAATGCCACTGCAGTGGCCTATATAAACCACCAAGGTGGTACCAGGAGTTGTTAAGCTCTGAAGGAGGTGAACCACATACTAGCCTGGGCAGAGGGACATGTACTGATTTTTATCGGCAGTCCATATCCCGGGAGTAGAGAACTTGGAAGGCAGATTATCTCAGCTGCCAGCAGATCTGCCCGGGGGAGTGGTCCCTACACCCAGGGGTGTTCCAGGAAATTTGCCAATGTTGGGGATGGCCAGAGGTCGACCTACTGGCATCCAGGTTCAACAACAGTTGAAGCAGTTTGTGTCCCGAACAAGAGATCCTCTGGCAATCAGAGCAGATGCTATGGTAGTTCCATGGACCAGTACTCTGGTTTATGCATTCCCTCTGATCCCTCTCCTTCCACATTTTGTTGCGCAGGATTCGGAGAGAGGGAGTTCGTCATTCTGGTGGCACCAGCCTTGCCCAGAAGGCCCTGGTTCCCAGAGATAGTGAGACTGACAAAATACGGGCCATGGACGCTTCCACGTCGCCCCGATCTACTGTCTCAAGGTCCTATATTCCACCCCAATTTACAATCTCTAAATTTGACGGCATGGCTATTGAAACCAGGGTGTTAAAGGACCGTGGCATCTCGGGACCAGTGGTGTCTACCCTAGTGAATGCTAGAAAAGCTGTCACTGGGAAGATCTATCATAAGGTCTGGAAGACTTCTATTGCTTGGTATGAAGCCAAAAATGGCATCCTCGGAAATACGTGATTGGGAGAATTCTTTTTTTTTTTCTACAGTCAGCTCTGGAAATCAAATTGGCTTTGAGTACAATCTGAGGTCAAGTTTCAACCCTATTGGTATTCTTCCAAAGCCCTTTAGCCTCCCATTCACTGGTCCGAACCTTTATGCAGGGGTCAACTCCCCTGCTTACCCCCATTAGGTCACCTATGTGTCTGTGGGACTTGAACTTGGTGCTGTCTGTGTTACAGAAACAACCATTTGAGCCTATCAAGGCTATTCCATTAGACTTGCTGTCACGCAAGCTAGCCTTCCTGATGGCCATCACCTCGGCTAGAAGAGTGCCGGAGTTGGAAGCCCTTTCGTGCAGGGAACCATACTTGATCCTTCACATCAACAGGGTCGTGTTTCAAGCTGTTCCATCCTTTTTGCCAAAAGTGGTGTCGGCCTTTCATTTAAATCAGGACATTATTTTGCCTTTTTTTTTTTTTCTCTCAGCCTAGTTCGGTGGAAGAGAGACTGCATTCTTTGGACGTTGTCTGGGCAGTCAAGGTTTATTTGTCTAGAGTTTATTTGTCTAGATCTGCGATCTGCGTAGATCCGAGGATCAGACTCTTTTTTTTGTTTTTCCAAAAGGACCCAAGAAGGGGCAGGCAGCTTCCATTGCCAATTGGGTCCGTCAATTGGTCATTCAGGCCTATGGTCTGAAACGTAAAGCTCCTCCCTTTAGGGTGAGAGCTCATTCTACCAGGTGTGTAGGAACCTCCTGGGGTTTTCGCCATCAGGTATCCGTGGCTCATATTTTCTAAGGCTGCCACCTGGTCTTCAGTGTATACGTTCACAAAATGTTATCAAGTGGATGTTCATGCAGCCGAGGATTCAGCTTTTGGCCGCAATGTACTACGGGCTGCTGTACAAGGTCTTATGGCTATTCTTTGGCAGGGTGTCATTCTCCCCTCAAGGCTATTGCTCTGGGGCATCCCAGCAGGTAATGAATATTAACCTAACTCTGTCCCATGATGTATAAAAAAGGAAATAGGATTTTTTCATCATCCTTACCTGTAAAATCCTTTTGAGTACATCATGGAACACAGAGGTCCCTCCAGTCTTTTAGAGGATTCAGTGCTTTCTACAAAACTGAAGTACTTCCTGTATGGGAGGGGTTATATATGGGATCACTTCCTGTCTAAAGACCTTTTGGTCTACCAGTGTCCATTCACCTGGAGATGAAGTATAGCAGGTAATTAATATTCACCTAAATCTGTATCCCATTATGTACTCAAAGAAAATGATTTTACAGGTAAGTAGTATGAAAAAAAATGTTATGTGTATTGGCTTCCATTTTTTTTTTTTTTTTTTTTTTTACAAGTAGTGGTTATTGGAGTTATTCACTTGCATATTGCAAAACTGCAAGGAGAGTTATTTAACCCCTTCATGACAGGGTAAAACGTATCCTAACCTCTGAACATAATTTTGCAACTTTGTCTTACTAAAAAAAAAAAAGTTTTAGCTATGTACTGTATTTCTTGATATTACCATAACCTACCAGCAAAGAACAACCCAATTCCCTCTCCTGACTGAATCGCTTTGGTAACCACATGTGTATGTTTGTAACTATAGGAAGGCCCAGACCTAGATGAAACCCTGATATCTCTTTTTTTATTATTTATTTATTTCAACTCTCTCTTTTGTTCATTTACATTTTTCTACTTTTCGCTCTATTCAGAGGAGAAAAAAAAAAACGGGCGGGCTGAACAGTGCGCATCAATTTTTTCGGGAAAAAAAACATTTACGCAAATTTTCTGGTGCCTTCATAAACCTCTTTCAGATCTAAATGTCTGGGGATCTTTATAAAGTAGGTTTGCAAACTTCAAAATCATTCAGATTAATAGGAATAGGCTAGTAATAATGTAAACAGAAGGTGGAAATATTTGAACATTTTAACCAGAAATGCACTTTAATACTGTAAATTGAACAGAAGCTGGATTGCGGTATATATTTCTCAAAAATTGTCTGCTGTAAGAAGAATACAATTGGTAATTACCTCTGTAATATCAGCACAATACATTTAGTTATCAGATCTGCCATGGATCACGTTGGTACAGGAATCCTCTGCTTCTGCTTTCAGCAGGGGCGTTGCTAGGGGGTGGCTTTTGGGGCTATGGCCCCAAATCTGAGGCAAATAGCCCTGAGTCTCTGTAGGGGTCCCCAAGGGGAAGGGAGGCTCTCTGGGGACCCTTATGTAAGTGGGGGGGCTCTCTGGGGACCCTGATGTAAGGGAGAGGCTCTCTGGGGACCCTGATTTTAAGGCCTAGGCTCTCTAGGGACCCAGATTTAAGGGGAGGCTCTCTGGGGACCCTAATGTAAGGGGGCCTCTCTGGGAACCCTAATGTAAGTGGGGGGGCCCTCTGGGTACTCTGATGGAAGGGGGAGGCTCTCTGAGGACTCTGATGTAAGGAGGAGGCTCTCTGGGGACCCTGATGTAAGCGGGGGGCTCTCTGGGGATATATATACACCCACACGTATATTACTGTATATACATGTGTATGCCCGCCCAAGCGTATGACTTTCTTTACTACGCTGCTATGGGCTCTAGCCCCAGATCTTTTGTAGACCTAGCAACGCCCCTGGCTTTCAGTAAGTGACATCAGTGGAATCTGGAGGAAGTGTCATGTGTTCCTGCAGTATGTATTCTGTAGCAGTTAGGGGAAAACACAAAGCAGAAAAAATAACCCCCAGACATATGTGGTCTGAAGAAATTCCAGGTGGAAGGTTCTGACTTGGTTAAATTGATGATAGGCAACTCCTATTCTCATATCGATTAGTGGTTCCAAATTTTTAATAACTACTGCCGTAGGGAAAAGACACAAAAGATACGCTCAGCAGCTTTCCAAATAACTGTTCTGCTTTATTATGACGCAATTGAAGGTTTTTATACACCTGATTAAGTAGGTATCACATTAATATTACAATTGTACGTTTATGGTAACAAGGGGCGTTTATATAGGCAGGCTAATTCTAATCAGGACTCGAAAGAATGTAAACATGTACTGAAAACATTATTAGTGCTGTGTGCACAGTGAGGGCAGTGTGCAATACATACAAAATAGAATACAATTATTTACAGAACTTACAATTTCCATTACAGTTCCTTGTCACCGAAAGATCATTTGTCCTTATGTATGTGTATGCTTGTATGTTTCTAGAGGTGGAGTTCTGTCTATCATATCTGCCCATAATCAAATTCTGTATCTTTATATCATCTGGCGGTGTATTTAAAGCGGAGCTCCAGCCTGGGTGAAAAAAAATTAAGTCAGCAGCTACAAATACTGTAGCTGCTGACTTTTAATATAAAGACACTTACCTGTCCAGGGAGCCCGCAATGTCGGCACCCGTAGCCGACCTCTCCATCAGCTCCGGGTGCAGGCGCCTGCATCCTTATGAAGGGAAACTGGAAGTGAAGACTTGCTGCTTCACAGCCGGGTTCCTACTGTGCATCCGCGAGTCGCGCAATGCTTTCAGAATGGTCCCATCGTCTTCTGGGGGTCCCAGAAGGCGAAAGTAGAAAGGAGGGCCTGGATAAAACCGCAGAAGTGACGTACCTCGCCACAGCACCGTGGGACTGAAGTAAAACGAAAAAGCCCAAAGCTGCCCAAGCTGACTCGATTCTCCTATCCACACATTTGAGGTGGATGCGGGAATTCTCCTCGCTGTGTCATTGTATTATGACATAGGGGAGACTCCCCCCGCCTCCCTGCTGTTGGAATACACTGATCAACACCACAGTCTATTGGTTGCAGCACTGATCAATTGAATATTTCCAGTAGTTGTGTTTGAGTCGATTGATAGTTTTAGTTAGATTGGAATAGGAAAGGAACCAATGTTAATGTTTAATGGGTCCCCATTGGAGAGATTTCTGCTTTCTGATAGAACAGTCTATTACAGAAAAAGAACTGGAATCGAAGGGAAATCTCCTAAATGGGGGACAGAGAGCAAAATTCATTTTTATGGAAAGGTGTCAGAACAGATGAGGGCTGAAATCTTCTCACAAGGGATAATTTTAAAACCTGACCGTTTCTGCCAGTCTATACAAATCTTAGACTTATATACAAATTTTAGAAGAAATATTGGCTGGAGTTGGGCTTTAACCTCTTAGGCTGGGTCCACACTGATGCCATCTACCACATCGCATATCATTTGTACAGGCATCGCACCAGATTCCTGTACAATTGAGCCACAGCAAAAACTTTTTTTTTGTCCCCACTGGAATCGGATCGCATGGGTGTTCAGACCCATGCGATCCGATTCCACAGTTCACACTGCGTTCTGCGAACCGGTTTGGGTGTGTCATTAACTTTATATTGACACTCGTAGTGGTGTGCAGAGCACAGTGTGAACTGCCTGCGATTCGTACAAGAACCGCACAAGAATCGCTGCAGTTCCTGCACCGCATCAGTGTGAACCGGGCCTGAAGGACGAAGGATAACATCTCAATGCCTAATACTAGTTTTGCAACTTTGGCATTTTTTAGCTTTTTATTAAATTTTTCAGGACAGATTGGACTTTCATTTAGTGGTAAATGTTAATGGATAGCTCCTGATTTTTATTATCATATTTTTTAAATTAAATTTTGCTACTTCTGATGATTTCAAGTGTGCGCGTTATTTGTTTGAAGTAGGGCCCAGAAACAATAGTGTGCATTCTTGTTTTCTTGAATCCTACCTAAAACACCCTGAACTTGACCATGACCTTTGACCCTGACATTGACCTAGATGAAACCCTGATGTGCTTTTTTTGTAATAACCAGTCACAGATAATCATGTGATTTAGAGCCAGTCCCGTCTCCCCCCCCCACACACACACACACACTCACTCACTCACAGTAGTAGTAGACCTAAAGCTGTCAGTGACCACTGGGTCTCTGTGCTGGGAGCATGCCGTGCAGCACGCTCCCAGCACAAACACACGTACTTGCATATGCGGCCCAATGGAAGATGATTTACTTCTGCATGTGTGCATACGCTCGCTATCAAAGGGTTGGCATGTTTACCAGTTAGAAATTTGTGGGTCCATACTGAAATGTCCCGAGCAAACTTCAGCCAGCCATACATCAACAGAATTTCTTTTGAACATTTGTGATGACATTCAGAAAAATAAGCTTATTATCTTACCATATAGACTTGACAAATTTGGTATGAAAATCCTGAAAATTGTTGTTTAATAACTATGCAAGTGTGTTGAGTTCTGTGTTCAATTTTAGAGTGCATATGTACACTGCAATAAGTACATTTTTTTTTTTTTTTTTTTTTTTTTTTTTTTCTGAACGTAAACCACGTTCACAGAATTTCAGCTGTTCAAGCAAAATTTTCCATCCTTCTCCTGCAACCTTGTCCATCAGAAAGGTCATTATATGACCATAGAATTTACCCCATTGACTATTAGAAAATCAAACGTTCCAAATACAAATGTTTTCAAAAAATTCTACTGGCATATGGGCAGCTTCAGCCATGCATTCTGTGGGGACAAAGCAATTGGTAGGGATGGAGTTTCTCAGCCAGTAGATATATATGGTTATCCTCCTCCTAGTTTATGTTCATCCTTCTTTAATGGGCTAGAACAGGGCTCAAAATTTCAAGTCCTGAGCTACTAGACAGGCCTTAAGGGTTACTCGCCACTAGTTGCCCCAGCTAACCCCTCACTTGCCCCGGCCCTAATCCCTCCCCTAAACACGCCCTTGTAAATTATCTCATAAAATGACACTGTTAAATGTTTTATGCAGAATTTAAGTTACAAAAATAAATATTAACATCCATAAAACATATATTTAATTGAGCTGACTGTATAAGGATACAATGATTGGCTACTATAGGCACTGTACACATTATTACTGCCTTGTTGGGTAAATATTTTATTGTGTTGGAAGCGCGTGCTGGAACCAGGGAGCTGCGCTGTCTCCAAGGTGGAGGGAGAAGGCTTACCATCCCAGCACCCACCCCGGGGGGTGTTTAAGGAGTCCCCAGCCTCTCCAGCTCAGGGGAAGCAATGGCCTACAGGAGGTGTCAGCGTCTGAGTGCCCGGGGTCCGCAGGTATGGCTCAGGTGGCCGGGCGGTATGCCTCTGCTGGTCAGCGGCGTGTCCCACATGGCAATTCCGGGTCCTGGCTGGCGGGTGACGTCACGTCCGATGACGTGGCTTCCTGTGGGGGCATGGCGGCTAGTGGATCCTGTCACTTGGAACGCAGAGGCCAAGGGGCCGTGTCTATCAACCGGCGCTTCCGGTTCCGGCCTTCGACGCCGGGACCAGGTAATTTAAAACCAGACGGGGTTTTTCTCAGTCCCCACTGTGCTCTCTGCTAAGGATGGACGAGAGAACGACAGCTACGGCAGAAGCAGGTGCCCCAGGCACCGGTCAGGCCCAGGTAAGAGGGGTACAATGGTACCTTAATTCTTCGCCATATGGGCTTATGTTTTGGTTATTTGTGTGATCCTCCCTGCAGGGAGCCTGTGGCTGCACGGTCAGAGGTAACTTCGCTCGGACCCTGCAGTTTGGACATGGTGGTTGCTGCTATCTGGGGCTTGCACTGCTCGGGCACCTTTCCTTTCTGTCTGGTGATGGTTTTGCACTAAAGGCAGGAAAAGTGTTCAGGGACCCTTAGGTGAGTTTCATTTTTTCTTATTGCAGGAAAGTGTTAGGAAAAAACAAGCATTCAAACCCACCAAGTCAGAGGAAATGCCCTTTCTACAAGAACCCCCTCAAAGATTCATGGCAGAAAGCAGTGTGCAGGTCCTGTATTAAAGAGTTGGTTGAAGAGGAAACATCCCAGCTATACAAGGACCTGTTCTCTTCTGTACGAGAACTTACAAACTCATTGAGTTTGGCCAAAAATATGCTGGTACAGAGCCCGGCAGGTCAGCTTGAGCCCCAGCATCCACTGTTCAGCCCTAGGGCATCCATCTCTAGAACACCAGAGGTCATTGACTCAGGGGATGAGGAGACCTTCCCTCCCTCAGGGACTCAGACGAGGAAGAAGAGGAAGACGATAGTCAAGCCTCTCGGTACAAACCATCACTGGAGGAAGTAGATGACCTTTTGAGTGCGATCTACACTACCCTCGAGATCCAGGAGGAAAAGGTGCAATTGTCGGTTAATGATAAAATGTACCTAGGACTAGATGACACTAAACATAGTGTTTCTAGTCCATAGAATCCTCTCGGACGCAGTGAAGAAAGAATGGAAGGACCCTGAGAGAGGCACCTTCTTTTCCAAGACCCTTAGGAGAAGTTTTCTCTTCGAAGATGAGGAGTCAGAGGTATGAAACCTCGTGTAGATGTCGCATTCTCACAGGTTTCCTGTCACACAGACCTAGCATTTGAGTACATGGGGGTGCTGAAGGATGCGATGGAAAAAGCGTGGGATTCCACATCGGCCAGCCTCAAACCCTCTATGGCTTCCACGGTTGTCGTAAGGAACCTAAACTGCTGGGTAGAGAAGCTGAAGAGCCACGTAGAGGCGGGTACGTCTCTGAAAGAACTTCTGGAGTCCTTTTCATTGATACTAAAGGCAGTGAAATACATGGCTGATGCATCAGCTGAATCTGTTTAAAGCGGTTGTATACCCTTTTTCTGTATTTTTACCTACAGGTAAGCCTATAATAAGGTTTAGGTAAAATGAATATCTCCTAAACCTGTACGATTTAGGAGATATTCACTTTGCATGCAGCCGCTGATGTCAGCGGCGCATGCGCTGTGAAGGTCCGGCAGGCGCTGACGGAAAGAAGTCTCCCGTGCGCATGCGCGGAAGTGGCGACATCGCAGCTCCGGTCATTTACAGCACTGGAGCTGCGAACCCGGAAGACGCGCCGAGGAGAAATGCCAGCTCCCTCGCCGTGGACCGGGAACAGCTGCCGATGCCTCGTTCTAAGGTAAGCATTTCATAATAAGCTAGCATGTGGTGCATACTAACTCATTATGCCTTTTTGCCTTACAGGTTTAAAAAAAAAATAATAATTTGTGCGGGTATTAACCGCTTTAAGATTTCAGCAAGGTTGTCAGCGCTGGTGAACTCAGCCAGACGTGCTATCTGGCTAAAAACTTGGTCTGGTGACAGAGCTTCCAAGATAAAATTATGTGGCCTACCTTTTTCAGGGGATCTTCTTTTTGGTCCAGACCTTGAAACAGTCTTGGACAAGACAGCTGACAAGAAAAAAGGCTTTCCCTTCCAAAAAGAAACAACCAAATCAAGAAGAATTTTCGTACTCTTCAACAGCACCACAAAAATGGGGATCAAGACCAGAAGAACCGCTGGGTCTCCCAAATGGATAAGGGAAGAGGAGGAGTTCTTTTCAGATTCCCCCCCCCCCCCCCAAGAACAAATGACAGTCTTACCCCAGTGGTGGGGAAGACTGTCTGCCTTTCACCTACAGTGGGACAAAACGTCTACAAGCATGTACCTGAAAAACGTCATCACCCAGGGATACAGTCTGGAGTTTTCAGAGACAATAGGAAAATACCAAACTGATCCTGGTCACTCCCTTCTGGCCAAAGAGACCCTGGTTCGCGACATTACTAAACCTGGCCGCAAAACCTCCATGGAAGCTGCCGCCCAGAAAGGACCTGCTAACACAGGGGTCCGTGAACCATCCAGAAGCAGACCGGTTACATCTAACTGCTTGGTTTCTGAAGAAGACCTCCTAAAAGCCAAGGGATTGTCTGATAAATTAGTAAAGACCCTACTCTCCAGTAGGAAGGAGGTAACTCCGGCCATATACCTAAAGGTTTGGAAAAAGTTCAATTCCTGGTGCACTTGTATGGGCCTCCAGGTCAAAAATTTTTAGTGTCAGTTTTATGCCACGTACACACGATCGGAAATTCGGCCAGCAAAATACCGATGAGAGCTTTTGGTCGGAAAATGCGACCGTGTGTATGCTTCATCGGACTTTTGCTGGCCAAATTCCCGCCAGCAAAAGATTGAGAGCAGGTTCTCAATTTTTCGGTCGGAAAAAGTTTTGATTGGAAATTCCGATAGTCTCTGTACCAATTCCGGCACACAATATTCCTACGCATGCTCAGAAACCATTCGACTCATGCTCTGAAGCATTGCACTTAATTTTCTCGGCTCGTCGTAGTGTTATACGTAACCGCGTTCTTGACGGTCGAAAGTTCAGCGAACTTTTGTGTGACCGTGTGTAAGCCAAGCTTGAGCGGAATTCTGTCGGAAAAACCATCCAAGATTTTTCCGACGGAAAATCTGCTCATGTTTTCGGGGAGTTTCTCCATGATGGAATGTCATGGCAGCCAGCACCCTGAAAACCCAGGTTTCAGTTTTTTTTTGAGAAGACTCTATCCAGAGAGGTCTTAATTTCAAGATCGTTTTAGGGCACTTGCATGGAATAGGCTGGTAGCCCTTAAAGTTTTTCCCAGTTGGGATTTGTCTGTTTTACAGGGTCTCACGGGAGCTCCGTTTGAACCCTTACAGGAAGCATCCTTAAAAAACGTCGTTCTTAAAACAATTTTTCTGGTAGCCATCACAGTGGCAGGAAGAGTCGGCAAGCTTCAGACCCTGGTGGTCACAGAACCCTTTCTAAAAGTTTTTTCGGACCGGGTAATCCTTTTAAACGGATCCAGCTTTTCTACCTAAGGTTTCTCCGACTTTTCACTGTTCACTGGAAATAGTCCTACCCACTTTTCCTTCAGCTCCTGCCAATCCAGAAGAAGAAGCTTTCCACACACTGGATGTGAGGAGATGCCTGCTACACTTTCTAACGGTCGCCAAAGAGTTTAGAAGATCAAATGCTCTCTTCGTGATATTCTCAGGGTCACGTAAAGGGGAAAAGCTTCCAAAAGCACTCTGGGCAGGTGGCTTAAATGGGCAATCTGAGCTAAGGGAGAACTATCCCCTCAGGTATTGCTGCTCATTCTACAAGATCAAATGCAGTTTCCTGGGCCAAAAGAGCCGGTGCTACGCCTAAACAAATATGCAAGGTTGCCACATGGTCCAACTTCTCGACATTTCTCCGACATTATAGGTTGAACCTACTGTCTGCTGCAGGTCAAGCCTTCAGCAAGAAGGTACTGCAGGCAGTAGTCCCACCCTAGGGGGTAAGTTTCTTGATTATCTTCTCCAAGGTTGTCCTGAAAGGCGATTTGAGACAGGCTTAGACTTACCGCTGATGGTATTTCTAAGAGCCTTTCAGGACAACCTTGGAGAGAGCGCAGCTCTGCCCATTTTCCAGGAAACACATGCAGCCTTTAAATCCCTCCTCTTCCACCATGGCTTCAGTTATTGTGTGGTCTTCGACATACTGGAAAACAAAGCACAGAAAACCACCAAACAACCATGACAGATACTTCCCTCCTTTTTATCTTAGAAGTGGTTTTAAGTACCGTATTTATCGGCGTATAACACGCACTTTTTTCCCCTTAAAATGGGGGGAAAATCGTGGGTGTGTGTTATACGCCGATCCCCGCTAATTGTGATCTATCGGCGGCGATCACCGCCGACATTCACATAGCGTGTAGTTTTAAATATGGCGCCGCGGAGTTTGGAGGGACTCGGCAGAGCTGAACGAGCGCCACCGAAATCACAGTGACTGGGCGGAGCCGAGATACACATAGTCGAGTGTTCTCGGCTCTTTCCGGCGCCGCTCACAGTCACGCCCAGTCCCGCCATTGGACCTGTGTTATGGCCATCATAGGGCGGGACTGGGCGGGACTGTGAGCGGCGCCGGAAAGAGCCGAGTACACTCGACTATGTGTATCTCGGCGGCATTCGTTCAGCTCCGCCGAGTCCCTCCGAACTCCGCGGCGCCATATTTAAAACTACATGGTATGTGTATGTCGGCGGCGATCTGTCCAAGCATGGACACTGGGGGCAAAGCTGCACTGACCACTGGGGCAAAGCTGCACTGACAAGGCTGCACTGGGGCAAAGCTGCACTGCCATGGCTGCACTGACAAGGCTGCACTGGGGCAAAGCTGCACTGACAAGACTGCACTGGGGCAAAGCTGCACTTACAAGGCTGCAATGGACACTGGGGCAAGGCTGCAATGACACTGAAAAGGCTGCAATAACACTAACAAGGCTGCAGATGGACACGATAACGCTGCATTGATGGGCATTTTAATGTAAGTTTTTTTTTTTCCTTAAACTTCCCTCCTAAAAGTTTTTTTTCCTTAAAATTCTCTCCTAAACTTGGGGTGCGTGTTATACGCCGATAAATACGGTATCTGTCATGGTTGTTTGGTCGTAGCCTCCCTGACGGTAATCCCGAATGTGGCTCGGGGTTAAATTTCAGTCCCATTAGCGGTAACCCTGAGCCACACTTGGGATTACATTGCAGGATCCTGGTACGGCTTTACTTACCTTGTCCCCAGGATCCTGCGATGTCCCCCGCAGTGTCCGTGGGCTGTGTCTCCTCCGAAGCCTCTCTGTGCCAGGCTCCGTTCCCTGCGAGCGGCGTGACACACGGGGGTGGAGCCTGGCGGCAAATTCAAAAACATGTAAAAATCATAACACATACAGTACTGTAATCTTGTCCCCAGTGCTTTGGCCCATGCCCTGCATGCAGTTTTATGATATATACTGTTCTTTCTGCCTGGAAACTGGAGATTGTCCATAGCAACCAAAAAGTGTCCCTTTATTTCAAAAGTGGCTTTAGATCAGGTAGAAAACAGCGATCGTAAATTAGAACACTTGCAGAATTGAGCGATAGTGAATCGTGGGGAAATTTATTTTATTATTATTATATTATTTTTTTAAATTATTTATATTTATTATATTATAATTTATGTTTTTGTGTTTCAAACTTCATCATACCCGGGATATCTACTAGACTCTTGTTTGGACAGATTTAAGTGTGTTATTGTTAAGAATTACAGGCCTACAATATAAAACGCCAAATTTCCATGCAAAATAATTGTACCGCTTTCAGCACCTAAAATCCGAAATAATCATACCGCCAGGGAGGTTAATAGTGTTGAGGTGTTAGGAAAAGCAATGAATTAAATCTGAATATAGTCATAAATAAAATAAAAAAACCCAAGAAAAGGGTTAATGCTGCGCTAGAACAGTGTAAATTAATAAGTGAAATAGTAAAAGCTGCCAGCACTAAAAGTCCAATACTAAACTCCAAAACACCAAAAAAAACAGAATAAGTGCAGCGCTAAGACAAGATATGAATTGTATAACATACTAAAAATGACCATAAACAAATAAGGTTAATCCACCAAAAATGAAATATAAGTATACAGAATAAGTCTCCCATAAAGGACAGAGACAGATGTTTCACCATATAACAAGTGTGAAAAATTATAAAAAATCACATATAAATAAATAAAAAATGTGATAGAGCGAGTCCCAATTATAAATATTCAAAAAAGTCCATAAGTAAAGTGACTAGATGCTCAAGGTGCATATAATCAGGAGAGATGTGACACAGGTGATACAGGTGAATCCAGCATCCAGTGTGACTTGCACCCAAGTGAGGTATGAGGCTCCTTACCAGCTCAGAATGACCACTATGACAGTGGTCTCACCAGGCATTTGGGAAATTATCAGGTCACCCACAACCTATACCGATCTATCCAGTAGTAAATGTGGAACTCAGAAGACTGCTATGAAGGCAGCCAGAAGGCTGAGCGCTGGACGAAGCATGGCTACTTATGACCGTCTAGTGACACCGATTACACAAATGTATCGCCACCGACAGGCTTGTGTTTTCACCGGGCTCATTCGTGGGATGACAATCGGTGGCGATACATTTGTGTAATCGGTGTCACTAGACGGTCATAAGTAGCCATGCTTCGTCCAGCGCTCAGCCTTCTGGCTGCCTTCATAGCAGTCTTCTGAGTTCCACATTTACTACTGGATAGATCGGTATAGGTTGTGGGTGACCTGATAATTTCCCAAATGCCTGGTGAGACCACTGTCATAGTGGTCATTCTGAGCTGGTAAGGAGCCTCATACCTCACTTGGGTGCAAGTCACACTGGATGCTGGATTCACCTGTATCACCTGTGTCACATCTCTCCTGATTATATGCACCTTGAGCATCTAGTCACTTTACTTATGGACTTTTTTGAATATTTATAATTGGGACTCGCTCTATCACATTTTTTATTTATTTATATGTGATTTTTTATAATTTTTCACACTTGTTATATGGTGAAACATCTGTCTCTGTCCTTTATGGGAGACTTATTCTGTATACTTATATTTCATTTTTGGTGGATTAACCTTATTTGTTTATGGTCATTTTTAGTATGTTATACAATTCATATCTTGTCTTAGCGCTGCACTTATTCTGTTTTTTTTTCTGAATATAGTCATGCTTGTCTTTTTAGTGCCTTACCTTAGGGCTCAGGTTGACAGGCCCGGTTTTCCTGCCTGTCAACCTGAGCAAGGGAACAAGGTGATCTGAAAAGTGCCAAATTTAATTGCATCTAAAACATATGTGCATTGGCAAGCCGTAATATAGACACAACAAAAGCTTGTTCCCTTTTCTCCAACAACACTCCATAATGCTTAGTACAAAGCAAGAATACAAAAAATAAAAAAATACACCCAGAACAATTAATTATCAAAAAATATTTATGCTGCACTGTACTAAAACGTTGTGCTAAATATGCCTTTAAGGCAAGTATAACTGCATGTCAAAGCCTGGAACAATAACAGTAACTCAGTCCATTAAAAGAAATGTTCTGATGGCTTGATTTGTTTGATAATTTAAAACGAAATCAACCAGCAGGCATAGTGTTTGCTTAGGATGTTTGTGTGGACTAGAGGGTCAGTTGGGTGGTGAACAGAAATGCTACTAGTATCATGGCATAGAGTGTGTCTGGTATATGTGGTGGGGGGGATTTTTTTTTTTTTTACTTATGAGCAGGTGACTGGTGTGCTTTAACTTCATAATGCCTTTTCTGTGTACATGATACCACACTTGCAATCCATTTTCAAGGTGTATGCTTCTAAAGATAACAACCAGTCCCTACATTATTTCAATAAATCGGATCCCTGTGATTTTAGTCTTTAGTTCATTCCTTCCAGGGATAGACTGATTTGCTGATAATTGCTGTAAAGCTCCATGCACATTGGGCTTAAATAACACTACTGCTACAGGAGTTTTGTGTTTTGCCTGTAGAAGCAGCTCAGTGTTATCCTATGTGTCCATGCACATCGGGACGTTTAGAGGCATATTGTAAGCTCCACATTTAGAGGCAGAATTTCTTTCTGGATTGCATTTTTGAGCAGTTTTCTGTCAAAAAAAAGCTAAATGCGGTTTTTGTTTTTTTTCCTGCTTAAAGAAGTTTATTTTTTTTAATGCCCAGTGTGCATGGACCTTTAAAAGTGTTTTTCATTTTATTTTCACTTTGATTCTTTGTGCATGCCTCACTTTTATTTTTCATGAATATACCTTTCTCTGCTGTTGCCGTGTTTGTATCCAATTTATGCTCGTGAAAGTTCTCAAGTGTTTTTTGTTCAAAAGTATCCAATTATGAAATGATATGCATATCCACATATTATTTATTGGTGAATGTATTTATATACCAGTTCATTTTTTAATTTAGCATAGTGCCATAGTTAGTTTATTGGTTTCTCTTGAGTCGATAAGTGTTTGCATTACATTCTTTTAGTGATTTTCTATTTTAGCCTGAGTGTAGTAAGATTCTGTGTTTTATAAGTGGTGTAAAGTCTCCAGCATTAATCCTGAACTATTGAGTGCAGGCCTGTGCATGTTACTGGTATCCCAGACAAGGAACAAATGCGCCACTAATAACAAACCTCTGTCAGAATGTTATTTTAAAGCCTTGTGGAGCTGGATGCTGGCAGTTTCAGATTTGTTTCTTCTGAATGCATATAATCATTACATGATTTTGATTTGTGCACTACATAGTCACTCACTTGCCGTTAACCGTCATTGCATTTCTCTGCCGCTCCATTGGAAGAAACCCTTTGTAAATTAGCGGTCCTTATGTTTATGGAAGAGCATGTGACTTTTTCTTAGGATGCAGGACTTGGGCCTGATCAGCCAATCACAAGGCACAAAAACTGTCACATGAGGAGGAAGCATGCACATGGAGCTCATACAGGGTTAGGCGTGGGAATAGCAACGCAACAGTGGTTAAGGGCAGGAAAGATAACTGTGGGTGGGGGTTATCCTTAGAAGAAAACATCTTTTGTTCCCTGAATTGGTAAAGTAATAAAGTCTGTTTAAAATGAAATGTCTGGGCAGAACAATGCAAACGTGTGCTCTGTTCTGATAAGGGAGGATTTGGGAGGGAGAGCTCTGGGGGGGGGGGGGGGGGTTGGGGAGAATTTGGGGGAAAAGACATTTCTGGTCGTAAACTGGCTTGTGACATATGCACTTCGAAAATGTGTGCCCCTCTGTGTGCGGGGTGTGCACCCCCGAGATCTGCCCCCCTGTGTGTGGAGCGCGCTCCCCAAAGTCTGCCCCCCTGTGCGTGCCAAAACCCTGCGTGGATGAGTTCCTGCACCTATTCTCTGAGGGAGAAAAAAGCCCTGATATTACATGTTAAGAAAGAAGCCAGTAGATCTAAAATTATGCAGTAGATGCTTTTTTAGGGCCTCTTTACTACTTTGTGGTGCGTTAAAGCCCTTTAAATCAAATGGGCGGTCAACCCACCCTATCTAACGTGCCATTATTTTTATTAGTAGTATTCTGTAAGCTGAATGTGGTTAGATTTGAGCTGCATAATATGGGCATGTGTGCGAGTTTCAAGTATGATTCTCTTTTTGCCTTTTTTAGATGCTGGCTTTCTTCCAAGGGATATTTACCTTCTATCACCAAGGATATGAACTTGCTAAAGATTTTAGCCACTACAAGTTGGAGTTACAGATCAATATTCAAAATGTAAGTAATAATATTGCTATAATATAATTGGTTGGTAGACTGCTTTATGCTGCGTACACACGACCGGTTTTGCCGTCGGAATAAACTCTGAAGGTTTCTCCGATGGAACTCCGGAATTCCATTCAAGCGGTCCTGCCTACACACGGTCAAACCAAAGTCTGACTGTCCCGAACGAGGTGACGTACAACACGTACGATGGGACTAGAAAAAGGAAGTTCGATGGCCAGTAGCCAATAGCTTCCGTCTCGTACTTCAGAGTATGCGTCGTTTTTGGTCCGTCGGAACAGCATACAGACGAGCGGTTTTCCCGATAGGAATTGGTTCCGTCGCAAATATTTAGAACATGTTCTATTTCTAGGTCCTTCAGAATTTTCGAAAAAAAAAAGTCCGATGAGGCCCACACACGATCGGAATATACAATGAAAATCTTCCATCTGACTTTTTCTTTCGGACTTTCCGCTTGTGTGTACGCGGCTTTGTAAACCTAAAACATGAAGTATAAAAAAGCACATTCTTCTATACTGTGTACTTGCCTCTCTCTCCAAAGCACTGGGTGTCATTTCTCTCTGCTGTCTGGTTCCTTTGTTATCAACATGACTCAGTTCTGTCAGCTTTTCCCAACATCAAGAGTTAAAAAGGTTATGTGGAGAGAGCTTCAGCACTCAGCCTGTGACTGTTATTCACAGCTGTGCTTGTTCTGTGTGAAGGGGAGTATTTCCCTTCCCACCAATCAGGTCTCAGAGCTGTCTGCTTGGTGAAGACCTCAGATCCCAGCTCCCTGCTGCTGGGCTTAGAATAAATCCTATGTCTTTTTTTTTTTTAGAACAATCTACAGAAAAAAAGCTGCAGATAAAAAGCTACAGCTTATGTAGGAGGATTTGTGTCATCTGTATCACGTTAGTCACTTTACAGCAGAGGTGCACAACCTTTTTGAAGAGTGAGGACCACTATAGCGACTTGGTAACTAGTCGCGGGCCACAATGAGTGGTGCTGGCGGATGACAGGTCCGTGTTCACTCTGCATAGGCACAGCGGACACAGCCCACTCTACTCTATGGGCCCTCTGATCCGATTCACCCAGGCGAAAAGGGATTAGTCCTTTCTTTTATTATTTTTTTTTTTTTTTTAGCAGATTGGATTGGAAGTCAGTTTACATCTGCCGCTCCATAGAGGTGAATGGTGGGGTCCGATTGGGTTGGAACAGATTGTGTGAACAGGGCCTAAGGCTGCTTTCAAACTGATGGGCTGCGGTTAACCACAGTGCACCTGTGGCTTTCTTGTGGGTTAGCTGCACTTTGCTATAGACTTCTGTTATATCCTGCAGGTGTAATGCACTTTCTGAAAGCGCTCCAAACCCACATTTAACAGAAGTCTATAGCTCAGTGCTGGTGCACTGCGCTGCAGCTGCAAATCAGTTTGAAAGCGGCCCGTAATCACTGCAGAACAGATATGCCCATATATACACACTGTGATTTTAGTAATAAACGGTCTTCCATTCAGGTGTCGCCGGCTGTTGCTGTCCCAGGCAGAGTGCATTTATTTGGTATCACTCCGCCTGTGACAGGAGGCGGCGCTATACAGAAAGCAGCAGCTTATGCCTTTCTGCTTCGCAGCCTCTTGCATCCTCCACCACTGTCTTAATTCACAACAATGATGCTCTAAAATGGTGGGTTGGCAACCCGCGATCTTGCTTGCCAAAGAGCCACCCCAGAGCAGGAGGTAGCGGGCCAGTGGTTGAGCACCTCTGCTTTACAGGGTACATCTAAGGGTTTACAACCATTTGTATGCAATGTATGTTAAAACTCAGCGTAGTGCCTATTCATTGTAATTTATTTTTCCACGCTGTATACATCCTGTTACTGACCTGATTGGCTGGGCACCACTGTACTTGTGCTTATGGTGGTGCTATCGTCAACACAATAGACAGTGACCTAATTGGTGTACTGCTGTTCTTTTATTGCCCTGTGACAGGGTGGGATGGGTCCTGAGCCAGGCTGTATTGATAAACTGTAGTGTGGTCTGCAATTAGATCCAGGACCTGGACTTAGTGGGGCAGTGATGACTAGATATCAAGAAGGGTTAAACAGAATTGTAAATGCCCAGACCGGTAAGACAATTCTCAATGTATGTATTCCAGCTACATATTTAACAGTTTGCCTGGCGTTCATTCTAATGTTAAAAATTGATAGTGCCATGACATGAAAAATAGATATTGCTGCTACTTGGCAATTAGGAAAATGTGAAAATATACAAAAATAATGAATAAAATATTTTTTTTTTCTTACCCTGGCTGTCCACAATCATACTTCTTGTTAATATGGCAATGTTAATCAGACATTTATTGTTGCAAAAGCTGCAAGTGTGGCAGCCTAGTGCCATCTAGAGGACATTTTAACCTGGTACAGAACTGACATGATACATCTACTGTACAGGCTTTTTGCTAAAAATCATCAGAATTTATCCTTTTCAGGAAAGCAGTCAGGAAAAAATGATACCCACCTTGATTACAAATTATAGACTACACCCAGCTTGGGGTGGTGTCAATAGATAGATGTGCAATGTGAAGAAATTGCCCAGAATCACGATTTCCTACAAAAAAAAAATGAAATTGTTTTCAGTCTTTTTTATGAAGAGATCCCTAAACATATGTCTAAGATGTGCTGTAGATGCTGTAAGATCTCGATTTAGCCATAGGGTTCCAGTGTTGGATACTTTCATCTCAAATAAGTATTACGTTTTGAGGGAATTACTGTTAGGGGAATGATTAGGTTCATTGGTAAGTTACCCTTTTTAGGTCTAGTTTTAAATGTCGTTGGCATCATGTTAGACTTGACAACCATCTTTCCTTGCTCTGTTTATCTGTGCAGGCACAGGGGTCTCATTAGCAGCCCTTTGTTGTCTGAGGAACTGGTTTCTGGGTGGGTTCTGCCTTCTCACAGCCTGCAGATGCCCATACACTGCATTTAGAAATGTTACACTTTTGTAATCTCACATTTGTATAATCCATGCTGTAAAGAAATATTTAATATTCATGATCATTGTAGCTTCAGTTCTGCCCATAGCCAAGATCTAGTCTTGCTGTAGGAAAATCAGCAATGCTTTTTCTTTTTGTTGCACAGACACGGAATTCGCTTTGATGGGACGCGGTCAGAGGTTGAAGAACTAATGAAGAAAATTAGAAAAAACCCTCTTGAGCATAAACGTGCAAGCCCGTTTACAATGGAAGGCAATCTGTATGTCCAGGAGAAACGTAAGTCTTGGATTGCACCATAATAACACATTTAATATTACATATATGACTTTACTAGTTAGGCTGAAGAGTAACATGTTTGTGTGATTTACCAGCATTTGCGTAAAGCTGGCCATGGATAGATTTTTTTTTTTTTTTCATCCAACAGGCTGAAGGGGAAAAAAAATTCCTCTATCCACAAGCAAAGTGGATTAAGGACTGCTCCCCACGGAACATTGTATTCTGACAGCAGGGGCTTTCCTGCAGCCAGCTGATCTAGATAACTTCTGTCCAACAGGCGTGGTCACACATGGATCAAATTTTGATGCATCTATGGCTAGCTTAAAGTGGTTGTAAATCTCAGACATGAAAATTTAACAAAGCACATTCCACTACAGTGTGTA